>NC_043992.1:33820229-34140229 GCF_902150065.1 Myripristis murdjan | reverse complement strand
CAGAATCTCTGGCGGGGACACAAATTACATGTGACATCACGCTGGAGAGATATTGAGCAGAACTGCGGCATGGAAGGAGGCACGGACAGGAGGAAGGAGGAGATGAAAGGGGGCACCGGGATGTCACAGTGAGTCTATTGTTAAAGCGTTCAAGATCACCGTGCCCCATTGTAGGAAGAAATCAACCATGCCTTCCTGTGCATGCCTGGTAATGAGGGTGTCCGACCAAGCTTACAAGCACTACCCCGACAAACACACGGACGCACACAAAAGCGACATTTTCAACACTGTAAGCAGCTTTGCTTAGTCTACCTATTCACAATGTATAGTCCTGCTCCATAAATAGACGTGGCCAAATGGTGCAACATAAACTGAAGACTGAGTTGTGTCCCTCAGCAGCATCTGCCATGGAGTAAATCTGCCCACAGCCTGCAGCTGTCAACAGGAAGCCCAGTGTGACCTCCAAAGACACACACAAATGCTCAAAGAGTCACACACACACACACACACACACACACACCAGCCTTTCATCTGTCCATAATTGGCTCAAGACCAGCACTATATATCTGCTTCACTTCATCATGATAAAATTAAAATTTAATTCTGTTTGTGCAGTAACACTAAAAGTTATTACAGCGAATCAACAACAAATGCCATTAGAAAACTAACTTCCATCTGTGCACCATTAGAATGAGTGAAAAAGTGTTATTGGACATTTCGTAAACATGGACTATATTTAACCGCAGGACCCGCCCATCCAGCCCGTAGCAGAGTGCCTACAAATGTACCCCTCTCAAAAGCAGGGAAGGGTTTCTGGCTTTTGTCAATCCGATCGCTCCTCGCACCTCAAGTGCTCTGTCTGCCTCGTCACTTTGCTCATATTTTCCCCCGGCGTGTCGACGGAAAATTTACAAAAGGTTTTTAACAGTTTGTTATTTCATGGGCTGGCAGAGTCACTCCTGTTGGGAGCCTAGTGAATGTCTCTAAGGACACGAGAGGAGAGGGGGGGGGGGGGCGCGGTGTGCAGGCAAGTTGTAGTTTCCAATCATCTATCATGCTGACATGGAGGGCAAAGAATGAAGTAACTGGTGCGTGTGTGTGTGTGTGTGTGTCTGTGCTGCGTCTTAAGTGTTTTCTGTGACTGTTTCTTCATTTTCCATTTCTAATTCGTCATTCAGATAACATGATGCTGCAGATGGGCTTCGGTGGACGTGTTAGAAGTGACAGCTGAAGCGATTGCCCCGGACAAATCAAATCTCTCATCAGTGTTCATTAAATAAACAACTGAACTGAACAGAGTCAACACCCCCGATGAAACAACAGGAGCAGGGCACATGCGCACATGCACACGTGCACATCCTCAACAACACACAAACGCACGATCGGGCCAGACTAACAGCGATCCATTAACAGTAATGGGCTCATACGAGTCAGGGGTATCTGAGGGTCTGACAGCGGTAAGAAGACGGGGGGGTGTGTGCGCCATGTTCCAGTGCCAGCTTGCCATCTGCGCCCAGCACCGGCTGAGTTAATGAGGGGATTAGGCCCACATGCACAGCCCTGGGACAGCCCCCAACCCTGCCACCAGCAGGAGCCCACCACACCAGCACTTTAATATGGAAAACATGACAGAGGAAAGGTGGGCTGCTGCACACACGCTGAGCAGGACCCCCGCCGACTGCCGACGTGCAAGGGCATGCGGGTTGTCTGTTTGGCCATTCCTTTATGGATGGGAATATGCAAGCATGTGTGTGTGTCTGTGTGTGTGTGTCTCCGTGTGTGTTTATTTGCATGAGTGAGTGAGACTCGTGTACGCACTCACATCGGAATATAAACCCCGAGGTTTGTTTTGGCAGAACATGAATCAGACTATAATGAAGCACGCAGACAGAGGGAGAGATGGGAGCTGTGGGGATCACAGGGGACCCCTCTCTCTCTCTCTCTCCCTCTCTCCCTCTTTCTCTCTCTGTCTCTCTCTCCTCATCTGGCACAGAAAAAAGAGCTGCTTGATTAAAGGAAACTAGGAGGCAAAACAAATCTGTCCGCCTCGAAAAGATTAATACGAGGAGAAGGGAACAATCTGTTGAACAAAGCAGGAATCCGTTCACGGCTCCGTTAGTCAGTGACCCCGTCCCAGGCAAGTGGCAGCAGCGGGAACGCACCAGTGTTTACACCTCACACATGACCAGCACCCCTGAGTCAACTCCAGGGACTGCTGGTCCTGTGACAGCCAGCCCCTCTGCACCGGCCCACGAGGACCACGGTGCCTTCAGGCCTCCCCGGCGACCCGTGCTGCCGTCACGTGTCGCTGACTTCCTCCTCGCCGCCGTCACCTTCTCTGCTCAACACACAGAGCGGAGGGACTGTTTTGCCATAGAGGAGGCCGGGCGGTCAAGGACTAAAAAAAACATCGGTGAGAGAGATAAGATTACCTTTAAAAAAAAAAAAGAAGTCTAATCACAAAATAAATGAACGGATAAATGAATAAATCCACTGACCTTGGGTGCAATTAGCACTTAATTACACCGTGCCCTGGGAGATACATACATTAATTAAAAGGGGATAATGGAAGGCGGCGAGGGAGGGCGCAAAGGCTTTGCATTGGAATACCTGCCAGCAAAGATTCACAATTGCCGAGCTTCCAGTTAGCGAGAAAAAAAAAAAAAGCTCTGAAATGGTGTGAAGCATGTTGCATGCATTGTATCTCACAAAGTGTTGTGGAGTTGCTGAACTTGGAAAGAAATTATCGAAAAGCCATGAGAAAAATACTCCTTGGACCTCCTGCATCTTTAAATGACAGAATCCTCAAAATCCCATCATGCTCATAATGTCTAGTATATTATTATGGGTTGGGAAAGGTAATGAAATGCAAAAACGCAAAAAACACTAACACACCGCCAAAAATGCCTACCGTCATCGACAATATCCACAAAAATCCACCAGTGTTCATGTTGTAATTCAGACCTTTCATACCTAATATCGCCTTCTGGCCACAGTGAGGAAACAATAATGACTATTCAAATTGGACTTTGGCGAAAATGTTAACCCCACCCTCCCCCCACGTCTGCAAACTGCTGCTGTTTCTGCGCCGGCAACCGAGATGGACGTTCCATCCTGCTTCTTTCCTCTACGGCTGTGGAAGCCATCATTATCCTGCCCACCGCCCTGCCCACCCACGCTACTCCGCTCCTCCTCCGAGGAGGGGAAGAGCAGAGACAACACATCCAAGGGTCAGGCCTAAATATAGACTATCATTAGCACTCAAATTTTTATGTGCATCGACAGACGACGGCAGGCTCTTTCTCTTTAAATGCCAGCGTGCTCCCGAAGAAGCCGAGGTACAGTTTTGTTTATGCCTTGACTGTCCCGGTCTCCTCCCCCTCCCTTGCCCCCCCCCTCCCTCCAGCCCGCCTGTCTCTCCACACTGGCTGATCAAGGCCCCGGGAGCCCTCTAATAACAGCCTGTTTGGACACTCATCGCTGATTGTCAATTAGAGCCTCCGTCTCCTGTGACCCCCCGACACAGAGACTCTTAAGGAGCCGCTGACAGGCCCAGTCGTCTCTACCTGGTTAGTCACAGCACGGCTACTCTTTAAAAGGCTGCGTCATCTCAAAACATCCACAGATGGGCCGAGGGTCTCCAGAGCCGCCGTGACAACAGACCCACGTCAGAGCGGGTGATGTTATGAACGGGCGATAAACACAACGTGCAGAGACAGCGGCTCCACAATGGAGTAAATGTAGTGTGTTAAAAAAAAAAAAAAAAAAAAAGGGACTAAATAAAACCGCTGGCAGCATCGTGGCGTGAGTCATCACTATTTCACCGAAGCCTAATAAAGAACACCAGACCCCGGGATAGCGTAGCATGGAATGAATGGCATGGCTTTTCTATGGCTCATATACGGGCTATCAGACCACTGGCAGAGCCGGCGGGACATTGTCCAGCGGTGGTGTTTTATTGGAGGCTTGTATTTGTTAATGTGTCTGGGCTCCTGCTCAGCGGAGAGAGAGAGAGAAACGCTAACAGAGAGGCTGTTGTGCGTGGCTCTGGCTGAGCTCCACTGTCCCCTCCAGCCAAACGACCATATTCACACTTTAAAAAAAAAAAAAAAAAAAAAAAAAAAGCCTTATGAACTCTGTGTGGGTGAATAGTCACTCTACCTCTTTAAACACACACACACACACACACACACACACACTAACACTACGTTTTTTGGAGTTCATGGTGTCAGCTGGGCTGAGAGTAATTGTTCCAGTGAGAGTGTTTCTGCTTTTCTTTCCATCTCTCTCTCTCTCTTTTTTTTATAGTCCAGTCTTCTCCTGTGTCTTTCCGGGCTGTTGAATAGCTGCCTACACCCTCTCTTTCATGGTGCCCTCTCTGCTGCTGGAGCTGTGACGCCGAGGCAGGGCCCGGGCCTTAAATAAGGGCTTGAGACCTGACATATGTGGCCCGCGGACTGACAGCGGCTTTGTGGCGGAGGCGGAGGGGGTGGGAGCCGGGGGCCAGGGGCCAGGGACACTCAGGGAGGAGAGACAAGCTGAAGGAGCCCCTTGAGAAACAGCTTGGGCCAACAACCACAACAACACCTCAACAAGGACTCCAGTCACTAGAGTCAGGCTGGAAGGAGAGGAAGAAACGCTGCCACAGTTAAGATGCCAGGAGGAGTCAAGAGCTCCCTGCGCCAAGAAAGAGAGGAGGAACGCTCGGGAAAAACAGGCAGAGGATGGACAGGGGGTTGGAGAAAAACCAGGGAAAGGTGAAGAGAGATTGAGAGGTAGGGACCGCACTGCCAGTGCATGCTCAAAAGCAACCTTCTCTCCATTTGGCAGGAAAAGGAGTGTAAATTCTGGGGGAAAACAACCTGGGTAAAGGCTGGGAAAAAGAGATGTTGGAGGAAGGGGAACAGACAGGTGAAGGGGAAGAAGCGAGCGGCTTGGAAGTGTGTGGTGTGTCACAACACATAGCCGTGTGTACAGCGGTGTGTGTGCGAAAAGGCCAGGGGGGAGATAAACAATTGCAGAAGATGCAAAGAAAAAGCACCCAGAAATAGTGCATTATGACAGCGGGAGGAAAACATCAGAGCGGCAAAGTGGAGTGATATTGCATGAGAGACACAAGTTTTTCAGACTTGGATGAGGAATTATAAAAATTTCTCCTCGACAAACAAAACTGCAAATGGCTTTAATTGGTTATGGCACAGCGTCTACTGTATAGGGACAGCACAACACAGCCGAAAAGGTTTAAGTGAGAAGGGAAAAGAGAGGTAGAGGAGGGGGAGTGGGTGGATTTCCAGGACAGCAGGCAAAGAGACAAACAGTTACAGAGGCTCTACAAATCTATTCAGTGCATTTAGCTGGGAACAGTTCTCCCTTCATCTCCCTGAGTCACTCTGTTCTCCCCTGGCCGGAGCCCAGCCTAATCCTCCACTTTACCTCCATCTCAGATGATTTCACAGTTGTCACTGAACGCTGAATTTCCTCTTTCTTCCAACAAATGTTAACTGGGGGAGATGCCAAGATGGCGCCGAGATAAGTTCGCTGGCTCGAGGGGAGAAAAATGAGCCAGTGTCTCTCAAACGGGGCAAATGTTTCCCTAACGGTTGTTAACATTCTCCCCGGCAGTCGGGTGCAGCGCTTCGTTCACGGTGTCATCTGTGTGTCCGGCAGGTGGAAACCTCCAGATTATTGGGAGCGCCGCTTCTTAGCGTGGCCAGAGGTGTGGCCCCACCAGCGGATGCCCTTCACTCGACATTAGAACCATCAACATCTCGTTAACGGGACAAGAGAGCCTGTATGAGGCCAGAAAACCAAGTCATGGGACTTCTAGGAAGACACACACACACACACACACACACTGTACAGACACACACGCAAACTGAAGGTCATGATGACATCCCCACCTGTCCCCAGCCGATCAGCTAATGTCCACACATTAAGATGGAAGTGGTGTCTGTTCTGGTGTTTTGAAGGCTTGGAGTTGGAGCTGACTCCCTGTCTAATTACAGTCGGAGAGGTCCAGAGTCGCCTTCCTATAACTAATGTGGCTTTACCGACACTAAATCCTGCCTTAACAAGCCGTGCAGCATGTCTGACAGAGGGAAAAGAGAAAACATACAGCTGCGCCGCGTCGACAAAGCAGTTGACTAACAAGACAAGGGATCGTAGCGAACGGTTTAAAAACGCCTCTGAACAATAAATCCCCTCCGTCATGTGTCCACAAATGCGCCCATTGATTCCCTCCCTACAGCTGCGTCGGTGTTTTTGTTTTCCACACTTCAGATCTCTGGAGCTTTGCGCGATGAAGCTATGCTGCTGGTATGTGACCACGACAGGCGCCGGAGTGAAGCAGGTTTGAGAACGCGGGTCAGAGGAGTATGGTGGGGAGATGTTCTTGGCGCAGACAGGGCCATGTGTTGCCCCGCTGGTCACCACACGGGACAGGAGCAGCGATGTGACAGTAAACAGCCCCGGACGCGGGAATGCGCGCGGCAGTAAATTGCCACGCAGCACCATTCATCACAGCACCCGGCGCTCAGCGGGGGTACAAATATCACCCTTTCCCCGAGCCCCGTCCCACACGCCCTGTCCCACATGCAGATTTCAACATACTTGTGACGGTCGCTCTCTATAACTCTCCCCCCGTGCACTTTGATGCCACGCATTCCCGATGTCTGTCGCCGATGTGCTCGTCGCGGAGGCTTTCGTATTAATAGCTCTTTGGGTAAACCATTAGAGGTTTAGTCTAATGCCACGTAGGCTGCGGCTGGTGGATGCCTGAGGGGTCACCTACGGGACAAAACCCCGAGTATGGAGCCCGCAGCCCAAAGCAGCAGCAGCAGCCGGGGTGCAGCAGGTGGAGACTGGGAGTGTAGAAAAAAAAAAAATATTTAGAGGAAAGGTTGGAAGAGGACAAGAGATGTCATTGTGGAAAAAAAAAAACAACAAAAAACACTAGGGTACACTGCAAAAAGTCAAAATCTTACCAAGAGTATTTGTCTTATTTCAAGTAAAAATGTCTTATTTCTAGTCAAAATATCTCATTACACTTAAAATGAGACATGATCAGCTCAGAAAGAACTTGTCTTTAGACAATTTTCACTTGTTTCAAGTGAAAATTTGCTAGAAACAAGAAACATATTCTGCCAATGGAACAAGCAAATTTTTACTTGTGACACAAGTGAACAAGTAAAAATTTGCTTGTTTGCTTTTTTCACTTGAAACAAGTGAAAATTGTCTAAAGACAAGTTATTTCTGAGCTGATCATGTCTTATTTTAAGTGTAATGAGATATTTTGACTAGAAATAAGACATTTTGACTTGAAATAAGACATATAACCTTGGTAAGATTTGACTTTTTGCAGTGTAAACTGTGATGTATTGATGGGATATGATGATAACATATCCAGTCAACATTCATATGAACTAACCTGGTCGATTCAATAAAAAGCAAGTGCCTGTGACCAATGAGAGGAGGTGGCGTTCATACACACCGCTCCATGGATCATTTAGCCCTCCATTAACAGAGCGACTGAAAGTGTGGATGACATTCAGGAGAGCAAGAGGAGAGTATGTTGTCTGTGTGTGTGTGTGTGTGTGTGTGTGTGTGTGTGGGTTCACAGTCACAGTGTACCAGCTCATCCAATCCAAAGCCAGCGGCGATAAATCCAAACATTTCCGGCCAACTTAAACACAACGTAAATCTGTCCTCGCAGCCGAGAGAGCCTTGGGGGCGGAAGTGCAAAGTGAAAAAGCAAAAAGGGTGACAGCCAACGATCAATTCTACGCTCAATGTGTCCTTCCTCGCGGTTAACGCAATCGCCGTTTATTTCGCTAAAGCGTCAGGACGTGCGGCCCCTCTCCTCTCTCCTCTCCGGATTCCTGCAGGAAAAAAAAAAAAACCTCTGAGAACGAGGATCACAATAATGTCGGGCCCAAATCTCAAGTCAAACGTGATCCACAGAACCTCGTGATATGTAGCCCCACGCGCCGCCGTGCGCTTTCTATTCTGTCAGAGCCACCCAAGGCTATTGTACAGGCAAATGATTTAACAAAGAGCCGGGATTAGAACAGTGTGGAACAAGGTGCTTGAAGCTAAAAACAAAAAAAAGGGAAACAATGAGCGATAAGGAAGACTGTGGAGGGAAGATAATTAATGAATAGCGGCGTCAAATAATACAAGCTGTAACAGTGGGACCCCTTGTCCTACTTCTGCTGAATATTACAGTACACACACACACACACACACATGCACACACGCACACACACACACTCAGAAAAAACATGGGGGAGGAAGAAGAATTAAGAGCCGATTCCAAAAGGCATTTAATAACGATTTACCAACAGACTTTCCCACAAAAATGTCCTCAGGAAAGAAAATTATGAAGCAGCATGGATCATTGAGGGAGACAATGAACACAGAGAAAATCTGGCAGTCAGGGACGTTCTCACAGTGATGACGGTTAGGCCACACTGCATTTGAAGAAAAAGAAAAAAAAACAAAAAAGGTAAGTATTAATAGTCAGTCTCGGTGCTTTCGGTAACAGGGGACAGAGCTTGGGGGGTGTTTGCATCCAGTTTTTTTTTTTTTTTTTAAAGGCTGTCTGAACTGGTCCATGCCACAGGGGAAACAGAGAGGCCCGGTAAAGAAGTGGACAGAGCCAAACGGTCCGAGAGCTACTTTATATGGAAATCCTGACATTGTGTTTACATTAAAAATGCAACAGTCAGACCTAAAAATGCGGCTAATGAAAGTGCCTCTCTGCGGTGGATATTTACCGTAAGACGTGACAATATTCAGATAGACTCAGTCCACGGCTTCTGTCTTGAATTACGCGAGGTAATTTTGCCGGGGCAGAGAGAGAGAGTGCCTTATTTCTCAGGCAGGTAATTGAGAGCAGTGATGTGAGCAGAGTTTCGGATACGGCGGAGGCCCTGACTCTCTCCCCTCGGCGTCAGTGCCTCTCCGAAGGCCCGGGAAAGAACCATTGTTCCATCAAGGGACACAAAAAAGGGATTAATTTAAATTTGGTTTACAATGCCATGCCTTTCAAGTTAATCCATCTGGCCTGTGCCCCGGAGTTGCCAGCTACTCCCTCCGTTCCCCATTCAGTCTGCCAGCCCTCTTTTGTCTAAGGGAGGGGTAAATGTCAACCGAACCGCTGCTTGGACAGACCGTCCTGAGAGAAACAGAGGCAGAGAGAGAAATGAGCAGAGTGAAAGGAAAAGAGGCTGCATTCTGTGGAAAAAAATAAGATCTGAAATGCGCGCTAATCAAGATTCCCTCTCTTACTAAGACCTACACTCCCTTAAGATGCCTCCCGTGATGAAATCCTCTAAATGTAGCCGTCCCCTCTGAATGCAGAGGAATTAGATGCAGCACCGCCGTAATGTGGCTGTAACAGATGGAGACCCGCTAATCAAAATCCGTTAACAATAGCCCGAGTGTGAAAAAATGATATAATCACGTGCGTTCTTTCCATGTAAGTTACTAAGTGGCGTGCATTATCTGGCTCCCCCGCTGAGAGTGTTAGGATGAGTCTTCCCCATACATCCATCATGTCACTTTCCTTCCCTTCCCCCTGAAATCCACATCCTACTAAATTATTGTAATGGGCTCGCCGAGGGACACTTTGGCTTGCTGTTTGTCTGTCTGTTGTTGGTACTTAAATTATTTCTCATTTCTGTATTTTTTTGACGCTGAAACCGTCTCCGTCTTTTTCAGTCACCCCGGCTGCCGAGGCTCGGAAAACTCAAAACACGGATTTGGTAAATTTTTCTAACCCAGAAATCCAGAAATGAATTTGAACCGCAATGTCGCACTCACTTATTGTGGTATCAAGTCTAAGCATCTGGAGATTTTTCTTTTTTCTGTCTGTCTGACTTTCTTTCTTCTATTCTTTTCTTTCTTTCCTTCATGCTCATGGGTATGAGCATGGCGCCTTGAGATTTTTCAGTCCCCATACCTTTGTCGAAGCGGTCCAATCCCGGTGTACGTGTTCAGGCGACTGCAATGACCCAAAATCATGAAATCTAAAGCTGCTGCAGAAGAGGTTGGAGATGAGTGTGTGTGTGTGTGGGTGAATGTGAAGCAGCCGAGGGAGAAGAATCTGCAGGGAAAACTTATGGAGCCCCAGGGCACAAAATGAAAGATCATTAAAAAAAAAAAAAAAAAACCTTCACAGCCATCACTGGCAAAGATAACCTTAGTTTCTCTCTCCTCTCTCTCTCTCCCTCTCTCTCTCTCTCCGTCTGTCTTATCCTGTGGCTGCTGCCAGAGGGACGGTGAGACTACTGACCTGTGTTTTTGCCGCAGAGCTCCCAACACGCCCCGGAAGGACACACACACCTCGGCAGATCAACAGAGGACAAGCCGAACAGTTGCGGCAGACATCTGCACGGCGAACGCGACGTGGAGGGACAACGGAGGGGGATACAGATGGGCTTTTTGAAGTCTCTTGGCTGCTACCTAGCTAACAAGCCTTTCAATTAGCGGGCTCGGCAATCTACGGCGGCGGCCACAAATATCGCTAAACACAAGAAAACTGTCAATTCGGTGCTGAACTTAATTAACGCAATTCATCTCGCTCCCTCAAGAGCAAAGTAAAACACAGATAATACACAAAGAACAACTGAGAGGAAACACAGATTTTAATTAGGGATGTTTTATCAAACAAGTCTACGGTCTGTGGCTGTGTCCTCCTGGCGCCACTTAAACACTCCTCTGCATTAATCAAGCAGCTCACTGTAGAGCAGACCATGCATAGGAGATGTCGAACTCTCCACTGCATTCAGAGGTGCGGCACCAATCCTCCACTTTTTCTTCATTTAACTTCGGCTGAAGTGACGATATCTCTCACTCTGTCCTCATTACGGGGAATTAAAAAAGGCACTGCGTCATAGGCGGTTCTAGGGGGTGGCAGCTGCCCCCCCTAGAAAAATGCCTTGCCACCCTAGTTGCCACCCCAATTACAGACAGTTTATTTATTTATTTTTTAATTGTGGCTGTTCGGAAACTCTCTGTTACGAGACTCAAATGTCCGAGTGCAAGTAAATTCAGCAAAAGATGACACTCCTTCTATTTAAGGGGTTGATAAATGAATAAATAAATAAATAAATCAAAATATATATTTCTAATGCCACCTTTTGGTTTTCTATTCAATGCTTTACTCATGTACCACAATAATGGAATGTTTTTGAGTTAAAATATCCTCATTTGGGGGTTTTCCAAGCAATTATTCATATATGGGATCGTTTGGTATTAAATCAGCATATATATTTCTGCCACCCCTTAAAGTCTCCATGCCACCCTCTTGCCACCCCATGAATATTTGTCTAGATCCGCCCCTGCACTGCGTTCAGATCGGTGAGGTTTTCATCGCTGCAATGCAAGTGCAATACTAAATAAAGATCATTAAAGCCTGCGGTGGTATTTCATTCATACAGGACTGTCTGCATTAAGATTTTCAAAAAAGTTAATTGTTCCACAAGGTTCAGATTCACCTTATGTCTCGAAATTCATTATTATGAGACCTTGTCGAATAACGCAGACACAAACAAAGCAGTTTGAAGCTTGAAAATCACATTAAAAAGCCAGCATTCAGTGATCACGTTGTTAATTCTTCCAGCAAGAGCTTAAACAATAAATGAGGCTGAAAAAAAAAAAAAAAAAAAAAAAAAGTTTATTCAATCCAATTAGACAAAGATAAATAAAACAGTAGAGAGAAAGCTGTGATGCCTCGGGGGGCACAACACTCCAATTACAGATTGAAGATTAGTTTTTGAGGTCAGATCCCAGTAGTGCGGCGGGGATTTAACTAATATTCAATTACACCGAATCTCAGATCTAAATATACGCCGACAGATTCTGCGAGCGGATTTAGCCGTCACTCGGTGTTTGACAACACGCGGCGTGTAAAGCAGGAATAAACGGACGCGGTGTCGTGGGCAGTCAGTCGTGATTAACCCGCATAGACGCCGTATCCTGTTTGCACTTCCTGGTACACAAGCACGCTGTCAGCTTTGTGTACAAGAGGTGTTTTTCACAAGGGCCTAAACACTTCCGTTCTCTGGCCAGCGTCAGAAGCCAGATTCATGCAACACACTGCACGCTGTCATGGGCTTCCATTATGCAGAATAAACACCGAACGCTTTGCTTGAGCCATTAACACGGAGAGTGTGCGGCTGATTTGGAGAGATCTGGAGTGCACAGCCCCCACGCCGCAAAGAGGTGTATTGAGGTAGACAGCTCCTACCACCCCCCTCTCATACACCATTAGTCCTGGCTGTGTGTTGCACATTCCAGCCCCCCTGAGTGTGTCGGGGAAGTGGGGCCCCTCCGCTGCGGATCCATCTATGGAGTGCTAATCCACCGCTGGGCCACGCAAAACAGGGGACGACCAAACATAAATAAATAAGAATGAATCGAGCCTCTGCCCACTTTTCCCGTTTCAATCAAGCGCGGGGACGGGAAACAGACGGCACGGTCACATCCAGGGGTCAGTCCCAGCTCAATTAGAAAGCCCCTCGCCGAAAACAGCCAGTGATTATTTTCAAGCCCTTAATGTCTCTCTCCCTGCTGACAGAGAAGTGGGGAAGTGAGGCTCAGAATGCAAAAAAAACTGGAACGGCGGTGCCCTGCCCCCCCAGCACCAGTTGTCAAAATGTATAAAGTTTATAAACAAAGACAGACGGGGTTAAAAGGTGCAAGGAGGGAGGTCACGGAGGGGCGGAGGGGGAGATCGAGGACCCCCAACTCTCTCACTGACAGATACCAGTTGCCGCCGAGTGCCAAATGCTGAAAGCTGAAGTGGCTCACAAAGACCACACTTCTGAGGAAAAACTACTCTGAGGACTGCAGGGCCACTTATATTTGTGTGGAAAATAAAATAAGTAAGAAGCGGAGTGGATGCATAGCTGCGGCAGCGGGTTATACGCCCTGGGAGCATTATCATGTAAATGGTGGTTATTGTACAGTAAAAAAAAACGCCCTGCTTTTCCAAATGATAGCGGCTGGGCCTTAGAGACAGAGGCATGTGTCCTGAACATAAGTGCTCTTCAGGGATAATATCCCTGCTTTTCGTCTACTACATCAAAGGGATGCAGCCTAAGAGCCTCCATTTCCATCGCTGCACACTAAAGTATTTCACCGTCTATGCATGTTCCATATCCCGCTCCGTGACAGTAAACATATGCACGCACGTACGAGAGGTGCACGGCTTTGTCAGAGTGGATGATCCTGTACCTTCACACCATCTGAGGCACTAAGACCTTGGTGGTGCACGTTTGGATTCCATAAATTACGGAAGAGCCTCGTAAAGCTGCACTTGATCGGCAAAGGGGGGGAGAACGCGGCGCGTGTTTCATTAGGACCCCCGCTTGATCACGCAGTTCATCTGATTACCTTGATGACACCCAGCCAGGTTTATGCTCTGCAGCTGAACGGCATTAGCACCCCGCCTCCGTGATCACCTTTCGCTCAGCCTAAAGTGTAATTTCACTCTAAGCGATGGCACAATACAATTTCATTAACTCGGTGCCTTTCCTTGTAATTTCCAGTAATATGGTGATTCTTTGGATCGGGAACAAAGGAGCAACAATGATATGAAGAAGACAGCTGGGGGCAATCGTTACGGCTCACTGATGCAACATGGTGGATGAAATGAAGTCAAAGAAGTATGAGTCATATTTCCCTTCTCTTTAACTGCCGAACACTGGAGATGTTAGTGATGTGCTGCGCTCCTCATCCGGGGGGGCATGATGAACAGCACTGTCCATTGTTCATATCAGACAGAGCATCGCTTCTATTGGTCACAATGAACTCCGTCCAACCAATTACGGGCCAACGCTGTCAGCAAGAGGAGTGATATCGAAGTTCCCTGATGGATAACGGGATGCCAGGGGACTCAGTTGGCTTCATCTGGAAACTGTCCACTGTGGATACAAAGTGCACATGAACACACACACATGCACGCGGACATCCCCGCCGCAACACGTCCCCCCCCGGGTCTCATTCGTCTCACTTTGGTCCGCAAACTCGTTTCTGAGCATTTGCAGAGAAAATCTTGCCGAGCGTCTGTTTAACTTGGCGCAGGAGGAGGAGGAGTGTGACCCGGCGCTCTTCTGCTGGGACATCAAGCACAATGACTCAAGATGACCAATGAATACTCCCTACCGAACAGTTATGAGCACTCCAGCAGCCAGAGAGAGAGGATATGGAACTGACAAAGCATAATTAGAGAAAAAAAACAACAACATTGCACCAAGAGACTGCACTATATATACATGCTGAGACAGGGTGTTCATCATGGCCCTTATGTAAAGCTCCATAATGAAGCTGGAGCATTTCCACGATGTAAAAAAAAAAAAAAAAAAGTGTATTCCTTCATAGTTTGTTCATGTTGTTTTTCAGCGAAGAAAAAAAAAGGGTGAGTAAGGGGTAAAGCGTCTGCTTCTCGCTCCAGTCATGCTCACTGTGCAGAAAAAAACAGCTGAAAAACATCATCTAATGCAATAAATGTGTGAAACAAGTTGGAAAATACACGCCGCTCTATTCCTGTAAAGCGACCCATTGGGAAAATTCCCTGATAATCCCCGACATTCCTACAGAATTAATCAAATCCGTTGATTTTTCCCGCGTGGAATATACCTCTCGAAATTCCATGATATGCCAGAAATTCCACGGCCAATGGGAACCCGGTTAAGATAATTGTTTTTTCCCCTATCTCTTCACTGAATTCCCCAGAAGAGCCACAGACTGCGGATTATAAAGGTCAGTGTTCAGTGTCTAGTCTACCTTTACCTCCCAGTCACCACCATATAACCCTTTTGTCCACAAAATGGAGAGATACCAATTCTTCACCTCTGGCTGAGAGGATTAACAGGCGGGCTGAAGGAGGGTCTTATCTCACCTTGCAGTGATAAATCAGACCGGGACACACAGCCTCGCTCACACACTGCTGTGGTCAGGAGCACAGAGAAAGAGGGGCAGAGGCACTGGAGCAGACACGCCACACACAGCCTGTTTGTTTTAAACCTGCTTTATGGGTTTATGCTCTGCTCCGCCTGCCCCCAGGAATGAGCGTCCAAGGGCCAATGGGCTCCAAGGTTGTTTAGAATGGGCAGGATGGTCACCTTGATCTCGTCTCCCGTGACACGTCCCAGACACCGTGAGACAAAAGGCTCTCTGCTGAGGGCCTGGCCCAGTTTTCCTCTTCGCCCAACCAGCCGCTGATTTTTCGCCTCTCCTGGGAACCCCCTGAGGCCCTGTCACACACGCTTGTTTTGTGGTCTGAACAGAATCAGAAAACCGGCTATTTTTGCCAGGTAGCAAGAGAAAAGAACTCACGATTCCCCAGATTCATAAATAATAGAACGCCAGGAAATAACACATTTAGCATTTGGGCTCATTATGTGTATGTTTGGCAGATACAGAAGCGCTACAGAACTAACTATGACTGCCTTAATTAAGTAACACAGTGTAATGTCATGCACAGAGAGCGAGCATATGACACAGATGTACAATAATCTGCATCTCAAATGTGAGTCAATGCGAAAATTAGGACAGCTATAATGCATTTTGGGCTTTTTTACAGAACAAAGCTGGATTTAAGTGGCTAGGCCCGAGGCTAAATAGTAGCAACCCTGTACAGGATGAAAGAAAAACATATTTCTTAAAACAATTCAAGCTTGTTAAAAATAGAGCCGATTTTTTTTTTCCTCAGTAAACTAAATTCGAAAAAGCAGCTAGTTCTTGTAGCATCGCTGTGTCAGTGTCCTTAATGAGGGTCAACTCTGCTGCGGGTTAACAAGGAGAGGGCAGCACATCAGATTGTGAATCTCAGCAATCGCTGTGCTGTGAATTCTTACAGGACAACAGGTCAAGCTGTTATTTTACAACTTCAAAAAAGGAAAAAGGAAAAAGAAAAAAAAAAAACATGGAGAAATATTAATTGTCATCCCTGGTCCCAATTAAGGAGCGGGATGTGTGCAAACTACCCCCAGGCAATTAGGAATTATTGATCTGTACAGTAGTGCCTGGATTCGCTAATTAGGAATTAGGTCTAAATGGTTGCCGTGCGAGATGCACATTTCAGCGAGAGAATCAGCCGGCAGGAATGATGACAGAGTCAATGTGCGTAAATGATGAAAATACATGTACAAAACAGGCTGAAGGTAAGTGTAATTATGATCTTGAAGGAATATTCAGCGTCATTATGGGACGACTTTAATAGCTTATTATGCGATGAGGAATACACCTCCATCTCTGCGATCCATACGTGGCTAGGCGCTATGGCTTTATCGGATCATAAAAAAAAAAACAATCAAGAGAAATGTGCATTCATGTATTTGGAGAAAGGGGGTGGAAGGTGGAGTCACCGTCATCTAAAAACATCATCATTCATTTTTTGCTTTGCATATGAAAATGTCCTCTCTACAAAGAGGACGTTGCACTCAAGGTGACCTCTGAGGGTGAAACATCAATGGATCAGGTGCAGGCCGACTGTTCTATTGAAAGTGCGAAGCTGAAAGGAACCACACCAAGTTCAAAGCAACCTTTGGTAGAGCACAGAGAAAAAAGGGACACATATTATAGTTGACCTCAATCGATAATGGCTGGAGAGAGGGATTCCCATTCTGCTGGGCAACACGGCGCCGGAGGGGGAGCTGATCTTTATTCAAAGCCTCCGACCAGACTGCGCCGGCCACAAAGAGTTAAAGAACACGAATTGAAAACGCAATGTGAACGGACTCTGGAGCACCAGGGATAAAAGCCAGCTGTCAGGCCACAGCGGCTGCAGAGTGCTTCACCGCTGAGGACAGTGTCTGTTTGCCAGCAGCAAATAACTGCCTCTGGCCCATTTAGTACCATCTCTTTTTCTTTTCTGCAAACAAAGCACTCTGCCACTGAAATGACACGAGCTCTTCTCGGCGGCTACCGCTACACCGCCCATTCAAACACAGGGCTGTGTGTGTGTGTGGAACGAGCCCAAAGCCAACATAGTAAGAAAATTTGAACTAACCAGAGTACATGAATATAACACAGTGCCGGGCCAGCAGAGAGGCATTTTTAAGAGTCCCCTCTGTCTTGGCTCATTTCTTATTCCAGCGCCTGCTTTGCATGGAAATGTGTTCGTTGGTCATAAAAGAAAGTTTACAAGAAAAAAAAAAAAACAACACAAATGAATACCTTGGATTGTTAAGAGTAGACTTTTAGGGGTTTCCAGGTTGCGCTGCGACGTACATTCTATATGTCAGATTCACAATGATAGAGTGGTGCTCTGGAGCCGAAGCCATGGCACTCATAATAACATCAGTCATTAGCAGACAGAGGCGAAGTCACAGAAAACACAGGGAGGGAAGTAGGTAAATGGCTTGGAAAAATAAACATTACACTTTCATTAACAGGAGCGGAACCACTCCTTAAAGTCCATGTTGGGTCAGGAAAGCAATCAAGCTGCCAGGCTTTAAAACATTATGGCTGCACACTGCGGCCCCGAGACACCGAAGAACAGACTGGCACAGTTTCAGTAAATGCTAAATACTAGCGAGGGAAAAAAAAAAAAAAAAAAGAACGTGGGTGTAAAACTTGCTTGAGACTGACTTAAGGGAGATGTCTCAGCTGGCAGAGGCTCAAACAACCACTAAATGCAGACACATGCATCTATAAACACACATACAGAGACACGCAAGCAAATGGTGCACACAGAAATGACAAAACACACACACACAGACCCGCACATGCCCCCACACACGGCACGCAGACGCACACATACATTCTACGGCAACGAGCTAATAGCAAGAGAGTTGCCAGCTGTCGAAGATCTCTGAGAGAACAGAACACCACCTGTCCCCTTATCTCCCCCTCGCAAGCCAAGAGACTCGGCGTCCAACTGGAGCCACCTCCTTCCACTCTCATCCCACGTTTAATGGCAGCTTGCTCCCTATTTTCTCCTCGACGATTTATCCCTTTGTTGTTGCGTCCCATCTCGGCTTGCGCGCGTTTGATCTGAAAGCCACGGATTCCACGCAGTTATTTTAAATCGCGTCAAGGCTTTCCCGACGAGAGAGAGAGAGAGAGAGAGAGAGAGAGAGGGAGAGGAATCTAACTGGGGCTCGAGTCGTGGATGAGACACGGCGGGGCTGAGCTGGACGGTTTTGCCCACATGTTGTTCCAGTTCATGCCAGATAAGAATGTGGCCATCAGGTCACGGTGTGTGTGTGTGTGTGTGTGTGTGTTCCAGTGTGCGAGAGAGAGCGAGAGAGAGAGAGAGAGGAGGTGCAAGGTCAACATCTCTGCCTCTCTGTTTACATTATCTCCCTCTTTCTCTCTCTCTCCTCGCTCGGCAATTGTTTTTCTCTCCGTTAACTGAGCATTTGAGTGCAGACAGGCTCTCCATCTGAATTCCAGCCAATGTGATACCCACACAGGGGCGAGAGAGAGAGAGAGAGAGAGAGCTTGGAGGGAGGGGGGTCGGAGTTTGATCCTAGCTCTCAAAGCACAATCGGTGTTAGTTTGCAAGTCTGAGGTTAAAACAAGAGTTGATCAACGGAGCCGCAGTCCATGTGTTGACTTAAGGGTGCAGTGTGTGTGAATGGCAGCTTCACTTGAAGCCACGGAGGCGAGGGACTCTCTCTCAGTCTGTGCTGGCAGCGAGGCTCAATGCTGCACGGGGAGCCAGAGGGCCACCAGTCAAATAAAAGCAGCATGTGCAGTTTCCAAGCATCCAGGCTGGAGTGTGAGAATGTGTATATGATGGCAGCGCTAATGGGCCGGAGTTCCTTTGGAGAAACACACACACATCGTACTTGCACATGCACTTATTACACACATACTGTACATAAATGCGCACATTTACACACTGAGGAAAACTTTGGCCCGGAGGAGACTGGGGGGGAGTGAGTGATAGGCGAGCGAGCGGTCTGAATGGTGGAAGACAGACTGATGTGACTCAGCGCTAACAGATGGAGGTCACCACTGGACAGCACGGCTAAAATTAACCCAGCAGCTTAGCATGAATTAAGCGGGGGCCCCAAGGCGGGGAGACGGTCTCCCGCAGGATTGAGGCAGGAGCCAGAGAGGAAGTGCCGGGCCTGCAGGGACCAGGCTGCAGCTGAGTGCGAGCTTCAGATGATCAGCAGGACCTCCGCCGTCTCAGAGCAGCCACTTCGACTCCTCAGAGGTTGAAAGTGAATTTACATGGCAGCGGTGAACCCTGGGTAATGTGATTAAATCCTGGCAACACACTGAGCGATGATTAACTTATTCGCTCCCCTCTCCGTGCCCTTCCATGCTGCTTCTTGCATCTTTGTCAGCCAATCAATAAGCTATTATAGCTCCAAACAGTGGGGCAAATTAACTTACGGCCCCACCTGCAGAGTCGGCACTCTGCGCTAATCCCATTGGCGGGGTAAAACGAGACTGGACACAAAGGCCAGGTCCCGAGATGATCGGTGACCATGCCCGGATTTTGCCATGACGCTCACAGAGAAAGCAGCTCTGGTTCTGGAGTTCATCCTGAGGAAGACTCATCTTCAGCCACTGCACTGAACTGCAAAAAAAATCTTCATCTCACCACGTCAGCTGAACTCATGTCTTATTTTTCTTAAAGCAAGTGGAAAGATCTGCCAGTGGGATGAGATAGTCCCATTTGTTTGCAAAGCAGTTTTACCTGTTTCATGATTTTTTTTCTGAGAACAAGAATAAATATGTTGAAACAAGGCAGAATAAGGCAGATCAGCCCAGTAGTATTAAGGAAATGACACCTGATACAAGTAAATTCTGGAAACAAGCTGATTAGCATTGGAAACAAGAAGGCTTTTCTGATTTTCTGAACAGCAAGATTTTAAGGCTAGTAAGGCCGTTTTAAGGCTATGTGACTTACTGAGATTTTTTCCACCCATTTTTTTTTTTATTTTTACATTGTAAGGCTGATGAGCAGGTGCCTCTTTGCCAAAGTCAGACCTGTAGTGCAGTTCCTCTTGTGAGTGAGTTGGTTACTAGTGTAGTGTTACTGTAGTAACACTATGATAAATACGAGGGAAAAAAAAAAAACGTGTTGAAAAACTGACATAGGTGAGTGTCAGTTCCTGTTCCAGCTATATTTAGACGTGAAGAGCTGAAGCTCTGGGAAGAGGACGAGCTGTATCACACCCTGTCACTGAAGGGCTTTCTATCCCATCCATCAGACGTGAGCCAATCGGCTAAATGGAGCTGTGGCACCAATGACAGATTAGAATCTGATACCAGTGCAAGGAGAGAGAGAGAGAGAGAGAGAGAGAGAGAGAGAGAGAGAGAGAGAGAGAGAGAGAGATTGATAGATGGAAGAATAGAAATGTCACCTGCAAGCCTAACAGCACTATGGTCATATAACACCAGGCCTCACTGATTCAGATGTCAGCTATTTCAAACTTACCCACAGCAACACTGACTACTTTTTGAATTTTGAATGGAACCCCTCTACTTCTCTCCTTTTACACATGACGTCCCCCTGTCTGTCTTTTATCCAGCTCTTTGCAGTATATGGTTACACGGAGTCTCCTTTGTGTCCACGCCACACCCTGCTCAGAAAGGTCACGCAGACACAAAGCGGAGGTGAGGGTGTATCTATTCTATTCACAGCTCCGTCGAGCTGCAGCTCTCCTTCTGGTCCTAATTAGGCTATTGTATATGTTTACATACACTCCACTGAGAATGATTATGTTCACCGCACATGTAGTTAAGCCTGAGGTGCATAAACAACATTCTTTATGTTAATAGGATGAGACAGAGGTTTAAACAAGTCAAACAAATCCTTTCAGATATGAATTGCTTACTTCTAATTTTGTTTAGCGTTAAGTCTGTTGCCTCTCCTGTGTGTCCGAGCCTTTTCTTTCATTAGCAGATCATTACTGCGGTAATGGAGACAACCCCAGCGTTTGTAATGTGACCCTTTATATGCCGAGTATTTGGGGTTTAGAATTGAATTTCAAGCATTACAAAGAGGTCAGCATAACAGAGAGTTTGCATGACAGCAGCCCTGTGATAATGAGCAATGCTCCGGCTCTTACCAGACCTATTTTAGGATGAGCTCTAGTATCCCCGACACGGCAAGGAGAAACTCATTTTCTCTCAATTGGTACTTTAATGATCAGATTAGCTCCCACAGCAACCAAGGACAATTAGATGACAACTGAATGCCATGATGCACTCCCCCCTTGACATTTGCCAATGACTGATGGCAGGACTATCCCCAGTCAGCAGTGGAAGACTGCATTTCATTTGTAGTCAGATAACAGAAGGCAGATCTTTATCAGTGTTTGGGTCTACTGCTTGCTTCACCAGTTCTTCCTGCCTGTCACGCTCGAGGCTCAGCAACACGCTACAACTGCGATAACATTTCAGATGCTTTTTTCCCCCTCTTTTCCTTCCATTCCCTTTAGCGAAAGCCTCAAAATCAGTGGGCACTCCAGCCTTTTTCTCTTTAAAGTGAAGACATTTGGATGCTTCTTTTAACCAGAAACAAAAGTCACAACGAGAGACAGAGACAATGCTGCTGGAAGGGCAGCTTTATCAGATCGAGATAGACAAGTCTGACACAGACTGTGCTTCCTGTCTTATCCATCTGTTGAACCTTAGGATAGTCAGTCTACCTTCATGTGGTTAACTTACCATTGGCCATCTGAAACTATGCCCATCCACTATACGCTCCACTACAGCTCTACAGCATAGCATCTTGATCCACATCAAGGATGGAAATGAGTGCACGGTACATAAATACATTTCAGGAAAAAATACCTGAGTTCATGATGAAAAAAATCTCTTAAATATAGAAGGCCTGGTTTGTGAGTGACACTGTTCTGTTAAGCTCCTTTAAAAAAACACCATGACTTGTTTTAGGTTTTGTGCCATCAATCATTTTGAAGAGCAGGTGTCACTTTATGACACCTGCTCCTCGTGGTGGATATGTCTATTTTGGAACAAAACTTGTCCAATACATTCTTGGCATTACTCTGGTCTCATTTTCTACCTAAGAGACATTGTCATGTACTTTCCCTGCGAGTTGAGAATAGCTGAAAACCAGCGAGTAGCAATTTTGTGGTCTGGTTCCCCAGAGTAAACAGTTAAGACAGTAAAGGGGAAAAACAGGCGCTGCAACCTCAGTGCAAGCTCATGTCAAATAGACTGAGTGTACACCTTGAGCAAATTTTTCTAACTTCGCCAAAATGTTCACTGGAAATCCCTGAAGTTCTAGTCTCCAAACCCCTTAATCCTCTCTAACACCATCGTCTCGGATCGAGGAGCCTGATAGAAGGTTTCAAGTGAGGGCTTAACCCAGGTTTAATAACCAGAGCATGTCCACAGAGCAGAACGCCTCGTCATATGACCAGACATCAGAATGCAGGCACGTACGCATGCACAAACACACAGATGCACATGCACAGACACATACACACTCGCTCACACACTCCGCATAACCTCACTGGCCACAAGAGAGGCTCAGACCAAGAGGGGATTACACCCCACAACAAGAGTAATACCCAGGCCTCCACAGAAAAAGTGGAGATTAGAGTCAGCAGCGTACACTCATCTGGCTCTCACACGCACTGACACACAGCTTACCAGCAAAGCATTTATCACATATGGTGCACTGCCAAGGACACGCCTAAAACAAGTACGGAAGCATTTTAATGAAAACAACACAGAAAGTATGCGCACACTGAAAACACACTGCTGCATTTTGAGAGGAGGGAGGCTGAGAGCGCTCCGCGATCAGAGCCTGTCCTGAGGGCCAATGGGCTCAAGAGCCACCAACGCTGTATCTTATCTGCCTTAGGGCCATAACTTCATGACGCTAATATCATGCCGCGCTTGTCTTCTGGGACCAAAACACCAATCCTACCCATGATCCCGCTCTTGTACTGTAGCCAGAGGCGAGGATTACAAAGTGATGAGTAAGCAGTCACCGTGGTGACCAGAGAAGGAGCTGTGACGTAAAAGGGGGTTCGGGGAAGTGTCCGGGCACCCAGGCGGAAAGCTGCACGTTAGCTCCGGTTTTTGAACAGGCATCTCTAGATATCTGGGCAGTGTTGCTGTGTGTAGAGAGGCAGACTGCGAAAACACCCAAAGAAACCAAGAGAAGTGCCTTCAAGCAGAAAGTGAGTCGACATACCCTTCCTTGTTAATAACAGTGCCAGGCCGTTTACTACACGAATGCTCGCCATCAGAGTAAAACCACGAGACAAAGAGACGAGGACATCAGTGTGGCAGTACCCTATTTACACTGCAAAAACTCAAAAGACAAAATCAATTATTTGTCTTATTTCAAGTCAAAAATGTCTTATTCCTAGTCCAAATATCTCATTACACTTAAAATAAGACATGATCACCTCAGAAGTAACTTGTTTTTAGACAATTGTCTCTTGTTTCAAGTGAAAATTTGCTTGTTTCATTGGCAAAATTTGTTTCTTGTTTCTAGCTAATTTTCACTTGTTTCAAGTGAATTTTCACTTTTTCCACTGGCAAATTTTGCCAATGAAACAAGCTGTCTAAAAACAATTGACTTCTGAGGTGATCATGAGATATTTTGACTAGAAATAAGACATTTTTGACTTGAAATAAGACAAATAATCTTGGTAAGATTTTGCGTTTTTGCAGTGTAGCTCCATCCAATATGTTTGATCATTATTATTATTATTATTTTTAGAGAGACAGATCCAGCATCCAGATATGAATCCGACTAAAGAGAATAACTTCAGTGCTATCTATCGGAGAGGTAATCTCAGTCTCCGTCAAATGACGCCTCAATCACCTCAGCTGTGTCTTTATTGTTTTATGGTGCCGCTTCCTCCTGATCTCCGCCCGTGTCAATCTGATAAGGTAACTGACATGGGGAGGAGGCAGTCAGATACAGAGTACAGACATGAAATCACATGAAATCATTTCTTGCCCTGTTATGTAATTTGGCTTTCGCTTGTCGGAAAAGTTCCGACTGTGCCCACTTCTGTCTTCGCTCCTTCTGTTTTCCCCGGGACAACGTGCAGAAAGGGAGAAGAAAAGGGGGGGATAAAGGGAGTTGTGTTGTACCGCTGGAGGGCATGTGTCTGTCTTCCCCGGCCCGGCAGGCTGTCAGAGATGGGTGGAGCATGGAATGATTGATGGTACTCTGGGCAGGCTCTTTTACCCATCTCTGTGCACCTGCTCCTTTCGCTAGTGTACAGAGTCCTTCACACGACACTCCACTACACATTGTTCAGCAGAGCGGCGTGCACACAATGACAGATTGATAGAGTCCAACGCGTACACGGACACATACGCACATAAAGGGCGCCCTGGCCTCAGCCGATCCTGCTGCACTGGGGGATTCTTTCTTACATGAACTCATCCCTCTAAACGAAGTTCCCATCTCTCTCTGTAGCACGAGTGTGTGATCTCTTTTGGGGGTGGGTGTCGGCGCTCTCCAAACACCCAGTAAAGCAACACAAAGCCCCCCTGGATTCTGATAAAGGAGTGTCCTTGCTTCCCTGCTCTGGCTTGTATCCTATACTCTTTAATGCCTGGGGTGGCCAGCCGTTTTAGCTGCTGGGGGTTTCGTTGGGGGGAAGGGCTGTGGGTGGGTGTGGTTATGAGTGTGTGTGATTACCATGCTCTAAAAACCCCAACATCAGTGTGACATTTGACACACGGTGACGTAACCGAGAGGGACAACAACCTGCTCCGTCTCCCACACAGCCCAGGCAGCTCAAACTGCAGGGAGCAGTCAATATCTGAAATATATCTTATGCATATTTCCTCAATTATGGTCAGAGCTCCTAGCAAGAATAACATATATCATATATATCATAAGGCAGCACACGTTTTTTGTAACGCCAGCCCTGTTATCTGTATGTATCACACAAATCCTCCGCTCATAATGTCGTATAAGTATCGACCAAACACAGCTAACAGATGAGGCAACTTTAATTACACTCGCCACATTGATTTATGCTAACACCCTGAAGTGCAAAATGGGCTAAGTTCAACCAATCATACGCAACATGCATGATAAAAAATCTCTCGCTGCATATATGGATTATAGAAGGCTAATTGAAATGCATGCGTCGCCCATATCAAATGTACAGAGATTTTGCAGAAACGGAGCTGACAGTTGCGTCCTTGTGGGAAATGCAATTAGGCAGTAGCTAGTTGTTTCCCGTGCAATTTCAGGATTAACAGTATTTGACTGAAATAACCCCAGACTACGGTCCACGCCCAGCAAACATTCAGGGCGAGCCAAATGCATAATTAAAACATAATGCTGTCATATAAGGCATACATCAGGGCTCGTTCAAAAGCCAGCAGCATGCATGTACAACCCTAACCCGGCATGCTGCAAAGAAACCGGGGGTTATCACAGCAAAATTCACCACAGTTTTCAAAGCTGCAAAAAAAAAGGAAAAAAAAAAAAAGCACAACTTTGGCCTTTAAGATTGTGGAAAGGGTCTGCATTCCAACATAAAACAGATTGGACTGGAGGCCAGCGAGAGTCTGTGGTGTGGAGCCCACGCCTCAGCTGCATGTTGACTCATGAAGCAGACCCTGGCTGTGCCGTTTGCACCAATTTGCTCTGAACCTCCCTGAGACAAATAACTGCCACAGAGCTGTAACACACTCTGCCTCCAGTCCCCTGGCAGCCTGCCAGCACACTCACTGCTACTTCTGCTGGGGTTTAGCTGTCCTGATTTTCTCTCTCAATGCTCTCGCTCTCCCATTCTTCCCTCCTTCTCTCCTTTCTTTCTCTCTACCTCTTTCTCCTTCTCCCTCTCTCTCCTCATGATCTCACTTTCTGCTCGGACGTTAGAAAAAACACTGTCCTGTCAACAAGGAATGAGGAACAGGGGTGCACAATAACACCATGTGATACGCAAAAGAAAAGAAAGGGAGCGGTGAGAGCTGACACACAATGAAATAAAAGAAAAAGACCTAAAAAAAAAAAAAAAAGAAAAAGAAAAGACATGAAAGAGCTGCCACACAGCAGTGCTGGTCTTGTAATACGTTAATGAAAAGCAAATACCATGACAAATAAATAATTATTTTGCCACCAGGTATTGAAAGAAGCTGTCTCAGTCGCAGGCGTCGTTCCATTTCACGGGACAGCAGAGGAGAGAAATAATGGAAGATAAAGGGGAGAGATGGAAAAGGAGGAAAAGGAGGTCAGGGATGGAAAGAGGCCCCAAAAAAAGTATGAGATGACACATCATGGATTTTGTATGTGTGAAGAGGAGGGGTTTTGATTCGGGAGGGGTTTTGCTGAAGGGGGAGGGGGGAACAGAAAGGCTCCCTGCTCCTCCAGAGCCAACAGATGTAGTACAAGGGATTTCCTGCAGGAGAGGCAGGCGGCTGCTCAGATCAGTGGGAGGCGTCCACGCCGCCTTAGACGGGCGCATGCCAGCCAACTGTCCTCCGCTCTGCAGATGACCCTTAGTCTGTCAGGATGAACCCTGCCTCTGTCAACATGTCCACCGCCCCGACCCTCCCCCCACCGCTCAGACGCCGTGTAGCCCGCTGACTGCACGTGGCCACTGAGATTTCACAGGAACATCGGGATCAGTGAGATTCTGCGATAAACTTGGCTCAACGGCGTTATTTGCTATGGACCATATTCAAGTAAACATCCCTTTGCTTCTGTGTTAGTGGCTGCAGGGTGAATGCACAGCAGCCCCTGGAGAGAAGAGGCCTGTGTGTGTGGATATGAGGCCTGCAGCCAACCCTGTGCGGTCAGCATTGTGCTGTAAGCCAGGCCACCAGACAGCAGGCCCCGGGGTTATCGCCGGCTCAAGTGAAGCGGTGTGCCGTCCATTACCTCACTTCACTATCTCCCCATCCAGGAGAAGGGAAACAGGCTATTCATAGAGCCTCTCAGCCCCCCATGCAGAGCAGTGGCTAAGAGGAAACTACTTTGATAGATCACAGAGAACATACTGTACACAAACCGCCATGCATACGGGCACAGTCAGCGACTGGTACTGTAGGAGCTGCGCCAGTTCATTTTTTTCTGGTGAATGCATCATATCGACATAGTCTACACACAAAATATAAATATATGAATTGAAGCCCACATATTTTTTCCTCATAATTTCTACCTCAATATGGCAATCAGCTTTGATCACTGAAGCGACAAACATCCAACAAGAGTAAGCATAAAAACTGAAGAATAAAAAATAAGGTGCACTTTGAAGAAAGATGGGTGATGATTGGTGTTTGTTAGGTCACATGACCCATAGAATTTTTTTTTTTTTTTTTTTTTTTTAAAGGTGCAATCTCTTCTAAAAGCATGAAGCCATTTTATTTTACAGATAGGGAGACAAAAATTGAGTTCAGACTCCTTTTTGGGGGTATTTTTATTATTATTATTATCTAAACAGCATTTTAAGCTGCACTGGGTCAGCATACTGAGAGTTTACCTCAAACCTGCCTGCTTTTCCTCTGAGCTTGGTCATACTATTCAGTTTCAAAACAAAGTCGCACTGTTTCACACTTCTTTCTGATAATGTAGGGCAAACCTTAATGCCCTGTTACTCTTAGTCCTCTATCAAATGGCATTATTTGCACTCCAAGGAAGTTCATTATTTGACGTCTACATCTCTAATACAAAGAAAACAATACCATAAGCGGGAAAGAATCCCATCTTAAGCTTGTTTGAATACACAAGGCAAACAGGATTCACGGTAAACGCATTAACGCAGGCTCTGGGTTAAGAGGCTGAGATAGAGAGATTGTGGGCTGTACTGTACATGTGGTTAATGATAAACCAAACAAAATGGGTTAGCTCTCCCGGCTTGGCAAAACAGGACTTGTTGAAACTTGGATTATGTTAACAGTCACTGGTGAGTAAGGGAAACTTTAAAAGCCAGGCTCTTAGAATAACATCTCCGAAAACTTGTGTTTTTAGCTTTTCAAGTGAAAACGTTAAAGGGCTGGGAGAGCAAAGCAGAGTAAACACAGTTAAAACCATGACTTCCTTCTCTGGAGTTTCATTGGAAATTAAAAACATGGATGTTCCCCTCGACTCACTGTGGGATACGTCCAGTTATCCACAGTTTTCTGAGTATAACACACGGTGCCTGCAATGTTTCGTGACATTTCTAGGTATGACAGGCATCTTTAGCGAACACAAACATAGAAGACAAAATGGTGTAAAGCCCTCTTGTATGCCTGTCTTGAGTTATATTCACGGTTTGTAGTTTTCTTTACCCTCGAGTTTAAATTAGGCCTTGTAAAAAAAAAAAAAAAATCTCAGTGCTTCTCTGCTTTTTCTGCTCTACGTCCTCTTTCTTCGGCAGGGTTCCATCCTGGTTGCTCCGACAACATAATTATATGTAGTTAAGCACGAGCCGGAGAGGGGGGAGCGAGAGACACTAAGAAAGCGAGAAAGAGAGAGAGGGCTGGAGCACAGTGGCTTGTCATTATGGGTCTGTTTGAACCTTATACAGAATAAGCAGCCCAACTTTGAGAGCGAGCCAGTGGTGCTCTCTGCTCTGGTCTGCTCCAGTCCCGCCAAGGCTCTTGTTTTTCTACTTGAAAAACCCACCTCTGAAATAAACACCCCATACCATCTACTATAGAGGAAGATATTTTTAGCATTTTGGCCTATGGAAACATTGCATTCTGCGCCAACGACATTGATTCTCTGTCATCCTCGATATTTATATTTCATGTATTTCACTGGCTTCCAGCAGTTTGACTTCAAAACTGAGGGGAGCGAGTTAGCCATCATCCCGGGACAGAAAAGTCTGGCTGGCCTTAGATCTGAGACGACTTATGAGTGACTTATGAGAAAAAGACACAATTTTTACCACCGTCGTGCGCTGCGTCGCTGCAGCTCGACTCGCTGGTGATCGTCTGAAGAATGCCCTTTTCCAAAGCGGAGCTCAGGGAATAAACCATAAAAACCCAGTCTAATCTAATTTATGGTCAAGAAACCTATAAAAACCTCCAATTATCTTTGGTTGACATTAATTATCCGACAGAAGACTGCAAATATCTAAAATTGTGTGCATTGTCTCATTTTCCACAAACCTCGCTTAGATAACAGCAGAAACACACAGCGTGCATCCCAGCTATGTATCTGATCCACATCTCATACCAAAACTCATCACCCCTAAAAAACCAGCATCCATGCTCCAATCCCCCTTCAATCCCATGCACCCCACACTCACTCACACACACACACACACACACACACACCCCATTCTTTATTTCTCCATCTTGATTAGATTACAGTGAGCGGGCTGGTGACAGCCTCTGGGCATGCTAGAGGAGTGGTTGATATCCGAGCTCCCCTCCTAGGCCTGCACTCTCAGCCAGTCAAGAGAGCAAAGAGATAATATGTCTGAAGCAGTGACCTCACTAACCAAAGCAGCCTTTAAAGAATCATGGGAACAAATTTGTCAACACAGGACACCAGTCACAAAAAGGCTAAGTGGTTTAGAACGATGATTTTCTCATCAGACGCTGTATACCAGCTTGCTGCTGAACATACTCGGTTCCTAAATCTTGCAGCTCGCTCGCTGTCCCTAGAGATGGTGCAAGCAATTTCAGTTTATCAGGCAACAGAGGGCATCTCTGCGACATCTATGAAATGAGCAAAAAAAGCACTTCATTAAAAGATTACTACACAGAAATGCAATGATTGTAGTGGTTTATACTATAAAACCGCATATCTATCTCTGACAAAAAGCAGAAGCAGGGGCAAAAACAGAAAGGGCTTTGTTCCCATTGTAGTTCCTGACCACCTACCAAGGGCTCTTTAGAGGAGCACTCACCCTGGAATGATCAGGCCACTTCTCCCCCAAGGCTCCCTGGGCCTATGAAGGCTGCTGGGCCAAACACATCCTGCCCATCTCCTGAGAGATTATCCAATTCAATGAGCACATTGAAGCCGGTAACACTGGAGGAAACTGGAGCCTGCTATTCAGCTACAACTAAACCCAAACTCTCCCATTCACACCCACCCTAGAGGCCAAAGCGGAAATAAGAAAAGGCCAAACACATGCTGCACTTACTGGCGACTTCCAGCGAGGCGTTGTGGCTCACCGCCTCTCCCAGGTAGTTGCGGGCAACACAGACATAAGAGCCCTCGTCCGGCTTGCTCCGCCGTCCGTGGACGATGCGTAGAAAGAAGAGGGATCCGCTGGGTAGCAGCATGCGCTGGGAACGGGGATTGTCCCTATCTGTTTCCACCCGCTCTCCATCCTTGTACCACTCCACTGTCGGGGTGGGACGCCCCTCCGCCTTGCAGTTCAGGGTGGCGGGCTCCCCTTTGGACACGATCAGGTCAGAGGGGTGCTCCACAATCCGGGGTGGGGAGTCCTCCTGGCGCAGACGGGATCCTGGGAGAGAAAAGTGAATAAAATGATTGAAACGTTCAGTTTACACATAAAAGGGTGTGTACCCTTGGAATGGCTATATCTTCAATCTCTTTTAACCCTCCTATTATGTTTGGGGTCAATTTGACCCCATTCAATGTTTAACGTCTCTAAATAACATCATTTTTTTTTTTTTGCTTCATATTTATTGACTTTTCCTAATTTAATGGGCACTACCAGGTAAAGATGAAATTGACATGATGATATGTTTTCAATGTCCTGTACACACTTTGTAACGCATTGGTTATAAAGAACAAAAATCTGTACTTAGAAATAATATAAAGCCATTAAAACACCAAAAATTAATATTTCTTTCCAATTTTAGATCAATCAGTGAGATTTTATGGTGATTTGCATATTTTTCCATTGTCGCCTAATAGGAATACTGGATGTATAAGTAGGGGTGGGGCGGAGTTATGTTTTATTTAAAGGGCTATTTAGGTAATCAACAAAGAAACATAAAGTACTTGACACATAAACTTAACAATAACAATAATGATAACAATTTTAGTTATAATAATTTTGTGGAAGTTTAAACTGCAGGGGTCAAATTGACTCCAAACATAAAAGATGTTCAAAAATGTGAACATAACAGGAGGGTTAATGTTAATTTTATATGTCATCACAGTTGATACTAAAATAGGAAAGTAGGAATTGTAGGCTTGTTGCCATGGACTGATTATCACAAATGTTTTTGATCAATTTGTGGTTCTTCTGTGTGTGCATGTGATTAACAGCTGATAAATCGCCATCTGTGAAAAACTGAATTGGAAGCAGTTTTACCACACAGAGCCAAGGTGTATAGCGCATGATAAGTCCACGTGCCTCTGCTCCATTCTGTAGCGTCTATAGCTCAGCATTCAAGACGACTGTACCTTTTATGCGACATGCAGTTTTGAATGTAGCTCAGTGCACGCAGAGCAAGTTCATCACATTCTGTTCCATCAGAAAACCCATTGTGGTGTTGAAGTGGTGCATATTCTACAGGTAAGAAAACAGGTACTACTGATAAGTGACGACCAAACAAACTACCAGTTTGTGAGTGAAGTCACCCTTTAATTACAGCAACATGTCCTTTAGTGGAGCTGAGCAATGCTCCAGCGCTGTGACTCTGTCATTTCACAGATCAAAGAGCAGAAAAAAAAAAAGAAAAAGAAGGGAACAGTAAACACGGATGAAAACACGCAGAAGGTAAAGGTAAATTAAGAGATAAAAGAAAAGATAGAGAGACAGCTCATACCTTTGTGGCGAAGCATGAGCAGAGAGCCAGTGATTACAGTAAGCAAGGAGGAGGCAAAGCCAGTGCCAGGGGGGTTCACACCCCAGTGCTATCTCAGGTCATTACGACTGTTCTCAGACCAGTCAGCTGTGGCTATCAGACCTGCTTTACATGCAAATTAGCTTTCTGTTGTTAATTCCTGAAGGGTGGAACATGGTGGTTATGAATGTATTGTATTGTGTGTGTATGTGTGTGTGTGTGTGGGCATGTGCGTGTGCATGTGCATGTGTGTGTGTGTGTGTGTATTCACCCCCATTCACCATATCTCCCAGCATAGGCGTTTGGAGCCCATTCAGCACCAATTAAAGGGAGCTGGGGATAATTGGAGGCACAGGCCTGCAATTAATTTACCCAGCATCCCGTGAACTCGCCACACCGCCTCATTTCAGTGCCCTCCGCCCATCCCCCCACCGCCCTGAAAATCTGGTGCTGAGAGTGCATCTTCCTGTGGTCACCCCAGATTTTAGGGGAAGTCAGCATAATTAGTGACAGCTCTGTGGCAAGATTAATCACCTCAACACAAATGTGTAGCGCAGTCAATGAAATATAATTAATCCAATACCCCGATGTAGGACATTGTGCTCATCAGAACATATTCTCTAGTCATCCCTTAGTCTTTTACCAAAGGCTCCACTTAACGGTCACGTGGCCACATTCAAAAGATGAGACACACATTTAGCACTTTTTAGGCCGTAGAAAAACTTTGAGAAAAACTTTGACAGATGTCGCAATTCAAATATGCAAAGATGTTTTTTTTAAATGCTTCTGCTAGTTCAATTATGAGTTTAAAGACAATATGTCATGTTTGAGATAAATTATTGCACATTTAACACAGAACCTAAAAAACTTTCTGTGTCTGTCTTCTGTCTGTCTCTGTTTGTTACATACGATCAGGGAAAAAACAGTCTGACCAAAATTCATACTGTTTTTTTTTTTTTTTTTTTTATATTCACTTTTATATTATTCTATTGAAATAATTATAATTCAAGCAGCAAAACTGACCTATTTTCTTAGCAAGCCTTTTCAGCGTTTTAATAAGTTTGTAATAAAACAGGCAGATTTCAAATAAATTAGGTTCTGCACTTTAAATAGTGGGATGTCACAGATTTGCAGATGGAAGACAATACATTTCATGCTTCACAACATTGCATTAGAGTGCTGCCCGTGGGCCAACCACTAGCAATTATCTGCCAATAGAGATTGGTGGCGAATCAGTCAATTGGACTTCCATTATCGAGGAGGCAACAAGGCTGAGAGAGCCTCGTGCTATGAAAGTGCTGTTGATTCTAAAATTGACTAAAAATTAGACTTGTCTGTGGCTATAATTAATACAAAGCTGTCATTCCACAGATATTCCATGGGTGTGAAAAATATATCGGCGCAGATGAAAGCGCGCTGGAGAGACAGAGAGGAAGGCAAGAAGAGCAGGAGATTCAGAGAGAGGGGTGTATCAAGCCTTAAGCAAGAATGAATTAGTCCTCTACCACCGAATAAAGTCCATAAAAAATAAGTAACTATGGTTCCTGGCTACTGGAGCCGTCTGAAGCACGACGAGGCTAATTAACCCCCATTTGTAACCTGCCCCCATCGCGGGCCTTTGATCCTGCAGACCATGCGCTGAGAAGACCCAGCCCTTTGGTCGGGCAGCAGGCTGGAGCAGAGAGCCGAGCCGCCTCCCGTCTGAAGCACCATCACCGCCGCAGCAACCGGCTCTCGCAGCACCACTACCACCTCCCCTCACCAGAGAGCGCTGGCTAATATGTTTTATTAAAGAGGACTTTGAAGAGCTCCGCTGCGATCTGCTCTATCCGTCCCCCTCCTGATTTAGCGAGCTCCTCTCTAATTTGGATCAGGCTGAAGCTTTCGGTTTTTACAGGGGAGCCATTAACTATTCAGATGCGGCCTACTGTGAGGGGGAGCCGTGCAGCAAGCAAGCAAGCAAGCGGCGCTCTGATCAGGGGCTGTTTACCGTCGATGATTACAGCTGATCTACATGCAGTAATTAAGAGGCAGGCGGACAATGCAGTGTGCGGTGTGATTTCCGCGAGGGAGCGAGCAAAAACGAACAAACACTCACAGCAATTTGTTCAGAAGCCAAACAAGTATTTTGTGTGTGACTCCGGAGTGGGTGTGTGTGGCAATGTGTTGAACAGCGAGTGGGTGCATGCATGTCTCAGTTACACAATGCTATTATGCGTTCCGTGTCCTTGATTAAATTCACTGTGTGTGCATGTGTGTATGCCTGTGTGTGTGTGTGTGCTCCCCTGCAGACACTCTGCGTGACCCCAGTTATTCAGCTTCATTACCCCTCATCAGGGAGAAAAAGGACACAGGCGGTGCGAGGGATTACGCTGTCATGGCACATACTGCTCCCACGCCCCATCTACAGGTGTGTGCTTTCAGAAAACCGTCAGCGAGCTAACTTGAGACAGAAACATGAGAGCAGCAGAGAGTACACTTCACTCGCGCCACTACCGCACCGAGCTGTTTGCCATCTCTTTCTCTCTCCACTTCAAATCGCATAACCCTCCCTTCATTTCAAAGCTCTGCCCTTCTTTCTCCTCTGCTGCTTTCAACTGCCCTCTCTCCTATTTTCTAGCATCCCCCCCCCCTCCTCCCCCCCCCCCCTCCTCCCCCCCCCCCTCCCCTCGCTTCTCCTCCCCTGCAGACAGAGAATGTGAGATGAGCTAATGCAATCCACAGCCTCACCGAGGGGAAGCTGGGAATTCTACTGCAAGGATCTGATCGATTGGCGCCCGAGGCAAGCTTCTTCTTCTCCTTCTTCTTCTCCCGTAACCCTCTCGCTCGCCGGAGCTCTTTCTCTTTCTTTTCTCTCATTTACTCACACTCGCACACAGAAAGTGTAACTAGGCTTGAGGGATCCTTTGCTCGCTGCGGAGGTAATTAAAAAAAATTGCAAATCTCCATGACTTTTTTTTCTTTTCTCCTCCTCGCTTCTAAAACCAATCTCGGTAACGAACAACAAACCCGAAAGAGCCCGACAGCAACAGCCGGTGCACAGGATTGAGCAGCCTCGGATCCGTCCATACATCCACCGCCGGGGCCCAGACTCAGACCCAGACGACGACCTATACATCCCCACCGTCTCTGTGTATCCTAGGATTCTGAGACTTTGGGGATATTTGCCCACGATAAACCCCGAGCTCTTTCATAAAATCAACAATGGGTAGCGTATAAGCCTGAGAATTTTGATGGTTCTCATGAAATCAAGGTCAGCCGGCTGTACGTCAAATCATTAGACAAAGGCATACATGTGTATTAACGTGATTGCTACTAGGCCTCTATTGATTTATGTCCTGTCTTAGGGCTAAACCTGATTTTTATCCTGCGGCGGGATTTGATGTGCTGTGCATCGACATCCTGCTTCCTCAAAGTTTCAATCTGATAACAAACGAGATGCACAGCAGACCCGCTTTCTGTTACGAAAACAGGTAGTATCAAGGTACAGCATGACCTGCAATCGTGGCAGTTGTATTGCAATGGACTTCATTGCAGACGGTATTATCACGACTGTAGTTGCACAAATAATTATTGCAAAAGTGATTGCAAGAATTGATCACAATTGTAGCTTCTACAGTTAATAATCACTGTGTTTTGTTCGCTTGGCAATGTGTAATATCATTTAGAAGAGAGTGAAAACAGTCAATTTGTCAAACACAAGATGCCAAAATTATAATTCCCAGATTATTAAGACTAATTGTGAATAATAATTGTGATTACAATATCGTGCACAGTAATCCCAATTACCATTTCAGCCATAATTGTGAGGATCTGACTACGACTGTGGCTCAAAGAAGCCTCTACACACCGGCTGATCAATAAGGTAGCGCTGTTTGTGGATCAGTGTGGTGCTACAGAGTCACAGGCTACATATCTGAGAGGCAGCCATCGATCCGACTACTCTAGATGTGCAAAACATCGACGATGACCCGGTAACTGTAGACTAGAAGCAGCCTCAGGACAGGAGAGAGACAGACACAGTCAGCTTTGTCAGGAGTCAGGGCGGTGCATTCAACACAGCATGTTTGCCCTTTGCAATTAAAAAAAAAAAAAAAAAAAAAATGTAGCCCCAAGGCAAAATCAGGCTTATTCCATTTTCAGTGCAATTCAGTAAAAAAAAAAAAAGCAGAAAAGAAGAGATGAGGACAGACAAAAACACACAGATTGACAGAGGCGGGAGGGCGGCCATACAAATAGACAAAAAAATATTACCCAGTTAGAGTAATAAGTTCAGGTCCAGTGACTTCCCTAACTTCAAATGGAAATGTGCCTCTCTCTCTCTCTCTCTCTGCCCTTTTTCACGGCTGCTGTCTTGGCACAGAGCGAGGAAGAGGAAGGGAGCCAGGTACCTGCCCTTTACCCCAGAGAACTCACAGGGGAGAAGGACAGTGAAGCAATTTAGATCTCTTGTCACTGTGGTCCCCTGCGGCAGGGAGACGGGATAATGTGTCTACTTCCTTGAACGATAAAACAAATTCAGATTGTTAGGTCATTTAGTCCCATTCCCCGCACCGAAGCAAACGACCCAGCCCGGGATTGCATGTGATTATGTGCGCAATAGCCTGGTAAATGTATTATGAAGGGTGCAACAGTTTAATTTCCCCCCGTAAAGATACTCAAGGTCTCCGAATCTCATAAAAGGGAGATGCTAAAAGTTGAGAGCTGTTGCAGGAATCCGAGCCAGATCATCTCGCCCCGTATCAGACGTCCAGCTGAGCAATGGCAGAGATATGGAATATGGGTCTGCGATAAGGCCGGGCGAGCACGGTAGGGCGCTCCCTATCTGCAGGCCCATTAATCTGTGATTAAGGGACTTAAGAGGGATTTATGGCACAGATAAGAGCAAAGGGTGTGTCCCTCGGGTAGCCAGGCGGAGACTGGAGCCACACCTGCTCGGGACGGGGGCCAGTCAAACAAAAAAGGCTGAATGCAAACGAAATAGCACTCTCTTCTGTTGAATTAGAGAAGATAACAGAGAGGGCAGAGATAAGAAAGACAGAAGGAGAGACGGAGAGAGAGAGAGAGAGAGAGGAAGAGAAGGGCAGGTACCGTAATCCTGCTGATCGGATGGCATTAGCAGGAAAGTGAAACAGAATCTTCCGCCATTTCGCCGTCACGATCCCACCCTGGAATGCACTGCAAGAATGACTTTGCCAGTTGCATCAGATCAGGCCTGTTTTTAATGTTACACAAGGCTATCACTTACACTCCTAAGAGGCAGGATTAAAGCCCTGTGTGTGAATGTGTATGGGGAGCCAGAGGTGGGGTGAGGGAGGGGGATGATGGATATCTTTATGGCCTCTTTCTTTCCTCATCTCTTTGTCTCCGTTTACCAAACAGACCGGGGTACGGTTACCGCGCCGATACTAAAGCAGCACTTGAGAGGAGGTATCGGGTACCAAAAAAAAGAGAGCCACCATCCAAATTGCTATTTTCTAATCAAAGTAAACACACTACCTAAGATTTCATACACAACACTGCAACCCAACACTACAAGGGCAGACGAGCAATCTAAAACAAGCGCGGTTTATGTGATTGTTTTGTTGCATCCGTTGTTATAGAAACAAAGTCTCCTGTTTATGTGTGATTACAATGCCTCCATTGATATTTGGATGAACCACGTCTCCTGCAAAGTCTAAGGCAGACTGTATGCCAAGAACTTCAGGCTTCCCTATTCTTTTCAAGGTCAAGACAGTGAATATGGCTGAGACATTTATCACTAAAAATGAACAACTGTGGAAGATCAGCAATGGCTGAATCTGTGCCAGGCTCTGTATTGGATTTTAGTCTTTTTTTTTTTTTTTTTTTGCAACAAGAGAAAATATGATACACATGAAAAGGAACCGATGTTCAAGTGCCAGTCCAATGAGTTGTTCATTTTCACCGAAACTGTCTCAATCAAATCCCCTGCTAGATTTTTGTAAATGGGGCAGACAGCAGTATTATTCAGATTCCATCATCGTCACATTATTAGCACTGTCTCTGCCTTTGAGCGTGCTGTTGATCATTTCTCATATGCAACACAAAGGTGACAAATCTGCTGACAATACCATAAACAAGCAGCCCTTCTTCCCTTGCTACAGGCGACAGGGCACCGGTATGAGCTCCAAGGCTCTGGCATAATCACTCCCCCTCATCAGGAGAGGACCCAGTGGAGGTCTGAGGCTTGGAGCGCCAGCCCCAGCTCCTGGCTCTGTCAGCTGGGAAATGCATCCCCTGGATCTCCCCTGGTGCTGGAGGCCAGGTCGGGAGTGAGACGGACCAGCAGAGTGCTCCTCTGGGAGGCTGGGGCCCATCCTGCTCGGGGGCCCCGTCTGGAGCCAAGACAATAGGCACAGTATTTCCCCTTCTGCTCCAGGCTTTTCCCATAATACATTTGGAAGACATCAGGCACGATAGCGAGTACGACTGTGGGGTGGCGATGCTCAAGAAACACCTCGTACGTCTGCAGAAGACGGCGAAGAAATCTGTTTCTTCAGTCAACAAAAACTCTCTTCACTAATTCAGTAACTTCATAAATAAGAGCTGTGAACAGAATCTCCACACGGTAACATGATTCATTCATGAATATTACAAATAAAGCCTCCTCTTATATTTTAACGGCCTAGTAATTCAACATAGAGTGTCAGCAACATAAAAATGAGGAAGTGTGAAAATAAATGACAGGGAAAATATATAATACCCAATAATGAATTTTCAACAGAAACCCAGGGGACACAATTGAGGATGAGTTGTAGCTCCTCCTGATGCCAAGCTGCTCCAGCGAATGTCATTAGACACAAATAAAAGCCGTCAAACTCTGCAGAAGGCCACGAGGGCAGAATTCATTCCTGCAGGATAAATGCAGTTCCTGTGCTTTATTATTTCCATTCACTGAGACAAGGAGGAAATCTGTAGTGGAGGGACTGGGATGCTTGTTAGGAAGCAGCCTGTCAAAATGGCTCTGGAGCACAGGCAGATGGGCTGAACAGAGCAGGCCGGATGCAAGCAAAGTCTCAGTCTCATTGTTTATCTAATATCTATCAGTCTATCTACAGTGTGTCTCTCTGTGTCTGACTTCAGCGGCCCACTTGGAGACTCCTTAGTTGACCCCTGTGTATTCACTGTGATGCCCCCCAGAAGAGAAACCAGCCCCTACTTCTCAGGAAAGAACTGCAACACCGGTGTCAAAGATGTCACTCATCAGCCGAGAAGAGACCCCAGGAAAAGAGCTCTAATTAATATGGAGTCCAGATGCCAGGCTTAGGCGCTCCAAGGGGAGGCTACTGAATGCGGGCAGGGTTTGGGGAAGTGTGGAGGGGATTATGGAAAGAAGCACAAGAGAGAGAGCGCAAGTGGGCAATTACTTCTTGTTTTTGTTTTCCGGCATTGACAATTTTTAATGAGGTTTGACCAGTGCAATCTCAGTGATACATCAAAGCAGCCCGCAGCAGCAGGAGAGGAGAAGCGAGGGGTAATTGAATACGCTGGTACATTTATTTCCCAACAGGGAACAGCTAGGGTCTCATTGCTGACTTCTCCTTTCGTCAGCCGCTGGATGGAGAATCCTCAAGAGATTGATAAAAGTCTATTTCAGCGCTACAATTAGTATACTATTTTAAAAAACAAATACGGGGCTCAAAACGGAAATTAGAAAAATATACTTAACATATGGTGAACTCATAGCTGTTTTTATACACTATATTATGCAACATGTTGCAGAGCAGTGGTGTTAGTACACCACTGGGGACTAATGTAAACAAAACAATGCACTTAGTGTAGTTTAAACACTGCTGTCTCTGCACTTTTGTGTCCATTAAGGATATGGTGCAGAGTCCTCGGTGGTCTGCTCTTCCCAAGGTCACACTCTGGACTGGCTGCAGTATTTCTGTTCTTGTGACTGGCCATGAGGGGATTGTGATAGGTGGCAGGGAATGAGGGGAGGGAGGGGCCGTGGGGAGTAAGCATGACCAGCACACTCAGCTGGCACAGCCCGGCCACAGAGAGTATGGCATTTGGGCTCCGTGCCAAGAAAAAGAACAGCTCTGAAGAGATGCCAAAGTGAATCGGGGCAGGCACGGCCAAAAAGCACCTAATGCTTTTTAAATGTTATTTAGTTGATGGCAGTGGCTGATACAGCCCTACTGTTGGAGCAGTGTTATGTTACAGTCTCTGAGCGCGGGGCTGGTGACCTTAACTGCTTATGTAGGCTATTCTAAATGTTCGGCCAAACACATTCTAAAACAAATCTCGGACAGCTGAGTGTTGAAAGGGAATTTCAGTTACAGCACCGAGTCAAGGGTACCACGGTAATGTTTGAGTGAGGGAACTTGGCACATTTCCTTCTGGTGCCCTTTAGGTTAAAAGGGTAAGCGCTGAGCACATAACACAGGAGTGTCAATGTGTGCATGTGTTCAGGCCCGAGCATGTGCATGCATACACACGCAGGACAATGGCTCATATACCGTAGCTGTGGATACGAGGTATTATTAAAGCACAACGTGGCTCCCAAAGGCATGCTGTAGGTTAAGACTCAGTGGAGCCAGTTCCTCTCGTGGCAAAATCCCAGAGACACCAGCATGGGCCTGCTGAGTGGGGCATGGCCCGAGTCCAGCCAAATGGAACACAAATCGCCCCAAACTCCTCAAAACCTGGACTGGAAAAATGAAACTGGGATGTAAGGCATGCCATGTGATGCACAGTAAATATTTGGTCAAAATTAATGAAGGGGCAAAGTCTGCCAAGAAGCCTTTCCTAGACGTCCACAGAGGGGAGACTGTGCCCAGTCTGGCATTAAAAAGAAATTTCCTTCTCCAGACGACTGCTCACAAGCCCGTCTACTCTCCAGCACCCACTTACCACGTCTTCTCCTCAGAACACATACCAGCTGTCCAGGTACACAGTGTGTCCAGCCAAACACTCGTCTCCTTCCAGGCTATAACTGAAAATGACTTGATCATAAATGTATCCCAGTTCCTTAATTCCCATCTGTCAATTTTCTCCATTTGACGACAGAAACACCGTCAGACATCTGACCAAAGTTTCAGAGAAAAACCTGCTTTCCTCAAGAGTTGGAGACAGAGGGGGAGGAAGAGTCAGATCTGTGCAAGATTCTGGTGATGACAAATACCAGAGAGGAATTATTTAAATAACCAAGGGCCTTTCAAACTGTTTTGTAAATGGAAATAATCACCCTGAGGATATCTCCTCTCCTTTCCACTGATACTCCACTGATTTTCCAGACAACTCCACTCAAAAAATGAACAACACTAAAACAAAACGCTCAGTAGAATTGCACCGGTTTTGAAATCTATCATTTATGTTCTGTCAGAATCTATCAAACAGGGCGTAATCTGTCCTGCCACGCTGAAATCACACAAAGCCAACGCTCAGCCCATACAGTGAGCAACTGCACTCACTGGATTTTTCACATCATCCATACAGACGTAAGCTCGGCGCAATCACAATCAAAGAGCGCTGCAAACACTTTGAAATAATTTTAGCAATGGCTGTCCAGACAAGGGGGGAGGCAGAGGAAGGAGGCCAAATGCACTTCTGCATGTCCCAGGGGTGCCCATCATTCTCATTAAAAGGGAGAAGTGAATAGTGTTCTTTGATTAGAGGACATAATGAGATGGGATAAACACGGGCTGTCAAGAACGAATGTCAGAAAGAATCACAACAGTCAAGTCAGACAGCATTCATCGCGGAGTGCCAAACACACATTTTGCATTATGATGTGCACCAAAAGGTGCGATGAACGAAGCCAAGTGCATGTTTGGGGGGGAAACAGAGTGAGGAAGAGCGGCTCGAAAACTCAAGTGTTTTTTTTTTTACTTTGCATGGTTTGAACTGTGAAGCTTCCGATTAAGACTTAGCGATAGAGGCAAAGCCGGATGCCAGAGCATTTGAGGGCTTAAGGCTTGAAGAACCTGTCTCTCACCCGCCAGCGACAATTGTTATTCAATTAGGGCATTCATTGTACCAGCAAAGGGAAGGAGGAAGGGGGGAGCGAGGGAGGGAGGGAGAGTGAATCACAGAACGGGGTAATAGTACAGTTGAAGGAGACTTGGAAAGGTGACAGAAAAGAGTGATAAACAGCTGCACAAGTCTTTCAAAGTAGCATTTAGAGATGAAAGGGCGTTTGAAAAAGAGGCTTTTATTATTAATTAAATGTATCACTCTTGTTCAAAAAGGTTACAGTGTCGTTTCACAGATAGAAAGTGGAGCCACACATTTCTTCTCCAGACCGGAGGCATTCAGAAAACTAATGTTTTGGGATTATTGTGTTTATTTCAGTGGCGACATCAGATTGAAGGGGAAATATCACCAATTTGCAGAGAGCAGGTAAGGCCGATAGCATATCGGGATTAGCGGTAATCTCTCAAACTCGGAGCGACAGTGTGTTTACATGCTTACATGCAGTTATTTGAAGTCTCCTCACCATGGTTACAGCTCGGCGGTGGGAGCTCCTCCAACAGCCGGCCTATAGTGGTGAGTTTCAAGGTCACCTTCTCGTTAATTATGTTTTCCAGAGCTCCCCTTTAAATAGAGCACACTCCTCCTCTTTTTATCACTGTCTTTTGTGTGACAGAGTGAGCCCCGAGGAACTGTTACATAAAGTTGCTGATGAAGCCCTGGATGAGAGCAGGTTCCAGCCGTGAACCTCCGAAAACACGGCCTGGATTTACAAGTGATATTTCAAAAATTCAAAGTAAACAGGAAAAAAAACGTTAGAAAGCTTTTAACACCGTCGGTATGGCCAAAACCCAAGATGCTTTGAGATGGAAAAAGCTTGTCACTGGTGGGAATCTTGACTAGGGGGGAGTCTCTAGTGAAGAGGGGGGGAGGAACCTAGGATATTAATCAACTAATTAGCAGTCTCTCTTTTAACTGCTAATTTAATCTATCCCCTCTCAGTCTCTTTAATGGTATTTTCCCCTGTCAGTTATAACCAAAGAGAGGTTTAGCATTTCAAAAGTGTACCCGGGCTTTGCAGTGAGGAGGGGGGGGGGGCAACAGAATGGTCACCGAGGCTGGGAGGAGGCCTGAGATCATGGAAGGGAGAAAGAAAAGAAGGATACAGGGGAAAGGCTGTCCTCAATGCCATCTCTCCGTCTCCCCGGTGGAGAAAATGAAAGGGAGGGAGGTCTGAGCCTTTTTAAAATGCACAAGGCAGAGCACCCCACGGTAGCATGGCTCCTCCACCGCAGCAAACGCTGGGCCCAGGGCAAGCCTTATGGGAGTTCCTGAGTATGCAGAATTTAGATACATGAGGGATGTTGGCCGCGCTACGCCAAGCCAAACCCGCAGCGCCACATTAAAAGCCTCTGACCAGGATCTTTTATTTACTCAGCACTTCTAAAAATCAACCTCACCTCCTCCCAGATGTCCACCTTTGAAAGAAAAAAAAAAAGAAACACCAGTGTCCTTGCCTCACAGTTTCCACCACTATCACCCTAATCAGCAAATTCGGTGCCATGAGGGACCGGGGAGAATATGCAATGTGAGCGCAGAGAGTGAGATCAAGAGTATTCCCTGAGCTGAGTGTCTCACGCATGTTTGACTGCTCTGTCCGCCCCTTCGTCCTCCGCTCTCCCCTCCAACCCCCTTCCACACCCTAGGGCAGGCTTTGTGTACCCCCCCATCCCCCCGCCACCCCCCAACTCCCCCCACCCTCCCACCACACCCCCCCCCCCCCCCCCCCCCCCAGTCCCTCGTGAACATTCCCTTCCCCTCCTCCATGCCTTACAATCGCCCTGTTGAGGCGACACAATGTGGCCTCCCCGTCCCCGTCCCCACAGGCTCTTTCTGCACGTCGGCCTGTTTTATCTAAGAAAAGGCTCGGCACTGACCGGCCACAAAAAAAAAAAAAAAAAAAAGGCAAGTCTTAAAAAACTGGGCCAAAACAAAAATGGGGGGGATGGGTAAGAGAGGATGAAGAGAAACCTAAAGAACCCCCCCCTCCCCTTTGCACACAGACCAAACACACACCCCATCTCTCTCCCCACTCACAGCTATATTAGTGGAGCGGTGAACAAACTAAATCATGTTGAAGTTAGATTGAGTAAATATGCATAATAAAATGTATACTCAGCATTATGTAATTGGCTTGAGTTGCTCTTACATGATTTTGCATTTGCTTCCATGACTGGCGGCGTGGCCGTGGGATTTCTAAGGATGCCATTAGTGAGCTGAGACAGAACCCAGACAACACCTTTCATCCTATGAGGACACGCCATTTATCACTTCCACGCCGAGCACCGATGGGGAATGTTTGTCCTCCACGTCAAGTGTCAAAACAAGATGCATTAACTCCACCACTGACCCATGAGTCTCATATCCATGGGGCTGCGGTGACACGCCCACTGCCGTCTATTATCAGCCAGCTCCGAACTAAAAAAGCTTAAATTGAGTCATGATCAGAGTCCACCTGCTCTTCATGCAGCTTAACTCTGTCTCGCCATACATTTTTGGAGCTCAGACTGACAGACAAACACAGGCCAAGTAAATCTGGCTAAGTACATTAGATTAACATTTAAATGGTTAATTAGTGAGCGATGACCAATATGCCCTCCCCAGTTGTCACTTGTCAAACTGAAGCCTGAGAAGAAGTGCCACCTCATTCCTGAGGGATTTAAGACACCAAGTGGTTGGTGCTCAGGCCGTGGAGATGTTTCCTCTCTTTTATAAAATTATCTCAACTATCTAACTCCTCAGCGCCTCGCAGCAGACATGCTTATCACTCAAGCTGCAGACACAGCAAATGACTAACTATTGACGTCAATTGGATCTGTTAATTAATCCAATTAAGAAGCTCTTTTAGGCCCATTAAAGGAAGAACGGTCGGTGGAAAGCAGATCATTAAGAGTCACCGCCTAATTTATCTCCCCTCAAACAAACTGCTTTGAAATGTTTATCTAGTCAGTCACTAATGACTTAGCCGTGGTTCTCATGAGCGGGAAGAGGACACAGGCTGCCCTCCCACATTCCTCCGTGTGGTTTCACTAAGCCAAAGTCGGCCTAATCCTGGATCTTAGGGTGTAAAGCCTGCTTGATTTGGATTAGGATCAGATTAATGGGCATTAGCGGAAGTTATAGAGATAGAGCTCTGTGGGCGCTGTCACCTCGCACAGGTGTGACACTTATCACACCTCAGAGAGCGGGGCGACACGGCTGCTCTGAGTGTACCCAGGGCTATGTTTCTCAGCGCATCCACGGCCTTCATGTGACATCCGTTCTCAAAAATCGCGCATTTTTGGGTGATTTGTTTTCACAGCATGCCTTTTCACATCGCTGATTAAAAAGTGGGTATGCATGGGAGACGGTGAAAGAAAAAAGCTGGCTAGTCGGGCCAAGGGGAATGTGAAATGTGAAAGCAAGAAGACAGGAGACACACTCAGGTCTCACCTGTGGTCCACGGTCATTAATTGGCTCTTGAGCCTGTGGTGTCCTGTCATGCCGTCATGATGTAGGAGGTGGAAGAGCTCCACAATTTATCAGCATGTAAGAGTCAATTTGTCAAGAGCTTGACTGCTGGGGGCTGCTGGGGCTGTGGCTGATTAAGCGGGCACAACTGCCAGTGCCCATATCTTTAGGACTATGACACTTCAGTATGCTCTCAAACACATAAACACACGCCACGCACACACATAAATCGGTGCACTTAACATAACACAGCATCAAAACACTGAGAATTTACAGCAACATTGATGTAAGTTTTTTTTGCTGGGACACACTCCATTAATTCTGGTGTTTGCTGTGCAATTATCGCGGACCTGTGACAAATGATTACCAACAACCCTTCAAATGTGATTACCAACAACTCTTATCTCACCAAAGGAATCCAGGAAAATATATTCAGTGAGGGCAGAGGTGTGGGTACCTCATCCCCTTATTGGAGTGGTACTTCAGCGGTGACTAAGGTCTGATGAGCGCTTGGAGGAAAGATAATAACCATTTAGAGTACAGTGGGAGGATAGATCACCTGATAACAGGGCGGGATGTGATGCATGGAGGCGTCAATTTACAACCTTCAGACAGACCAAGGTGCAATAAGCAAGTCACCACAGGTCTGACAAGGGCAAAGAGCATCTCATCTGTCTCCCTCCCTCCCTCATACACACATACATGCACAAAAGGACATTTCACAAAAGTACACATACATTTTTACAACAGTGGAGCAATGTGAGAATGACTTCGATCCCCAAAAACACCACAACAGCTTGCAACAGAGACCTGGTAGCATCCATATACTAAAATGAAATCATTAACCTTCCTATTATTAGAAAATATGATTTTTTTTTTTTAATGACAAGCGACATGTTATCCAATTTTCCTGACAACGAGTGTCTAATCCAGCGCCAATCCTTTGAGCATCTGCTGACCAGTCCAATTCTATTAGCAGGCTCTCTTTTCACACCCTGCCTATCCTCATGTAACACAAATATCCCAACTGCTGGGCATGATGGGAAACCTTAATCACCAAGGGTCCCTCTCAGAGAGGACAGAGGCATCCTTGACTCGGCCCAGGCACAGACCCCAGCTGAGGGTGGAGCGCGCGGAGCCGCCACCTCGCCCTCCGCTCTCACCTCGCACAGTATTTAATGTTGAGGTGCAACACTGTTTCCTGCCACTGCTTCCCACAATGCACTCCATCACCACATCGCCGCCTCGGTCTCCCTTGCCCATGCGCAGCCTGCCAGCGCTTTTAACGCGACAGGAAACAAAGACACAATTCAGGAAACCAATCAGGAAGCACAACTAACATTTGAACTCTGGAACAATAAAGTCCTTCAGAAAGACACTGGCTCCAACGCTGGAGGCGCATGCCTGCCAGTCTCTGAAATTATGTTTTGACTACATTTTACCTTAGAGCGTTTTCCCGAAATGATTTAAGATGCCCTGTTAAGCATTCAGAAGAAATACTATCATTTGCTATGATATGAAGTGTGGAGATATAAGTTAATGAGACCCAGAACCCTATATTCTGGTTATATTGCTGTCATATTTTTTGCCCTCAGTTGTCATTCGGCTCATGAGGTGCTGAAAGAGTCCATGTTTAGACACATTAGGAAACAGACTAAGTATTTTGTGCAGGTAAGCCATAATGCCTTTTCAGGTTTAAACTTGAAAGCAATTTCCCTGACTCTTACTTGTAAGTAATTACATAGGTGTGCTGGGGTTATAACAAACTGCAGTAAAGCTTCTGACAGTCATGACTGTTTCAACTCTTGCTATGAGTACTACAAAAATCAATAAATAAACACATAAATAAGTAAGTAAATAAATAAATAAATACATTTAAACAATATTTAAACTGAAAAGAAAAAATCTCCTTATTCTCATTCTTTACAACAGCCATTGTGCATCTACCATCTTTCTGTCATCTATCCCCTAAAATCAATCATCTTTCTTTTGCGTTAAAAGCTACTTTCTTTGACAGAATTGCCCTACTGGCTTACATTCAGGATGCATTTCCTCTAATGTCTCATAATGGGGTGGAAGGCACTATACAGTCTTCACAATGCAGGAGCAACTGACCTGGAAAGCCCCAGCTTGCATGATCCAGAATGTCTAAAAAGACATGCATGTGATGGCTGGGGGATTAAGCATGTGCAAGATAATAAAGGATGCAGAATGCATTGGAAGAACTCAGACTTGAAGCCGAGCTGGTGCAGCTCCATGATGAATAAGTTGTATAAACGGCACGGAAGACAAACAAAACAAGCCTGACAATCACACAACAAAGAAAACCTTGATTGAAAACCATAAGAGTTTGTATAAAGCGTTATTTGATGTGCTGCAAACAGCCACCAATTACAAAAAAAAAATCTGAACTCAGCAAAAACGGTCATCCATGGGCAGAGTCATGACAAACATGGAAACCTGGTCTCAGTAGGGGCTCTGCTGTCTAGTTGACTGATGATAGCTGCTCTCTCCACTTATCCCACATGGCTTCAGCACTCTATGTGTGACTTCATGTGCACTCAGCTCTTTAAAGTTAGACAAGCCCTTCACCCCCAGAGCTAACTTTGTTGGGGCGAGAGAGAAAATTAAACTTTACTGTGTCAAACTGTGCTTTCCCTCTTTCCAAAGCGTGCAGCTAGAAAGGGAAATGAGCCTTTCATAAACATCAGGCTGAGGCCTTTATAACAGTCAACGGTGAAAAATGTCTCATAGTCAAAACATATTCTTACGTTTGGATATGTCTCTGTCTACATTTGCAATGCAAGAAGCCCACCTCGTTGTATAGGCAAATATTTCAGTACACAAAACAAGATCCATAGCCCACTTGATTTGCAGTGACGCCCTTTTGTTCTGCATGTAGTCTAACTGAATGATAAAATCATATGAGGCTCCATTCATAAAACAGTTAAATTGGAACAACTTCTCTCTTGTGGCTTGTTTGACAAAATTAGGTTATTCCCCCCCCCCTCCTTATTAAACGTGCAAAACGCGCACAATGTATCAGCACCAGAGCAGCTGAGAATAATTACTTTCTTACCTGAGCACACATGGAGAAATCCTACAAGAGATACAATTCCAATAAAAGCTGGAGACATCATTCAGCGTCTCTCGTATGAGAAAATGTCTCGTGTAATCCAAATTATACGAAAAATAATCTAGGCATCCGCTCCTTCATGTCAAACTGTCAGACAAAATCTCAGAATCCAGGGCTTGAAAAGTGAATGGCCAGGTCTTGGTTTGTTGGACCAAAAAAAATGCAATATATTACCACAGTCCGAGAGCAGTTTTATCAACAGCGATTCCTTTGGCTTCTTATTATGAATGAGCAAAGGGAGTTCAAAAATTAAAATGATAATGAAAATAAAAACTGTTCCAAACGGCCCCAAAACCCGAAACAGGCGCCGCTGATATAATGTATCAGTAGTTGACTTGAACTGAATGAAAGCATATGTTAAAACTATGCGTGAATATTTGAGCAGGCAAGAACCACGGCTCTATCCTTTTCTTGAATCCATCCCGTTTCTGCCGTGCGCTCAATGGCCAAGCCAGGAGATCTCATTCAAATCATCCAGCTCCCGAGGGCTGTGCAAAAAGAACAGAAAATCATAAAAAAAAACAAAAAAAAAAAAAACACGGGAACTGAAAGTTTAGTCGCAAGTGGGTAAAATCAAGTGAGCGGTCGCTGAAGTCCACGGTACAGGAGCTATATCCTTGCAGTCACATTATTTCAGTCCAGGTTTGAATCTGTCACTTGAGATCGGAAAGTTTGCAAGTTAGTCCTGTCCTCCCTCCATCCGCAAGATCCAGACAGGAGATCAGTCCAACTTTCCCATCACTTTTTTTCTCCTTTTCTTAATTCGCCTCTTCTGCAAATCCGACTGATTGATCCGTACGTGCGTCGCAGACCCCGAACCTCAGGCAAGGGGGGGAATACGGATTCACATTCACAGCATTTCATTCAAGGAGAGCGGAATGCCTCGTCAATTGGTATGCGCCTTTCTACCCCCTCCATAGACCCGACAATGTTTCCCAGAGAAGAAATTTAACCTCTTCCCGCCTGGATCCCACCGAGCACAGCGCTGCCGGAGCCCACACACTGTATTTCAGTAAGCTATAAGCCACAAATGAGGAAGACCATGCAAAAGTAATCGGGACAAGTTTTTTTTTTTCTCTCTCTCTCTCTCTCTCTTTGTGATCCTTATTTCCGGAATATCCCCTAGTGAGTCTATAACACTCAACAGCGAATTTATGACGATCTGCAGCACTGTGCTATTTTTTTTTTTTTTTTTTTTTTTTTCATAAAAATCCCATACGACACAATAGGCTATTTCTATAATACTCCAATATCGCGGACCACCGTTTTGCTATAAACTTTGTGAAACATCCATGTAAAATTTATTCTAAGATAATATGTCTCGTGCATTGTGAGGCTGGCCAAACACACACTAGGTCTTACATTTTAATACAAAAACTTGAAATAAGAGTTTTAATAACAGATTTCTTTTTTTTTTATCAGACAACATTGTGAGCGTAAGGCTGAAGTTCCTGTCCTACTTCCAACAGAAGGACCTTCTCATTTTACAGCAATGTTCAGAGAACAGCAAATCAAGAAAAAAAAAAGGTTAAACCTTGTTACCACTGTGAAATTTTCATGAGTTTTTGTTGTTATGAAATACACACTATATTCCCAAGTTACAACAACAGCTAAATAAGCTGTCCACACTGCAGAATGTGCGGGTGCACTTGGTTAATTAAAATTTGGTCATAAAAATATCCAGTAACCAATACTCCCACAATGAGTTTTTTTTTTTTTTTTTTTTTTTTTTTTTTTAAGTTGTGGGAGATTAACTTTTACAGCCAAGAGTCCCTCAAAAGAAACAAGACAAAGTGTCATCCCTTTCTTCAATTCGGATCTCGCTGAATGACTTGTGGGCGTATCTGTGAACATGAATTTTCAATAATGTCATCAAAATCTGTAGTCAAGTGAGGCCCTGCACCCCACACTCACTCTGAGGAATAACCAGCATTAGACACAGAGTACAGTGTTAGGTCGGTTATACATTATGCATAACCACCCGATGATAAATTTTGTATTAAAATGTGCAAATAGATCAAAAATGTGAAAAAAAGACTACATAGACTAAACCTGAGGAGAATTTCATATTTCCCCAGCTCAGCTCAGCCCAAGCTGCTCTGTGGATGCCATGCTGGACATTCGTTACCAAACAGCGCCCTCCAGTGAACACTATCGAAACTAATCTATCAAGGGCTGCATTCACCAGAAAAAAAAAAAAAAAAAAAGAAAAGAAAAAAATACACACCATGCGTGCTACAGATGGTATCTGCTGTGTTTACAACATATTGGTATAAAATACATGCAGCCCTGTAAACCTTTTGATTTAGTCCTAGGGTTGCCCAAAATGTTCATGCCACAAATATGTTTCAAACACAGATGAAGGTTGGGATTCAGGGAATTCTGTCAAAATTCTTCATGCCTGTGGGGAGATAACAGCGAAAAGAGCGACAGTGATTGTGATATATCCTCTCATAGTGCTAACATAAGAAAATAGCAGTGAAATTAAACAACCTGTTTCGCTGCACAGCTTCTGGAGCCCCCTTAAGGATGCCCGGAGGTCTCCACACCCCTGTTTACAAACCACTGGTCCAGTCTACCTCATGCTGAGTGATGAGGGAAACCTACCTGGCTGAAATATAGGAAGAAAATCTGACTTTCCGCTCCTGCCATGCTTTCATTTCCCATTTATTTTCATCCATTTGTGCTTTACATTACAATTTTACACAGTCCATTCCAATTTGGTCCCCCAATGTCCTGTTTTCCTGAAAGCTTTTACCATCCTGGCTCTGTAACTGGCTGCACTGCTGAACACTTCCCATTGAATGGTAAATTTTTCCCAAAGCCAGCAGGAGGGAACTGTAACATAGAAGCAATTATCAGCAAAGTCCCCACTTAGACCCGCCAGCATAGGAGGGTGTCTGCGAGGGCTGGTTGCTACATTAGGATGTGAGCGGTTCGAAGCTTTGATGTGGCACCGCGAAGAATGAAATGTCGAAATAAAACTGTGTCGCAGAAAACAGACAGCTATCACAGTTCACTCAAAGTACAGTCACCCCTCGTTCTACCTGCCATTATGTGCGCATCAGTGTCAAAAAAGGAATGTATAAAATATAGGACATGAAAGAACTGTATTTTCTTGGGATACTGATAAAGCCCGGTGGTGCATTTCTAAGATGCCAGTGCAAAAAAATACATTAAATGGTAAAATGAAGGCTACTCTTTACCCTATGTCCTTTTACCCCTCTGCACCACCATCAAATTGACTAAGCCTAATGCTGGACTGAGCTCTTTTGTGTTTTCCTCTTTTGCAAGTCATACAATACACAATTTAGGACATCTGAGCTCTCAGAACAGGGGCTCTCTCTGTCCTCTCTTTTCCCCTCCCTTGCAACTTTGATCAGGCCAGCACAGGGTCAGGAAAAATGACATATTGTCTTGGTGGTGATGGCAGTGGGCCTGAGGTGGAGACAGCAGAGAGCTTTTAACACCACAGCCAAATCACTTTCCCAAAAACAACTTCCAAGAATATAAAAGGTATAAAAGGACAACAGAGTTCTCCAAGCTCTGACTACCACGCACTGCCAAGGGCTTTAACTTGTGACCACGAAAGAAAACCAAAACAACATACTGATGCTGCCAACCATTTGTAGAGTTATTATTTTTGCATGCTGATTATGTAATGCCGCATTTATTGTACTTACTGTGAAAGACCTGGTTACATTTGTGTGGTTTGTTGTGGGAATGCCTTAAAGTCTGGTGGTTTTGGTGGAGTCCAAGAGCATTAGCCAGCAGCCGTTTGCACCAGTGAGACTGGGAGTTATGTAACCCAGCGTGGTGACGGGCTCCATGCAGACCCTTGTGGTCTTTAGGGACCCCCAGCACCACTAGCATGGCAAGCAGCACCACCAGCAAGCACACAAGCTGCATAGTGACTGGCAACACTGAGCCAGACCAGTGTGGGTATGCTTGATCCAACTATCATGAAAAAAAAAAACAAAAAAACAAAAAAAAACACTTCTCTCACTATTTGAACAGGTCCTGCAACAGGAGTTGACTGCAGATTGGTCCTTCTATGCAAAAAAATATCAAACAAAATCCATACTTGATTGCTACAAATGGGGCTTCAATTGCATCACAGGTACCGTATTCCTTTCAAAAGTTACAATTACAAAAAGTGCAGAAAGAGCTTGTTCCAAACATCTTCTTGAAGACTTTTAAAAATAGCTACAAACTGCAAAGAGAGTGGCATACTTCCCAGCAAGAGCTCTTGATGCTGCTACCCTTGAGATCTGCCAAATACATAAACCCCTGCAGGCTTTGCTAGTCTCCTAAATCCAATGACAATGTTTCCCCTGAAGTTCGATGGGATCTTAATGAGGGGAACGCTGTATACAATGTGCGCGGTGAAGTTCACTCCCCTCTCCATCTCGCCATTCCGTTGCTCAATGGTCCGACTGTCTCTCATCTTCCCGGCCCATTATTTCTGATAATTCTTCTTTTAATATTCAAAAGGAGTATGTGGACGTTCCGTCTTTTCTTATGATGTGTCTATGCGTACAGCAGGATGGGGGTTCATGCTGTGAGTCCCTTTCAGATGTGTTGGACTCCGCACAAAACCTAGGCCGCTTTAGCATAGAGGTGATGGGGTGACACGCAGGCGGGGTGAGGCGAAGGAAGCCCACATTCCCTTCCCCCTGACTAAGACTATTTAATGGCTTTCATTCCCAGCTCACCAGCTCACAAAACAAGATGGCATAAAACAAAACCTTTCCCCCTCAAAAAAGATACTCCCCATTGAGAGGCAAACATAGCTCTCTCTCCCAAAGACAGAAAAACAGGACCATTTTTCCATCCTCGGAGAGAGTGGTGCATTTTGGGATTTGACACTCCACAGGCTGAGGAGCTTTATGGTACCCCAAAAATAAATAAGTTAGGAGGTAAACAGAAAGTTGTCAGAGTTGCAGTCAGAGTCACCTTGGACAGAGTGTGGGAGTCATAGGTATGTTTGAGCTGCTTTCATAGGCACTTTAGCTGGATGCTTACCATACTTCACTCACTTCACATTCACCACAGCCTTTTATCATTCAGGTCCTGTCCTTGCCGAGCCATTCATTTATTTATTATTGTGCTACTTTTCTCTTTATAAGACAGGAATTCAAATTTGTTGCCTCCGTCAGTTAGCAATGGGCAGCACGTCTCCAAGGTGGTTTGAAAAGATAAACATGAATAACATGAGGTAAAAAAGGGTTTTTGAGCGAACTCTTTTAACATTTTCCAAGACAATCGGTAAATAGCTGGAGGCTATCTTTGTTCCGTGTCTGTTTTGAGCTGTGATCCATGTTACAGTTACATAGGCAGCTCATCACAAATCAGAGGCAAGCATCTATGCTGACTGAGCCAACCAGCCAAGACCACATTGTCCTTTGGCAGGAAAGGGCAAGACTCTATGGACTGTTTGATGCTCACACACTGAAATGTCTGTGGAATAGAAGTTAAGAGACTGGAAATAACATTGCCGGGTGGATGGCATCAGTTTCCGTTGGAGCTTGGTCCGCTTCTCATCGCCAATGCCAGTGGACGTCCAGAGGCAGAATATACAATAGTGCGAACAGATGGGATTACACTTACCCAACTAAGCCAACAGTCTGTCTCTTACAACCATATGGAGATCTCTCATTTTTACAACTTCCTGTAGGCAGTAACTGTTGCATGAGTGATATGTATGGTGAGTTGAATCTGCAGGATGTATCATGTTGAATGAAGAGTGCTTTGTCATGCAGTGGGCCTACTAGGAAGAGACCTCTCACATTTTCAGTCATGGCACTCTTGAGGGAGAGAGATGAATTTCAAGTGGCCTGGCAGATGCTTAACATGGAACTGACACGGGGGCGGGTGGGACGAGAAGTGGGAAAAGGGAGAAGAGACAATTTGGGCTGTGTCAGACACATATTGTTGCTCAGAGGGAGATGACCTGCAGTCCTGAGGAAGCTACAAATCACACTGGTGTCATCGTACGCCTCCAGGAGGCTACAAATCATCTCTGATTGGACGCTGAGGGAGTGGTGAAGCATCTAAAGTACAAAGCAAAAAGCTACAACAACAAACTCATGAGCCCCTGCCATGGTTTGAAGTCTGCCATGGTCTGATTTCAAGGCAAATGAACATTCATATTCCTCACTGCTGACTAATATCACAGTTTGTTTTCTGTCTACTTGGGAAAAACAAAGATGCTGATTAATGCACTGCAGAAATCTCTATCTTAACAAGCCATGCAGCCTCATATAACAATTATTTTAGTTTTTAGTTTAGTAATTTAGTTTTACTTGTTTCAGTTTTTTTTTCTTCCTCTGAGCACCAGCATTAATATGTTGAAACTAGGCGGAATAAGGCAGATCAGCCCACTAGCATTAAGAAAAATTATACTTGATTCAACATTTCTGCAAACAAGTTGATTAGCACTGGAAACAAATCGGATTATCTCAAGCTTCTGACTGATTTTTTCCCCATTTGTTTCGGGAAAACAAGGTTTTAAGATTGCATATGAGATTAAATGACGTATTAAGAGATTTCTTGCAGAGCAGCTGGGACTGTCCATAACTACAAATGACACTATTTAAGTTCATCAATACTGTGTGAAGTGTGGTACACACATCACAAATCAGCTTGTTTGGCTAATGCAAAATCCAGTTGGCTGGATATATATATGTATGTATATACACGGAGAAAGAGATAGATAGATAGATAGATAGATAGATAGATACATATAAGTATGTGTGTGTCTGTGTGTGTGAGGTGTATGTATGTATGTATAGAGAGTGAGAGTATTTGTGCTGGGCTCCATCCCAGAAAACCTCACAAATAAGCCAAAAAAATGCTTTAGAAACTGGACAAGGCAAAAAATGTCTCCTGTCAACATTACATTGAGGGGATGCCAAAGAAAGAGTAAGAGAAGAAACAGAGGAGGGAGAGGTGATACAAAAGAAGTAGGATGCAAAGACAACTAAAAGAAAATATAAACAGAATAGTGGGAACATTCTTCTTCTCACTAAAGCCTCTCTGTTCAGCTTTCAGACATGATAAAAAAGACAGGGGTCTACTGAAAGAAAATGACGGCAAACTAAACAAATCTGTTTCTGTTCAGGGAGTGCCCCCATGCATGACGCCACAGCGAGAAATGGAGGAGGGGGGCAGAGAAAGAGAAGAGAAAGACAAGGAAGGGGGGGCTTCTTCACAGGATGCCGCAACGAGGTTTGGAGCACAATGCAGGATGGGGCGATAAACAGGCTGTTGCTTTTCCGCCTGCCTGCGCACACTGAATCCCTCTTTCCCTGTGTCTCTTAATGGGCCTCACATTAGCATCTGTTTAGCGTCAGCCTCAACATGGCCTATGGAGGCTGATTAAAATAAGCCTGCAATCCTAGAACATCCCAGCAGCAACATCAAAATACAGTCATACCTCTGCATATTTTCAGCAATAGGAAGTTACCTTAGGTAACACCGAGTGCACCTCTGCAGCCTGAAACACATTTGTTGGTTGGCCTGTTCAAACTCCTTTTTCCTGTGAGTTTTTCCTTATGAACAGATTTGAGGTTTATTATTCTAGTAAAGACAAAAGAGAACTAAAGGGAAATATTCAACACTGAAGATTAATATGCAGCATTTTCATGCATGACTGCACTTGCAGAGGAGGAAGACAAGATGTGAAACAATTAAGTGGAATGAAAGCATCTCTGCTGACTATCCGTGGGACGCTCTCGTTCTCACTGCTAGAGTGCAGCTTGTTGAATGACCCGCACTCCTCTCCTTCCCGTATAGAAATGCATGGTGGCAGAAACAAGTAGCATTGTGGGTTTCATGCGTAATTGGCTTAATTGGTTTAGAGACAGGAGAGGCTTAATGACTGACAGTGGGGCTCAGGGTAACTGGGTAACTGAGCCAAGAGAGTCCTTTGTCCTCATCACTACGCGACCCCAGCCAATCACATGACAGCAGACTGCAACACAAGCTCAATCACAGCAACAATCCAACCATTATTTAAGTTAAAACATGCATGACAATCTCCTTCTCTGATCTCTTTATCAGTACTTACAGCATATTATTTTCTTCTTTTTAATTATGTCATTATGTATCATAGTGTTAGGGAACTACACAGAATATCTTCGCCTTGGTTGTTAATGATCAGCCCTTAAAATGTCTCTTGTACTAAGTCAGTAAATATTGTCTCAGTTTAAATAGAGACAGAACAGCGCTTGAGTCAAAATAATAGAATAAATGTAGAGGTGCAGTTAGCGATACAGACCTCGACCGCAAAGCTGAAAGTAAACCTTTGACATTTGTTGGATCATTAATGTGTTAAATTACTAAAAAGATCATTTATCAGAGCCCAGAAAAAAGGATGAAAAGAGGCAGAGGAATGTGTATGTCATTACAGATGGTCTAAAATTCTTTGTTTGTGTGTGTGTGTGTGTGTGTGTGTTTGTGTTGCTGACCAGTGTCCAGATGAATTGTGTTTTATGTCCACTAGGGGGATTAGCTGACCAGTCAATATCCTTTTTGATAAAAATTCTTTGTCAGAAGCCACAGCAGAATTGCTGAAAAACAAGACAGTCAGTACTCCTAATTTATAGAGCAAAGTTATATTTGCAGTATTTAAGAGGCCAGACAAACATTTATCATTCAGTTGACTGAGTTTTCGACATTTTTCCGTACCGTGGACGAAAAATCAATCTAAACAGTAAAGACGCAAATTACTCTTTCAAAATTCTAGACAAACCTCAGCTGAAAACCCAAGCTGCCACAGGGCTGAAAATTGATGGGACATTAGTTATTTCTATTCCTAAAGTTATTCCTCCTCAAAAGTTTCCAGGACTGCATTTAAAATATCATTGTGTAGTAGTTGTGGTTTTGAGGGAGCCTGGGCGCCCACATCAGTAGTGACTGATCTCTCTCTGAAGACCCAGAGCAGAAAAAAAATGCAAAGACACTGCTCATGCTAAAAGTATTCCCCGTCTCTCACATAAAAAGCCTATTCTTTCTTTCTCTCTCCCTGGTGCGATCAGCTGCCAAAACAAACTGGCGCTGTGATGAATGTAATAAATATGATCGATGGGATATCTGGCGCTGCTGACCTCACACCACGCGCCAGAGTCCAGGGAGCAGGTGCTGCTAAGATTTACAGCCCCCCATCTCATGATATTCCCCTCTCTCACACAAAGACGCTGAGCCCTGCTGAGGCACAGCCGCACCACCGAGCCTCCGCAGCCCCCTGCTGCTCACGGGGAATCTCACACACACAGGCCTAACGTTGGCCCTGGCTGAACTCGATGTGCAACATGACTATGTATGAAGCATATCATCACTAATAAAACCAGTAATGATTTTACTGATCATGAAGCTGTCAGTCACGGCTGACAGTTATTGGACTAATTTCTGCCATATTGGGAGGGGACATGGGAGCTGTCAGTTAGGTGCAGAGGCACGCTGTGTGTCGGCTCATAAATACGGCTAATTGACCAGAAACCTACAGTCTATAACATATAAAACGACAGACCTCTTGACAGTATTATATCTACTGTGTCTTTGTCTGTCACATCTATTAGAAAGAGAGCACTGCTCTTCATAGGACCTTTAAAGGAACATTTCACCCAAAAAATGAATATTTTGTCATTATCTTCTCACTCCTGTGCCTGTTGACTCAGAGGTTGTGTCAGCTGTTCATGTGATGCACATGGAGGTAGCGAGCACAACTCCATTGCAGCCTAAATAAGTGGCACTTGTTCGAAAAAGAGCAAAAAACAACAATAAAATGACTCCATACAGCTCAATCCAAGGCCAAACGATCAGTCCTAAGTGGAAAAGATGTATATTTACACCATTATCTAGCACTTTAACTATAATACTTTAATGTTCACTATAATCTGGATAGCAAAACAAATCGCACTAGCTCCCAGGCCTCATGTAGCCATATTCTTCTTGGAGTGAATTTGCAAAAGTTATAATGTGCAGGGTTGGGCAAAGAACTAGAATTATCTCTCTTCATCGCTGAAGTCCTCAGACATTTTCTTATATGTTTGTACGCCTTATGAGTAATCAGTTAGCACTCAGTGTGTGAGTCACTGGCCTATGTGTAGTGCAGCAATATAAACATGAAAATACAGTTTGTGTCCAGCAGAACATGGTGTGCATCTTGGGTGCATGTTTGCATGGACTGTTTTGCTATCAAAGGTTATGGTGAAGATTTGCACCAACAATGTAAATATACTGTGTACATATAGGTCAGGATGTGATCATTTGGCTGGGAAAGACTTGGATCACACTGCATTAGGTGTGCGGAGAAAATTCAATGTCATTGTCTTGTCAGTTTTTCAACTCTAACAAGTGGTGCTTATCAAGGCTGCTATGAAGTGTGCCTATGTGTTGTAGAATGGACAAAGACTACATCTGTGAGTAGGAAATGAAAAACAAATCATTTTTGGGTGACCTGTTCCTTAAAAGAACCTGCAATGGGCAAGGGCAGTAATTTTCCTGGAGGGGCTTCAAAGGGTCCTCAGCAAAGTGAGGAATATTTTTTTTTTACTGTAATTTAATTCACTAGAAACTGTTAAAATACAAAAACGGTGTGTGTGATTATATTATGCTTTATGTTATGCTTTAAATGAATCTCACTGTACAAGGGAACTAACTCTAAAATCATTTAACCAGAGGCAAAATTACATGCTGGTGTTCTACCTTGGAACCGGTTGGTCAGAATATATTGCTTAAAAAATTACTATTGCTGTGCATTTTAATGCACTGTAAAACAATTATGTAAAACAGTCAGTATTAGAGCAGCACTGTAGCTCTAGCTGTGGAGTGTTATGCCTGAGAGATGTGAGCAGCACAGCAGCACACGGTATGTCCCTGGCCCAGGTGTGCAGTGTGTGACAGGTTTGCATCTCTCCTCTTTCCTTTCTCTAGTTTGACTAAAAATGTGTATGGCCTTGTAACGTAGGGGAGAGTGGGGTAATTTGTGCCAAGGGGCAAGTAGTGCCACCCCTGTTATCTAGAAAACCATAGAAGAAGTTGGTCATGTGACCACATATTTTTGAAGAGGCATCCATTTCACTCATCCTGCAAAGAAGGGAGACACATGGCTTGAGAGAAAAGCACATTTCAGTTCAAAAAACATTTTTTTGCCCTCCAAAGTAAAATTTCTATGATCAAAGGTTTTTTGATTGCTGTGTTTGAACAATTATAGAAAACTTTGAAAACAGTTCACACAGGTTTTAGTACTTTAGTAAGCCACACCATGAGTCTATACAGTTAGCATGATGTTAGCTCAAAACAGCTGGGGGATGCATTTTTTTCAAAATGGTGGACTTGGGGTAATCTGTGCCAAAGGGCCTGGGGTAAATTGTGCCAGTGGCACAACTTGTGATTATATACTATATACTATATTACTTTATTGTATTTTATTGTTATTGTACATTGTCTTCTTACCTTTGATCACTAAAACTATCCAGATTCAGATGAAGTTGATTTGCAGGTGCTCATTTTGGAAGTTTTATTTTGTTATGGGTATGTGTTCATGTGGCGCTCGGCCTTGTTATAGAAAAGTGGCCTGTGATCTTGTTAAAATAATAAATAAATGTTAAATAAATAATTTTGTATTGAATTTGCTTTGCTTTTATATAGCATTATCATTTGTGAGATTAAAATGATCTATTTCAAGTTGTGCCACAAAACCACTTTTTTTTTTTCGAAAGCTATATTTCTCAAACAGTTTATATAAGATCCAAAGTGATTGTTCCCAGGGATGCACAACATCCTAAACTATATGTGCATGTTTTAGTTGGAGGCATTACTGTAATCCCCTCGCTTTAAAGGCACTTTAAGTAAAAACTGGCACTACTTACCCCACTCTCCCCTATGGGTGGAATGGGGAACAGCAACAACAAGTTTCGACTGAACTGCTTTGTTTGCTGTGGCTCACAGACTCCTTAGCCCTGTATGTCAAACTTTGTCTTTATTTCACAAGAGAAGCCATCAGCCCTTAGAAAGTGAGGAGAGGCAAAATATTTCTCACTGTTCTCTGCATGGAGGTGGTCAAGAACATCCGAGACAAGAAAACATTTACCACTGTTTGCACTTTGAAGCCAAGGGTGTTTGACAGGCCAATAGCAGCTGATTATTAGCACTTAGCAAAACCCAGTCCAATCTCCCCCCCAATTACCTCGAGAGCCCTTGAAACGTGGATCTGAATATTCTAATTTAATTCGGATCTAATACTCTTTCTCACATGCTTCCGTGCACTCTCCTGCCAACCGCCGCCTCGAATCCTTAGCCCACTCCAGCTCCTCTTGACCACATTAGTCCGCCGCTGTCCTGAGAGGAATGGCTAATAGACCCATTTCCTGGGACGGTGCTAAGCTAAGCTGTGCGGATCTGGGAGATGAGAGGAGATTGGACGGGGAACAGAAAAACTCTCCTCGCCTCAGCAGCACAGGGGCTGTGTGTAGGACATTAGTGCGGGATTATAACTAATTATATCTCAAGTGAATCACTCCTCCAGGCCCGAACAGGAATCTTGGTCTATTGTTGCTCTGGTGAGAAATGGAGAGCTTTGTGGCTTTGCGAGGTGCTGGGCTGAAGATAGCAATCTGCGTGGACGTGTTTAATACTGTGTCGTGCATTCCAGGGGCTCCAACAGCGGTGAGCGTGTCGAGCCGTGACACATGGACACTGTGCTGATGCCCGGGTAATGTATGTGGGAGTGACACTGTCAAGGAAATTGGTTTTCAGGGTGGGGATTCAAGGCCGGCGCCACAGCCCCGTAATGAGAGCAAAGGACGAATGGAGAATAGAGCTCTCCATCTCCTTCATGGTAAAACTGTCAGTGCCAGGGATCCAGACACAAGCTGCTCCACCTCCGCATGAATACGAGGACAGCAGGCGGCGTGTCTCCACCCACTGTGGCCCATGAATATGAGGACAGCCTACAAGCAACAATACTGCCCTCAAGCTGCACTCAAAGCCACAAGGCCACTGTCCTCACCAAGCATAGCACAGCTTCTATGTTTTTTTTTTTTTTTTCCATAGTAGCTGAAGAGCGACAGCCTGCTTTGTACTGAACCGTGCCGATGGATATTGTCTTTTCTATCTATGCAATCTGACTATTAAGCACTGATAACTTCCCTGAGTCCACAGCTCTCCGCTAGACTTTACTTTGTTCTCGCACCATCCGTCAGTACAGTGAATGGTTTGTTCTAGACGTTCAGGGGCAGCCGTCTCGGGAGCAGATAAAATATTACGGCTGTCTCGACCCTTCCGCTCTATAGCCAATCAGCGGTGACAGTGTGGCGACCTTCAAATCCCTCACTTTCTCTGCATCTTTATTTCCATAACCTGACAAATAGAGCAGCCCTGTGAAGTTGCCGTCCTTTGTGATCGGTGACAGACGCAATGGTAGCTGTCAGCGCCGAGGGGGGATATGAGTGCTGATGTGCTCTCTGAAGTCACACTCAGCCTTTTATGTCGAGGCAGGAGAACCAAAGACCTGTCTCCTCCGTGCGTGTCTGCTGCCAAGCAGGGGCCAGCTAAGTGTAAGTGCACGCGTTTTAGCATGCCTCTCTAATCCACTGCCTCCGCGCGGGTCAGCCTCATTCATTATGGATATGAAGCTCCGCGCAACGCCGTTTGATATCGGGAAACAATTTGGAGCTGGCTGAGAGTCAGTTTCTTGGGGGAGCAATAAAAAGCACTTTTAATGTATTGTGAACTTCAGGTCAGTGTGTGGTTCCTAATAAAATTCGCAGTAGGCTATATTAGTCCCAGCTGACTGCCATGCTCGATGTTACTGTGTCATTGCCTGGTGGTGTGCCAGCTGTTCTTCGTTTGAACGTGAACCTGCAAGTAAAGTGGGTCAGGTTACGGCATCGGTCACCTTTGTGCCAACGTCTTTACGGAACGCGATGCATCTGTGTCTTTTATCTCGGCTGCAGTTTCTGTGTGTGTGCTATAACCTAATGATGTGTGTGCAGAGGGTCTGCTGTGGCAGGGGAGTCCGCGGGGACACACCACTGTTCCCCCCCCACAGTCGTCTTCAATGTCATGCGTTGGCATCCGATCAGACATGTGGCGACAGTCGCTCCTAAATCAATGGACCTCTTTCTCCGTGAAGGACACTCAGATCGCATGGCAGAGATCCACACTGAGAACGCAGCCAGGCCCTGAGAGGACTCGTTACCATTAAATGTTTGGAAGGCGCCCTCCATTTTCACCTGAGTTCAAACTGGCAGCTGTCAAGATTATCCTCACGTTCCATCCAGCCAGTCACTGTGTCTGAAAATGGAGTCTTTGGCAGCTGCCCATTTCGCTCTATCAGCGGCAGACTGAGGTATTAGGGCACATTAGCCTCATTTCCAATTCACTGACTGGGCCAGATCGATTTCCTTCATTTTCATGCACAGATGGGATTAAATGGCCAGATTAAAGATGAACTCCTGGCACTGTCCACAGAACAGATTTATCATACTAAAGATGAACCCAAATGCAGTGAGGCAGATATTACAAGATTTTTTTTTTTTTTTCTCTGTAACCCCTCATACAAACCTTGCCAGTATTGTGGAAAAATAGCAACTTTTTCTTTCCAAACAAAGAGGTTACGTTGCAACTAATAGATGTTTTGGCTCACTCTTTTTGAAATACGTCGGCGTCACTGATAAAAGGCACAGTGTGGTATTGATGGCGATTGAATGGTACTAGATTTCAAGTACAATAAATCTAGAGTTGCCTAGCTACCACACACAGAGATGAACAAACACGGCAGTTCAGGCATTTAATTTGGACTTCCTGGTTCTGCAGATGATTTCCTGGAGCTGTGTGAGGTCCAGTAAATCACCTAGGGAGGCAGGTCCGCTCGCTGGGACAACACACACACACACAACACACTTCTCCCCCTGCCTCACTCCGGGGGGAAAAGAGGAAAAATAACCAAATGCATGCGTCATCAGTAATTTGCTCCAGACTCAGTTCTTTTGTGTGTGCACGTGTGTGTATGTCTGTGTGTGTGTATGTGTGTGTGTGTGTGTGAATCACTCCTGCAGGTGAGAGTCCCGTTTCCGATTCTTCATTTCCATGCAGAGCTTTGTGGTCGGAGGAGATATTGCCTGTATCGTCTGACACACTTGGAGCGGTGCGACGCGCTTCGTTTTCCCACAATTCTCCTCTTTCCACACTTACAACCGGGAATCTCTTGGCAGGAGTCTCAACACGGCGATGAGGTTTGAATATATTTTCATAGAACTTCAACGTTAGGAAGCTTTTCTCACTTTGAAAGTTGTTTATTGTGACTAAAGAGTGTTTAAGTGCAGGTAAATTTCTCTATAAAAAAAAAAAAAGTAGGTCCAATCTACATTTTTTTATGTCTTCTAGTATCTTTTCATCATGTGCAAGTTGTTCACCTTCTACTAAAGACTCCTGTGGAGAGTAATGCCAATGAGGTAAATGCATTTTTGGAAGGCTTGAGTCTTTGGCGGAGCCTTGTTATCCAAATATCCCCTCGGGGATCAATAAAGTATTTCTGATTCTGATTTGCCTGGTTGCAGTTTGTAATCCCTTTGATTACCATTCTCAATAAACAGCGTGTAATGCGACAGCACATGCTCTTTGATCATATGTCAGCTGAGAGAATATGCAAATGTTTAACGCCACACAAATATAAGATAATAAAAGCACAATTTTATCACGGACAGGTAAAAAAACAAGTCAGATTGTCCTCCGTTCCTGCATGAGACAGGGACTGGAGCGTTTGATTTAATCTGCGACATCACTCAGAGTCCAGACTTCAATCGGGTTCATCTTGACATCTCGCACGGGCTACCTCTGACTGCAACAAATGACGTGTGATGCATCATGGCATGTAAGCAGGAAAGGGAAAGCAGCAGCGGTACCTGTGTAGCCCAGAGAGTTGTCATCCTCGTGCTCGGCGGTGGGAGCTGGCGTTGCCCCTTCGCTGGCCCCGTCCTGAGTGGCTCCCGTCTCTGTCAACAATAACACCACAGGGACTGAGAACCCGGACACATTCTGCCCACTTTCCCTGGCCATGTCTGCCGCCTCCAGCCCTCCGGAGCCCTGGCACAGGCACAGGCAGAGCGCGCTAAGCAGAAACAGGCTCCATCCTCGTAACCTCTGTCCCCGGCTACAGAAACCAAACTCCCACATCCCAGGCAACAAGCAAGCATCCGCAGTTCACCCTTGAGTTGTGTGTAATCCAATCAGACTTTCTGGGTCAGCAGATTCCTGTTTCATACGTGTGTCAACCTGTTTTGGAGCACAGATCTATCAGAGAGATGCACATATAGATATAGATAATGCCTTCAGCTCAGCAGGAGTGTGTCCTCTGGACGTGCAGCGTTGGGGTGGCCATGGCCTGTGTGTGGGTGTCGAATTAGGCTACGTCTACTGTGTCAATAGCCATAAGTAGCTGCACCCCTGTGGGAGCATATGGGCAGGACGGAGGGAGGGAGGGAGGGACAGGGCACTCTTAGCATGATTGACAGTGCCACTCCAAACGCACGCATGCACGCGCTCGCCATACACACTATACGAACATGCACGCGCGCACGTACATTTCTGATGCAAATACAATGAGACACCATTAACGGCTAATCAGCGCCTTTTGATTCGGACTCGTCTTTGTGCCTGTGTCTTTTTGCGGGGTGACAGGTTGAGTGTGTGTGACAGGCGGTGTGAGGGCGGGACAGTGGGGGTGGGATAGGAAAAAAAAAAAAGAGGGGCCAGGAAGGCTGGGGTGTATGTGGCTCAAGGGGGAGCCGGGAGGCCAACTGTGCCCTTATGATGGCTGCCTGTGGGATAAATCAGATTCGGCCATGCCCACTCCCTTTGTGGGCCGGTGACAGGGGGTTAATTTGGGCAGGGTGGTTGGAGTGGGGAGTGTTAATCAAAGGCTATCCAACCCCCTCCTGCTATCTGAGTGGCAGTCTGTCGGAAGTATCCGTTTCCCCAATGAGATCTGGCATCATTTGTGATAAATAGCAGACGGGCAGACGGAATAGTTCATTGGAGAGTACTTTAGATCACCAGAGTGTGAAGAAGAGGATGACCCATCTTTTCATCTGCCCCTCCCACCATTAGAGACTTGACAGAAATAATCTAGGCAGACTTTTTCAAACACAGTAATCGCCCATAACTGCAGTTCATAACAGCTTTGGACACGTCGGTAATGGTAAATACAAAGAAGACATTTTAAATGGAGTGATCTGCCCCCCCCTGCTGCTCGTAGCAGTGTCGTAATTAGTGTGACAGTTAAAGGGGCTCCTGCTGGGCCGAGCCTATTATCTGGCACTTCTCTGCCTCCTTGTTTATCTAAACAGCGGCGTTTGAGCGACAGCACTACAGGACGGCGAGGAGCAGAGCCGCTGAGTCACACAGAAACAGGTAAGTTGTCAGACGTGCGCACATGCATGGATGAAGAGCGCTGATACACATGACGCGGGTGACATGAGAGCATGCTTGACACAGGGAAACACAGACATCAGGCGGAGTCTGTTGCACTGTCTGACTCTCGCAGCATGACACCGGTTACAAGATATGTGGAACACCTTCAAACCTTTCAAACAAGATAAACTGTGCAGCATTGGAAACATCTGCTTCTGTCAAAAAAAAAAAAAAAATCAACCAAAAAAAACAACAACAACAAAAACAAATTTGGCTGTGACAGCAAATCTAGGCAAGGATGAATATGTTTAAAAAAAATTACGTTTTTTTTTTTTAATTTCCTCTACCAGCAGTGCATACACTGACAACTTAAAAGCCATATTTATCAGAAACAAAGTTAAAAAGTAACAGCATATGATTTTTTTTGTCTTATCTAAGGATGAGGAAAAATAGCATAAAATGGACAAAATCAAAGGTAACTGTGTCTTTGACAGAGTACCTCGATGTCAATAATGTAGGGATGACTACTGGTGCTTTTGTAAGATATTTACACACAAGAGAGCAAGTTTTTTTTTTTTTTTTTTTTTTATAAACTATTATTAGCAATGTGGATATGTCCATCAAGCAGGTAGACGCAAAAACAGAACAGCTAGAACATTCTAACAAGTTCAGAAAAATGCAATTTATTTTAATGCAGCCTTTAAAACCAGGACAAGACAATGTTTATGCCGAATATCCAAAATCCCAGGCAATGATTTTTAACAGGGCAATTCATTAATTCTGACCTCCACAGGAAATAAGCAAACACTGATTGGAGTCTCCATTCCTATTAGGATACAGCTTTTGTCAGTGTATTTCATCTGTCCTCATGCCCTGTGTCTATTTTCTCGTGGACTCTTCCCCTAACTGATTCCCTGGGTGGTCCACAGTCAGCGGCCCAATTAGAGACCACTTCAGTGCTTATTAACAGGTGGTGTACCCAGCTGCCCCTGGAGCACCCACACAAAAAAAGGCAGGACCCCAGTGTTGCCTCGCTGCCAGCCTTTTAGCCCCAGCACAGCACCCAGCCCTATTTCCCCTGTTGGCTAATTACTGGGGAACATGTGCAGATAACGGATGGCTCAACAACAGATGTAAAGATAGGTCTGTGGCTTTTTTCTGGATGAACTCCTCATCCTCTAGCCCTCCTCATCGCAGTTTAACACCGAAGCGGCATGTTTTTCTGTTCTGGGTCACTCCCCCCCGTCTGCATGGACCAGCACGTTGGGCGCTGGTCGTATGGATCTCTCTGCACGCTATCGCCACAAACGATGAAGTCTATTCTACACAGATTTGCCTCAAGTGTTTTTTTTTTTGTTTTTTTTTTTGTGACATGATCAGCACTTGAGCCCCTGTACAAGCTGACAGGACAATAAACCTGATGTTTAACTTATTGCCCCCTGTGGACGGAGCTGTTTCGTCTTTCGTCTTTTCGTCTGACAAACGCAAGGAGCTCTTAATAGATGTGAAGGAAGGTGATGGGTGCTGGAGAGCCTAGCTGTTGTGTCATTGTTATCTGGCCATGCACTGGCAGTGGCACCCCAGTCCTAGCAGCCAGCACAAGTGATGGATGTGCTTTAAATGATGAGTGTGGGGAGTCTGACTCTGGGGCTTGTTAAAAGGACTGATGGATTGTCTGCTACGGGACAAGTTCCTTCGCACAACCTGATCAGGCAGGCTGCATTTTTCTGCATACCCTCAAGCAATCCCAGTGATTGAACTGGTTTTCGCAGGAAATGTTTGTTTTCTTAGGAGCTGTTTACCGTTGGGTGTTATGGTAGAGAGAAAAAAATTAAGGGTGCTAACTGACAGGCAAAGCAAATGAGATTTCTTTCTCCTCATTCGGCACTGGGAGCATTTAAATCAGGCCACTGCTCCGTTATATCAAACCTAACACACCATCAGCAGAGAATCTCTCATTTTAAACCTGGATTCAATAGGCTTCAGCATTATTAAAGACAGACAAAGGGAGAAGAAATGTTAAAAAAAAAAAATTGCAGCAGAAGCCAGTCTGTCCGCTTCATCTGTTTCCCCACTTCACAGCACCATTTCACTCATTTCCATTTTGATTACACTTTCTTTGTTTTCTGCATGACTAATGGAGTTTTAATCAAGCCTTGAGATAATACATACACACGCGGCGAGCATGCACTGTTGGAAAGAAAAGAACAAGGACGAAGGCAAAGTGAGGAGACATTTTTTTTTTATCTATATTTATTGGGGAAAAACACTTGGAGAGCTCCAGCAACCACGATTATTTCAAGCACTATACCCACTGAGCTCTTCATACGCTGGTGTAGAGATTAAGAGCACATGAAAAAAGGTGTTGGCGGGTCTGAAAAGTAATAATAATAGTGACTCCATGGAGGCCAGTCAGCTCCAGGTTAGGGGAAAGACCACAGAGACCCATAAGAGCAGAGAGCAAACAGAACCATCCCCCACCTTTACTCACCCCCATCTCACTTTCTAATCAAGATAGCAGGATTATGCATATGACAGCAGGTCTAAAACAGATCACACAGAATGGAATATGTTTCTAAAATATGCTGCAGAGGAGATGGAAGCTTATGCATCGAGTCTTTTGACCTATAGGGATTTGCGGAAAGAAATAAACATTAGGAAACAGTTTAGAAGGTATGATTAAACTATGAAACTGATGTGACCTATGAGAGGGCTATTATTCAGTGGAATTACAGAAAACATATCTACATTCGTGTAATATGTGTATGTGAATGATGATGAGGAAAAGACAGACAGAGAGGTTTTTTTTGGCTTGGTAAAATGAGATTTGTTGTGTCTTGGCTTCATAGGAAATGGCTGACATTAATCTGCTCTTCTCTTTTTCTCTTTTGACCTGAAAAAACCTCATCCAAGCCTCCCATCTGATAGTACATGCTGCTGTTGAGTTCAAACCAAATATTTAAAAAGGACGGTTTGGATTTATTGACACATGTTGATATGACTTAACAGCTACTAGCAATATGGATGCATACACTTTATCTCCAGAGGTGATTCCTGTGGTTAGACTAGTGGTGATGGGTGGGTCAGCAGTTTCAGCTGAAACCGTCTCCATTAACAACCCAGCTCACCATAGCTGTTCGACATGGGTGTGGCAACTGTAACAAAACTCAAACCCGCATCCACATGAACCTGCATGCCCTATATGCAGCACGATGCCAGGAAGGACGAAGTACGGGAAAAGTGAACAAATTTAGCAGGAAGCTAAATAAATAGGGGAGACCGGAGCTGGTTGTCACACGGGTTGGTTGTCACATTGCTTATTACAGCCACACTAGAGGGCGCTGTAACGTGATACTGACATCAAACAGTTGGCCTGACATCCTGCTCATTTTGCACTGGTCATCTTGTTGATAAAACAAAAATCATTGAGGTGAGGAGATATTATGTGATTTGTATGGGTCAGAGTAATTTTTTATGTTGGTATTGTTTTTGTATTAAAAGCTTGTAGGTTATTGGTCATTTAAAAATCAAACACTTATTAAAAAGTCAAAGGTAATAGCTTTGATTTGAGTCAGCTTTTAGCTAGCTAGCTAAAGCTGTGAAATGTTTATGTTTTTAATAAAGGATAGATTTTTTCAGCACTGTAAATTCCTTAATTTCACCTCTTGTTACAGAGGACAACTCAAAAAAATAATCACCTGGTTCAAATTCATGTTTTACAGACAAGGGGCATTGATGAGTACTATTAGCATTCATTTTAAAACATATTTGGTGTTTCTAGCTTAAAAAACTAAAAAGTTGTTATTTTAAATCACTTATTTATTTATTTTTTTTTTACTGAAACCCCATTGATAACTATAGGGACAACCAACCCCATACATTGTATCAGAGTGCCTTTGATGGTTAATTACCGCTTTGTTACAATAAGTTGAAAAATGAAAGGGATACACATTTCAAGCCAAGACCTTAAGCTTCCATTTAATATAGGAATGACTATTGAAATATGTTTAGATGATGAGCAATTCACACAAGAGTAAAAAGTGTGACAACCAGCCCCGGTCTCCCCTAACAGTTTTCGTTCATCCACAACAAAAGAACGACCATGTGTTTTCCAATGCTTGTCACTCCCATTATACTGACACTGTATCTTACAAGTACTAACTGAAGCCACTGTATATGATTCAAACATTTTGAGATAGCTTTTTGTGTCTTAAAAGAATAGCAAACCCAGTTAAAAACAGTTTTTTTCCATATCACTCATGAGTACTGTCTTCATCATCCACCAAGATCGAAGTTCCCCTCTCAGGCTAACAATACCGTCAAAAGACCAATCAGCTGTCCAGCGAAGAGAAAATATCCCATTTACTTGACCTGAAGCAGCTACAGGTCTGACTGGTGCTGCAACAAGCTGGCTTGCTACAGACTCACACTTTAGACTGGAGGCTTGCAGTAGTCAAGCTCATGTGAGAGTCCATGTCTGACACCGTGGTTAGCTGCAGCTCAATAATACATTCAAGTGCTTTCCCAGTCAAGCGTTATATCGGAAGAGACAAGAACTACCGAAACACTGCAATATTAGATTGAAGTAACCAGGAAGAGCAGAAGTTTAATGCCAAAAAGCTACCAGTTAATGTGACCACAGTTTGTTGTTGCCTTGCAAACAGGATGACAGGACGGTGCGGCTGAAGAGTCGATGGAAACTGGAAGTGAACCATCATGAATGCCGTCCGTAACACGAACACCACAATTCATCCTGCTAGTTTGTGTTAAAACGGCTGCTGTGGAAAAGGTATTAAATGAAGCGACACCGTGTTGACGCGATGTGGGAGAGATCATAAGTCCAACTCGACAAGTCGTCATGACAACTTGAGAGTGTTCACCTCCTCGTTAAACCGCTGTCTCCTCAGCTGCCCCGAGATGGAGCTGGAAGTTGACATTAATAATAATGACGGCGAGAGTTTTCACTCTGAAGACACCAAGTGTCTCTTCCTTGCCAATATAGAGGAGCAGAGAAGACGAATCAGGTGAAAAAAAAAAATTATGAATTCATTCCTATTTACTCTGACATTGACTGCATTTTAGGGTTCTACCTTTTCCAATGATGCCTCCATGACTACGTTTGCGTACATTTCCATGGTAATGACTTCAAGATGGAGAAGTCATGATGAAGTAATCATGAGTTTCCAAGTAGAGGTGGCTTTCTTCCAGAGTAGGAAGCTTGTATTCATGGTCAAAATGAGATATGGCCTGAACAAATAATTAATTGATGTCATTAGCATTTAGCTACTGTTCACTCGGACAATCAGCCACAATCCAACCACTTGGATCACTCTGGGGATAACTTCCATTAAGGTTGTAACAATTCATCGATAAAATAGATCGAAATCAACAATAAAAATATAGCTGCCAACTGATTTTATTATTGCTTTGTTGTGTGTATGTGCTGTGTGCACTGAAGTAGTGAATACGTGACGCTGCCCCCTTTTCTTTTTTTTTACTGTAGCTGGCCCTATGCACATAGTCTGTTTGTGATCCAAAGTTCACCTCAAGAGGAGAATCATGGCAGTGAATTTGAGAAACTGCGGAGGTGGAGGATACAAACACACTAGTGCTGTGGAATAAAAAAAAAAAAAAAAAAAAAAAAATCAAAGTATACAACTAGAGCCTTTGAAAGTATGTGAACATTTTACTTTGCAGTGAGTCTGAAAAGAAAGCTGTAAAGTACACAAAGCAGGTGGGAGCCACGGGTGAGACTGACTCAACAGCGCAGTGTGTCAGACTCTCACAGTAACGTTATGGGACTCAGACCTTTTCCCAGGCAGTGACTCACATTTTGGATCAGGGCTTGTCGCACTACACAGAGGCTACCGAGAGAGCCCTGGCCATTACTGATCTCAACATGAATTCATGTTTTGCTGGCCTCGCTAGAGATCCGGTTATGGGGCAAACACACTGCCGGTGAAGCTATTTGAAAACATTATTTTGCAAGAATAAGGTGATAGAGACACTTGAGAATGTGTGAGGTTTTGAGAAATTGTATTGTTGCCGGCATCTTCTATTTTTCATGCCATCGGTGGGAGAAAGTCTACAGTGAATCATATTTCACAGAGAAACTTCATCAATAAAATAATAATGATAAAAAAAAATCTGGTAAAAGATACATTTCAATACAGTTCCCATGCTCAGCTGCTCTTTTCAAAACTGAAAATTTGACTGAATTTTTTTTTCTCTGAACAAGGCTGTGCAATTTATAGTTAAATTTATTTGACCTACATAATGTATGTCATACATTTATGCTTATTTTGTTTTGCCAGCGTGTGTGTTGTTTGAAAGGGGGCACTAATGAAGACCAATAATTATGTTTTATGGAATAAAATGCTGAAAGGTGAAAAAATTGCCTTTATTGGAGAGATTAATCGGTTATCAAAATAGTCATTAGCTGCAGCCCTAATTTCCATAAAGTCATACTACTAGTAGTGAGTAAGTCATAAAAAACTTTACTACCTCAACTGAACTGTAGTAAAAACCGAAATATTTTACAAAGTTTAACACCAACAGATCTTGCAGATGTTTTCGAAAGACCTCTGACTTCCTTGATGTCACAGTTTCATCATTCGTTGCCCCAGATACATGAAACATTAGTGAAGCGGCAATCAATTAACCATTCTGTTAAGCTTTGCCAGTTTCCGAATGGGTGGATGCACGCAGGATCCCTGCTGACGGCTACACCAACAGTTGTGTATCGTATCTCTTCCCAAACAGTTTCGTTGGTTACAAAGCCTTCAGTAAATATTCCTACGCTAAACCTCAAGGTTGGCACACAATGGCACTGACTCATATCTGCTTGCATGATTTGTTGACTGTGGTTAGATAAAAGTGCAAACGTCAAGGAAGAAAAAAAATGCGCTGTCTTACTTACTGACAGATTGGCTCGGAGGGCGTCAGCAATCACACAAAGAAAAACAAAGAGACAGCTCCAGTACAAATAGTGCTGATTGGCTTGAAGGGTGCTAAATATTGCATGGTCACTTAACTGAACTTCTGTGCAACTGCTAAGTGTGCCAGGCCGACTCACGGTGACACAGCAGCTCACACTGTTGCTGCCAGGGCGGTTATATCCCTGGTGTGCACATGCTATCATACTGAAGAAAGGGGTTTTGTCAAGGACTTCCAGAGGTATCTTATTCCCACACCTTCGCATTACGTAACGCAAACTCACGCTACTTGAAACTTTCCCTCTCTGCTGTGCACAACAGCAGTAGTGTCAGATGAGTTCAAGGCCCGTGAAGGAGTCTGAACTTGCCCTGACATCCCTGTGGAGCTTAGGCAAGCACCTCCAAGCTGCCAAAAGCCCAGATGTCCATCTCCATGACAGAGGAAGACTTTTTCTGTCCACAGAGAGGGGGGAGAGCATGGAGAGGAGAGAGGGAGGATGTAGTGTGAGAGAGAGAGGGAAAGAAAGAGCCTGAAAGCCTCCTCGTGAGCGAGAAAAAATGAGGTCTTTCAGGAATATGGAGACAGAAGTGCTGTAGCCAAGGTGAACAGTCTGTGAATGCTGGTTATATATCAGTCTGTCCTGGCGTCTGGAGCTCATGGTCATGACTCATGAGCGGCTTGTCAGCATCTGCAGCGCCACAGCTGACAGACTACTGACCTTTCATGACTTTTCTGCTCTCGAAAAAAATCAACACTTACTCATCACTTCTTTTTCTTTCTTTTTCCTCACTGCTTTGTGCGATTACTGTACTGAACTCCACTGAGGCACCCTGAGATTTCTTCTCCCATGAGCATCATTTGGCTTAACTTTGAACAATGACAATTTCTCCACAATATTCTGTTCAGTGACTTCCTCCCTTCCTTTATCTTGAAACTGTCACCACACTTCCTTAATACCCCAATCGCACAGCGGAAAGTTAAATACAAGGAGAGAGAGCGGAAAAAAAGCAAAATCATGTTTAAAAACCGACGGCTTGTGACTATGGCAAATGAGTTCAGAGGGTAGCGGAGCAGATCATTCAGACCTCATTTCAAGACTGGGGCACATTAGTGACAAACTACAATGATGCCATCTTTCCCTGCACTTTGATTTGCTTAATCAAGCAGATGTACTCTAAATATATGCACACACAGAGACACATGAGCATGCATACAGACACACACACACACACTCACTCACATTCAGTTTGCAAATCAGAGGGAAAGGGAAAAGCCACCCACCCCCAAACTGAATTCACATATGTTTTTTGCATCATCTTAGAGAATTCCATCAATATGTAAATGTGAACAATTCCCTCCCAAAGCTAGACACCAGAAAGCCAAGCGTCTAATCTGTGTTGCCTCCCAGCAACACACTCTGGAGCTGCTCCATTGACAGTCTGCGAGTCTGCAGGCTCAAAGAATTTTTTTTTTTTTTTTCAGCCTTTACTCTTAAATGAGCCGTATTCCACAGCAAAACTAACTGTTTGCAACCAGAAAATGTACACATAGCCACTGACATTACCATAGGCATGGATACTGCCACAGTGGCTAATGGAAGTCAGTCTCCTATTCAGTGCCAATGAAGAAGCTGCTTCAGACCAGACTAAAGCTTGACTCTCATGTCCTTAGTGGTGGGAGAGACTGGGAGAGATTCATATAAATCTGAACCACACTGGGTGGTGAAAGTAACATGTCCAAGTGTTTTAATGCTGGAGTCTCACTTTAGGGAAAAAGCGCCTGAGGGGGTAAAGTTGACATTAGTTTGTAAAATCCACTTTACCTGTACTCTTGGTACCCCACAAGACCTAGATTCCCTGCTCTCCGCCTTTAGACTGTTACCCCCACTGGCTGTGTGTCATGACCACAAATACAGAGGAATTTGACAACCTTTTAATTAAAGAACCAGCGAGACAAGAAGATCCACCACTGATGTATTACCTCGTAAGTCTTTGATGTGATGGCAACCAGCCTTCCTTTCAGACTTGGCACATCTTCTGCTCTCTTTCTTCTCACAAGCTGTGTTTTGGTCTAAACAAATGAGCAAACAGCAAATGCATCTCGATTTGGCAATGTTTGCTAAGCGAATCCACTGACGTGCAATTATTCCCTCACACGCTGTGGCTTTTCCTGACCTTAAAAACAATAGAGAATTGTAGCGTTGTGGCAAATATGTCCAATGAAACTTCCACTGTATACGCTTTTATGGACCATCGTAATGCTTTTTAGTTTTTTGTTTTTTTTTTTAGATAATTTTACATTCCTAAAATATCAATGAGCATGCTTATACTTTAGAACCAGATGTTGAGTTACACGTATGAACTTGACATTCAGCAAATCAAACCCACAAAACCTACAAGCACCTAAAGGCTGCTTGTCAGGTTGATATAGGATTAGAGTGTTTCTGCAGAACTCCACATGCATTCCTCGTGGGGAAACCTGAGCCCAATGTACAAATTATAAAAACATGTACATAATTGCATAGCAGCTCTTTTGCATTTGTTGCTGAGAAACACAGAGACAAGGTGTTTTGCCCACAGCAGTTTGATAATGACTTCAAGGTAATTACTTGCTTCGCTTTTCTGTGATTGCCTATATGTCACAGTTCAATCGCCATCTGATCTTAAGTCAAGCAGAGTGAACAAACAGCAGGCACTATCTCACTTTTCCAGCCTCTCTCTCCCGCTCTCTTTACACACTCTCTCGCCATCACGGGTTGGTGCTTGTCAGCGAGGAACATGTGTATGCTAATTTACTGGAGCACAGACTAAATATTCACAGTCCAATGAGAGGGTGCAGATAAACCAACTTATGCTCTCAATATGTCTAGTTCTGATTAGAGAAGATGGAAATGAGGCCCTGTGAAGATGTGTGGCGAGAACATTGCAGGCGTGCGGCCAACTTCTCTGCGCTCCTGAAGAGAAAGCTAATGATCTCAGTAGAAAGACAGATCAATACTGGCAGCTTAGGTAGCAGAGGAGGTGCCAGCGTCTCAATGTTGTTTGCTACATGGCCACAGATGTGCAAACTAGCTGGTGAGAGCACAAAGGGACCGCAAAGGGATGGTACAAATCCGCTCCCGTACATGATAAGCCATGTTCTTTGTTGTTGTTGTAGGTTACAGTAGTTTACAGCCGGGAACAAGGACAAAATGACGGTGAGCCTGTGGCATGGCTTTGATTTCCCCAAAGTGACATTGGACAGGGATTGCCAGGCACGTCTCAAATGCATCACACTGTCATGTGCACAATTTATGATATCATTTTGGCAGTGACAACTCAAGGATCAGTGTTCAATGTCTCCACTAAGTCACCAAAAAGGAATGTAAGAAAACTTGCTGGTAAGCCAGCCGAGATTAGACCCATTCATGTTTTTTTCTGCTGTTCAAAGAATGCCGTTGGCGTTGTAAGGATTGTTATGTTTTGTTAAAAGAAAGACAAATGGTGTGTTACAAATGTTATAGAAATGAAATTCATTACAACGTCACAGCAAAGAAAGAGTCTCAGAATTAAGAAACTGTATGAAATTTTACTTAACCCTATAAAGCCTGAACTATGAAAGAATTTTTTTAAATTGAACCCTTTATTTAGTCCTATAACAAAATAAATATATATATAAAAAAAAGTTCAAAAAATATGTTATTACACAACCTTTCTGGTGTATGATATATGATGTGTACTTGAAGTGCCAATGGTATGGTCCAGGGTGAACAGGGGAAGTGTTCAAAGATATACAACAGTATTTTGGTCAAGTATTGATTAAACTGAAAACGAAAAACGGAATTGAAAATGTGTATCATATATGATACAAATGGCTTTATAGGATTAAGGCAGGTTTTGAAAGCAAAATTGTTAAGGACTGAGATTTACAATGTGAGAACTCACTGTCTGCCTTCTCTGACAGGTTAAGCCACACATTCTCTGTTACCATGGAATGATTATACACAGTGGTAAAACATTCAAGTGTAATTTATTTGAAAATTATACCTAAGATTTTAGAAATCTTATGTATCAATCCAACCATCCCTCAAAGGCAAATGTCTCTATTAGTAAGCTCTAATGGACTCTGAAAATGTGACCTTGGATCTACCTGTTAAAACAGCATCCCTGCACGGAACCGTCAAAACTGTCACTCATTAAATCAAAACCTGTTTTTACTTGATATCCTGCCAGGGGCTGTTCAGATGAGAACATGAATACAGGTCATAAAATAATTTATCATGTTTCATCAAGTACTTTCCCTAACTCATTTCAATGCAAAATGCCGTCAGAGGGATTTATCCCATGAGTTAAGAGAGATAATTCTGATAGTATCATGAATGTAAAGTTAAACTGTCTGAATTTGTGAAGACAGCACAGAGTGTTGGGACAGTATTTCTCTATACTGTATGGCTACTGAATGCAATATGACAAACAGTATAGTATGAAAGTGGATATATGGGAGTAGATAGATCCCAGCTGTGGTATCCAAGCCATATAGCTCATATGGAAATCACATCTAGACTGCGTTCATCTGGAATGACCATATGAAAAGAGTTACTTGTTTAGTATCCTGGTTAACCATAAATATCAGGCTTCCCCGATATTACTATTATTCCATGGGCACTTGCATGCACTTTTGCTATCTACCAACTTAATGATTCCCATTGGGAAACTGGGCCATGGCAACTCTATAAGTTACTAGCACTAGGCCTCATGTCAATGTTATGTTTATTCTAAGATTTTATGGCTACGCAGAGCCCAGTTTTATTTACCATGCAGTAAATACATAATTATATATTTAAACAATAAACAGCTGGAAATATATAAAAAAAATATTTAGAAGTCTGTATGTACAACATAATGCTTTATTTTGGAGTTACATCCCAGAATACGCAGTCTACGATACCACTTTTAAACCATGTGCAGCCTAATATCAGCCTTGATGTCCACAGTCATTTTGATCTCTTTTAAATGTGTAATCAGCGCGAAATTGCTCAGTAGGTCTAAAACGAGGTGTTTCGTTTTAAATATGCCCTCTGATGATTCCTTTTCTTTTCTTCCATGCTACAAATTGCTCTCCTACACATTACTGTTGCGTATTGCCTGGTAAGATTGCATAATCTAAGGCACTCTGAAAAAAAAAAAAAAAAAAAAAACAACTCCTAGTGTCATATCAGCCTAGCAATGGATTTCTCAGGCATTATGGTGTTTGCTCATTACAAAGCGGTGGTGTCACTTGACACATGTGAGCGCTGAGGCACCCAAGGGCCAGAGGCTGTGAGAAGCCGATCATAAATCCAGCGAAGGCAAGAAATGAGGCAAAAGACAAAGTGCAACTCACCACACCCCCTGTCACGGCCTCACAGAGCCTTCCCCTTTGTCACACATTCAGCCCACAAAATCAGCCAAATTTATTAGTGGCAGGTGACTTTCAGGACTGGAGCTAGAAAATGGAGAGACGTGCCATGGGGTATTGCCTTACCATCTGTTAGGCTTAAACACATGAGGATAAAAAAGTGGGGGGAAAAATCAAGCGTGTTTTTTCCCAAAGAAACTCATCATGGTGTCCTTGAAAGTTGAGAACGTAAAAAGTGGTCACACACCATACAATGCCTAATGCAATTGTTCATGCTTAGTTGCAGTAAATCCACGGCGTCGTAAATCATACAAGACATCAACAACATTTTTGTTACATTCATGTGTTCACGACAGGGCTACAGAGAGGAAAATGAATGCCATGGTGTCAGACATCTGGTGGTAATATGTCCAATAGTGCCTTCATGTGGTATGGGACTATTTCTGTCCCGCTTCCACTTTTATCCTCCACCAGTGGTACATTCTCCACGCTAGGTCTGTAACCAGCACTATTGAAAAGACAGGAGGGGCACATACAACTGGCTAAACATGTTTAGCACCATATAAGTCAATAACATTGGTCAATACATATACTGAAAATGAGGACCTTTGGATTTTCGAGTAACAGAGTAAAAGCACTTAATGCGACTTTAAATGATCTATGACATTTCAAAAAACACAAATCCTGCGATTTAGCCTCCTTTCAAACGGAGATACAAAGGGACTGTGCAGCACAATAACACTGACCTTGTCACAGTCCAGATTTCCAATTAGCAAATTAATTGAGGAGGGCTTCATTTTGGGTTTTATAGCGTGGGGGTTCACTGCCAGTCTTCATTAGGGCTGATTAGAGCCACTGCCACTGCTGGCCCTGCCACTGAATCATAAGTTGTGGCTGATTCCCTATTGTTCCCCAATTCACTCTGCGCTCAGCACAGCAGTCTACAATGCACCGTAACAGTGACATTACAGAATTCAGCGGTGGTGATGACATTAGAACAGGGCAACAGTGCCATCTCATTTCTCTGTTTGGCCTCCGACAGCTTCCAAAAATTATTATGAAATGCGTGGAAGCCCAGAACCAGAGGACTGTCACACTGACCTGTTTGAGACAGAGGACACTGAACCAGTTTTCTGCAGTTTTCTGATATCCTGCCACATTTGCTGAGAACGAAGAACTCTTCAGCATCAGGGCTGCAACCCACACTCAACGCCGGATTCCGCATCCTGTCAGTGATGTCAACTGACGTCGACTTCAAACCAGAAGAAAATCTCCTGCCTGTCTGTGTTGTGGAAACAGATGGCTTGAATCTCTCCGCACAGATGCATATGTGGCAGACTGCAGAAAACACAAGCTAATACTTAACTAGTGTTTTGCGAGGAATGTATTTCCATCGCGTCCGTGCTGATGATGGTAGACAGAGCTGGGGATTGTTGTGAGCAAATGATGTGTGCAAATGCTGCGTCAGCGAGAGAGGGATGCTGATGCGCAGACCTCCATAGTTCCCACCATGGCCAGCCAACCACTGACACAGCTGGATTGTGCTTACAGTAATGCAGAGCTGCCGCCATGGCAGCCACACAGGCAACAGTGGAGGCACTGAAGTGTTTATCAGACTGTCATATTTCAAACCTTCTGCTGGGGGAAAGCCCAACTTTTCAGGAGCTGAGAAAAGCAGCTTTTTTTGTTTAGTTTTTTTGACTTTATCTAATTAAGCTTAAAAGCCTTCTGAGGGAAAGAATCAAAGATTTTTTTTTTTTTTTTTAAACTCACAGAAGAAGCATGTAATCCTTCAATGAAAATCACCAAAATTGGAGTTATGAGGCTTCAACATGGCAACAGCAATATATTAGGGTAACAGACTTACCACATTACACGCTTTTAGCTTAAAGCCAAGGTAGAGCCTGGCTGTGCTCAGTTAAATGAGGCCTGACCACATGGCCCTCTGTATTCACGTCATTATGCTCCAAATGCAAAAGTCGCCAAGTTGGAATTTCCCGCTCTTATTTGCGCAGTGGCAACAACAAAGCACCGGCGCACCACTGAAATTTCTGCGTACTGCTTGTGTAGCCCATAACTTGAAATAACCCCCAGCTTGTCTAACACATTACCCAAGATGCCTCTGGTCAATAGCGTGACCAAAATGGGTCTCAGAGAGGCATAACAACAGAGTGCCGTGAGTGTAAAGATTTTCTGGTCACTGTAGGTGTGAGGTCTCTCCTATAATTACCACCTCATCAGTACAGTAAAGGGAAGACACAGGCCTCCGTGGAGCTCAGACTGGGATGGTAAACAGCTTGCCCTGCCTTTACTGTGGTTGGATGGTAGGCTCTGCTGCTGTTAGCCAGGCAGACTGCCTGCCCCGCATGCACGCCTGCACTCATGTCTGAGTGCCCTGTGTAATTCAGGAAACCAAAAGGGAGGCTGCCTCATCAGTGAACATGGAAATAAAAGAACTGACAACCTACTCTTTAATAAGAACTCATTCTGTCAAACACGGATATTTACACAGGCATATGCAGAGCTGTTTTCTACAGCTGACTCAACCATATAGACCATATAGTTAACGAAGGTGGAAGTGTAACTCAAGATTAATTTTAACGTATGCATCACGGTTTGCTGCTAAATGTCTTAAACTCTTTCACATATTCAAGTGTCCTTGGTGAACTTGCTCTGAGCTACTATTCCTGATGGATTTTGCATTTTTAGTGGAATATAAGTTTGGTCGCCTGTGGTAGAAAGTCATATGATAAACACTTGTACATGGCAGTGATATCGTCTTTGAGGTTTGTTCTTTAACAGACAGATGTAGTCACTTGTCAAAAAAAAAAAAAAAAAAAAAAATCTGTCAGCTTAGTTTGGGTTAGCAGTCTTTGAAGTGGAGACGGAGCAACATTTTTTTTTCATAGCCGACTGTGCTTTTTGATGGATTCTTGATGAGAACTGTTCTCAAAATTTATGTGGGATATGGAATGCAGTCAGAAGTGGAATATGGCGGTGGGGATTGTCTTTTGTGTGTTTCTCAAAAGGACGTGGAGGGTCGATAGTAGCTGGGCATTGTTATTGCATGTTTGCTGGGCAGCAGACCTTTGTTCATTTTCAAGAGGTTATTTGTCCTTTGTAGAAAATGCAAGATGATTGATTCTAAACTTTTTCATTCATTTCATTTCATAGCACGTCTGGGCGATTACATACAACGTGTAGATCCTCATCCACATTAATATTTAATACATAAAATAATAATTCAAAATAGCATGGCCTCGGTAATTCTACGCTATTAAAAGTAATCACCAGCTACTCAAATTTGGTCTAACCACATAGAAATCTTTCAAACTAATATGCACAGTCAGTTAATAGGTATTTTACATTTGAGTGGAACTATAATCATTACATTACAAGACGTTATTATAAATTGCATTGTAATTACGTCCTGTGGTTCTCTTCACCAAACCTCTCATCACATCCTCATTACTCAAGGTGTCATCCAAGCAGACTGTAAACAATTAACATCCGAGTTGGATAGCATTTACTTAAGTAGTGCTAACTGTAGTTATATGTTTAGTTTATGTATTCAGTGCAATTTATATCTGCTGTCATATACAGTCATTTTGGGGAACAGTTTGACATGTGGTAAAAATGTATGAGCAAATATCAGATAGAATATTCACGGTTTATTCATCAGAGAGATTTCATGCCCTTCTGTCCCGTTTAAGCAGACATGCAAGCAAATAATATTTCTAAATCACGCAGCCGTGCAGCCTAAAATCACGCCTATAGAATATACCTCATGAAACTTTAATTACGTCATAGCTACCAGTTTCAGTGAGACAATCTGGTAATCTCTCATATCATGCATATTTATGGTCAATTTCTCAGCATCACAAAGTTCCACAAAATAACGAGCATCAAAGTCACTGGGGCCAGAAAGAAAAACAAAAGGAAATAAATTACACGGAAACGCAAGAGTTTTATATGTCTCAGTCAATGTCAACTGAATCCAGATGTGGAAACCAGAACATTTGTGTGTGCAAACATTGCCTAAGTAAAATGGTGGAATGAAACAGGCATGAAAAAGGGAGGGATAAAACATCAAGGAATGGTGTCATTTGATTTTTAACCCCTAAAGACCTGCCTTAGCACTTAATGACCCCTGACCCGTACATATCCTGAGAATCCCAGAGCCCGGTGCTTTCACTCTGGCCCACGCCTTTCAGAGCCCCATATTTATGGGCCATGTCTGATCTACAGTGTCCACCTGTTTTTTCACTTCCCCCTGCTAAAAAGTTTCAATTCTTCTCATAATTCACAGGATACAAGGTTGTTTTCCTCTTCATAAAACCAACAAACACCCAAGGATTGTGTATCAGTGCAGCATAAATACGTCGAAAGCAACTAAAAAGAATGGTCCCTATAAAATACAAAAAAGATATTTTTCCCCATTTGACCTTTATGCTATATATCAATCGTGATATTTTCTTTGTTAGTGATAGTTTTCCCTATGTCCCTTAACCCCAATACAACAGGGATGGATGTGCATTCATTTGTGGAGCTGTGAACAATTTACATGTTTAAAAACGAGAATTTCCTGAAGCAGTGCCCTGGATCCACAAGGTCCACAGGGGTGATAAGTTTCATTGGGAACTATTTCCTGCCAAGAACCAGTAAACTGTATCTATCCGCCTGAAATTCATATTCATCTAGGGCAGATAGAGTTTGCTGAGTTCCTGGCAGGAAATACTGCAGTTCACAACAAAGCTCGTCATCCCCGAGGGCCAAGGTTTTATGCTGAGTATGGTGCGTGGAAACCTCGCCAAATCACACAGAAGCTATTGGGATGGACTGACTGCACTCGGGTAAGTGAGGAAATGTCATCCTGTGTATTTTTGGTGAATTTCTCCTTTACTGTACTCTATATGCTTCCAAAAGTGAGGCATAAGAGGCCATGGCATTTTTGGTGTGCATTATTAGACACCTTGCCTTGTGTATGAATGAAATACAAATATTTTTAATAGCATGAGTTTGAGATGGAAGAGTCAGGTGCTTTACATTTTGTGCACTGCGGTGCGATGAATATTCAGATAACATCAACCCCGAGGCTCACCCTCATTACAGCCCCAACTTCTTCCCTTTCCCAACCCTGCCAGCCCCCCCGCCCGACCTTCCATAGCCTTGTACTCCGGCTGCTCCTGACCTTGCGTGTGACACACAGTAATTGAGATTCTCAGCTCATTGTTACCTAATTAAAAAGTGTCTGAACCTTCTGGAGCCTTGGAAAGAGAGAAACAGGGGAGAGTGTGATGAAGAGCAGGGCTTTCAAAGCAGCAGCTTTGAAAAAATGACCTCCAAAAAAAAAAAAAAAAAAAAAAAAAAAAAAAATCAAAAAACCAAACAAACAACAACAACAAAAAAATCAACAACAAAAAATACCCCATCTGGGCCCTGGCGCTCATTAGCAGTTCAATTAGTGAATGGCGTGTGTTAGTGTGTGTCTGTGTGTGTCAGTGTGTGTGTGTGTGTGTGAGAGAGAGATTTCCAAATATAACAATGTACATCAGAGGATAAAGAATGCACATTTTAAAAAATTTAATTAGTTTTGCTGATAGTAGATAAGAGTGAGAGTTGGGGACAAAGACAAGGAGGAATCCAACAGTACAGTGAGAGGGACAGTTTGAATCTAATGTTCACATATTAAAACCTCTAATCTATCAACTCCATCTGCCCCTCCATTTGAAAAACTTAACATTTTGTCAATTTATGACATTAATATCCTTCAATCCTGCATATTTATTTACAAATATATTCACTCTCCACATTTGCTTGCTGAATCTTTCAATGAATTCTTTACAGTTAACTCCCAGGTTCATTCTCACAATACAAGACCCGCCGTTAAACTTCATACTCCCTCTTGCCGTACCACACAAAGTCAATTTTCTTTTACTTACAGAGGTTCATTACTTTGGAATTCATACTTTCATTTAGCGAAAATATCTATATCTCTGATTAATTTTAAGTCTAGACTAAAGTCCTATCTAATACACCAAGACTCTACAGCTTCTGTGAATGTGAATTTCCCAGTTTGGGATCAATAAAGTATACCTATCTATCTATCTATCTATCTATCTATCTATCTATCTATCTATCTATCTATCTATCTATCTATCTATCTTCTACCTAATTATTTCACTTTCACTTTTACTCTTAATTTTATACTGTTTTTTGGTGTTATAATATGTTATTTGTACTTTTGTTGTTGTTGTTTTTGTTGTTATTTGAATTTTGAGTATTTTATTTTATTTGTTATCTTATCTTCATTTTTGGGGAGGTTTCCTTGAATAAGCCCATTTTGTTTTTTTTGTTTTTTTTTTTTTGCCTCTCCAGCACTTTCTGTATTATTGTTTTTTTTTTTTTTTTTTTTTTATCTATGTAATTGTCTCTGTATTATGGTGCAAATAAATAAATAAATAAATACCACAGGCTTTCGATAATCCGTCCTGTGACAAAGATAGTAACTCTTTTCAATATCACGTATTCCCTAAGTGGGTACATTAAGTGTTCCAGGCCTGATGAGGGTCTGGGCTTTTTTTGGGGCCGTGTTGCTGATGAGAGCATCTCTGCGGTTAAGACTGTCTGGACTCCATCTGGCCTCTGACCTAAACCACAAGGCTCAGCCCACAGCTCATTAGCACTCCTGCATTCCACCCCGACCCAGACGAGCGTCATGCTATAACTCCAAAAATGCTGTACGTCACTGTTGCCATCTATTGGATGGTTCAGTTCATATCCCTGCATGCACAGCTCTGAGAGGACCTCATTCATGCCTCACAGCAGCTAAAAGAACACGCGGCACAAACGTATTCATGAGTAGGTCTCATCGGTTCAAGTACGAGAAAATCTGAGAGTTATTTATGTTGAGGTGTCTCAGGCGAAAAACATATTTACTGTCAGCGACGCTGCCAGACAATCAGTAAAGACGGTCGTGCAGGCAGTGCTATTTATGGTCACAGAAAGCTTGATGTAACACAGTACAGTAAAGACGGGGAAAATCTTAACAATAAGTACTCAGATCTTTAGCTACGCATCTATTGTGTTCAGCGCCTTCATCTACACTGCAAAACACTCCATCTTGAGAAGTAATTAATCTCATCTTCAGGCTCATTTGAAAAAAAAAAAAAAAAAAGCAACCAGTGGGATGAGATATTCCCACTTATTTCCAGTAGAGTTTCGCTTGTCTCAGGAACTCAACAGGGAAAGAGTATAACTATGTTGAAACACATCAGCCCACTAATGTCAAGAAAAAAACTGATAAGAAATAAACTGATTTTAAGAACAACTAAATCGTAACTCTGAATATGAGGCTAAATGAGTGGCTAAGATAGACAAATAACACAAATAACTAGGGGCAATATCAGGTCAATCCTGGATTCAGTCCACAAAAAGAAGCCCCAGAAAGCCGTCTCTGAAATAACAAAGTGTCCTGTACTTTGACAAGGTTGTTATGCACGAGGTCTGGGAGGCAGCCAGTGAGGCTCCTAAGGCTCCTATTAGCAATGGGAACAATGTAAATCTGCCATAAATCCCATAATCTGCCTCATCCATCACAAGGATGAAGCTGTGTCCTGGAGCAGAAACGAAGCTCCACCAAAAAGCACAAGGGCGACCGTCCGTCAACTCTCTGGGCTTGCATGTACAAGCTGGACCAAAGCTCATCTGTATTTCTTAATGCTTGAGACACAATACGAATGATGATGTAATTTCGATCACAGCAGTCCCACCTGCTTGCAGCTGCGTAACTAACTCTCTCGTGCGGAGTGTCTCGACTTGTCCAGCCAATTTTTGTAAAACCCCAGAAAGAGGAGAAGACGTTAAGAGCAGGAAGTTGCAGACTGGGGTTGTGTGAGTGCAGGATTAAGGCTCAGGAAAGGATTTCACCCAGGGACATATCTAAGAGGTGCGTACAGGAGGAGACAACTCCACACTAAAAATAAAAAAGGTGGTGTTTTATTTATCACACATGCTCGCGCACATACGTGTGCACGCATGCCTAGACACACTCACAGACAAGCACACACACACACACACACACACACACTTGCAGACAAATCCCCTTTCATGCATTAGTCTCACTCCGGGTTCATGTGCAGGCCGGTGGACTGTGTGAGAGCGTGTGTGTGAAAGAGAGAGAGACAGAGAGATTGAGAGGGAGAGACAGGGAGAGAGACACAGAGATTGTACGCCGGTGTGAGCTGTAGACGAGCACGCCTTGCACCGTCAGACAAATAGCTCTGCCTTTCCCAGCCTAAGCAGAGATTTACTCTCAGGTAGCAAATAAATAGCTAGTGACATTATCACTTTTATCAGTGGACGGCGCTCATGCATATCATTACACTCCTCCATCCACCGTGAGCTGCCAAACAGAACTTTTATGTGTGTGCAGCCCACAGCACACCACATCCAGCATCCAAGCGACAAGCGAGATAAAAGCCATACACGTTTTAGAGGTTACGCTTTCACATCTTAGTGGTTCGCGCTGATAACGCGTATTTTCTATCAATATACTTCATACTGCGAAAATAAAGAAAACACCACCGCGGATGGATGCCACAGCTGCCTGGTAAAGACGGCTTCTCTTCATACAAAATCTATCTAATCTTGGAGGCTAACCATAACGATTCCGAATCAACTTCATCCATTTTGGCGTAGTCGGGCGCAAAACGCTCAACAACGAAAACGCCGCGATCAAAAGTCACCTAAAGGCTTGAAGTGCATAGCGGTGATACACAAAGGCTTTCTCAGTAACCAGGCGTGATTGAACGTTAATTAGAAAGAATTAAACAGCCAGAGCATCACTTAAAATCACACTGTGAGTACAAATAATTGCAGTTATCAGAATGAATGCGGCCCTGTTGTTGGAATAGTAGCCCATCGCCAGACAGCTATTTTAAATCAAGAAAATCTCTATAAAGAGGAAATGTATGAAACATGTGCGCGGAGCTCCTGCCATCATCCCAGACAGGTCTGCAAACACCTGTGGGTTTTATGGATGTAGTTAACTGAGTGAAACTTGTAGCTGCATTTTAATGCTCATATGCATGGGATTTCCCCCCCCCCCCTTGGGTTCACTGAGAGGTTCAGGGTCACGTAAAGGATGGCACAGGCTGGGAAGTCACAACCAGACCAGAAGTCTATAAACCGCGCCGTAAAAAGCCCATGTGTTATCAATAAAGTTGAACGACGGGGAGAATGTACGCCAGCTTTTGCGTTTAATATGTGCGCTGTATCTGGTGCACGTAGAAAAGGAAGAGAGGAGAGGCTGGGGGGTCAAAGCACAGAATAGCTGTGACATAGCAAAGATCGGGCTGTTCGTCGTAAATTTTGCGAAATTAGCCTTCAAATGTTTTCAGCTACAGTGACAAATCAAGGTTCCGTTTATATTCAGCGCACACTCGCAGAGGTGACGCTCGAGAGTAGGGCTTTTTTCACTGGTGGACTGGCCACACACAGCTCTAAACACGACACACTCGGAGCCCTCAGAGAAAGCAGGATGACAGCGTAATGTAACACATTCACAGAAGACACAACCTTATTTCATTACAGCCACAGCGAAATAACATTTTGAGAGCCTCCTCCTCATGTTGGTGCAGCAACAAAACACCGAGAGCCGCTTTCAAAAGTGTAAACCAAATGGTGACCAGTTAGGGAGAGAAAGGCAGATTTATTTTATTGGTTGACATTTTTGCTCATTCAACAGCTCGACATCAACACTGAAGATTAAGACATTATTTTCCATGACACAGAAGTAATGACATTTTGGTATAAAAAAAGAAATAAATTTAGGAATTCCTTAGGCATTTATGGTTAAACAGGTGAATATTCTGGTGTACAAAATCAGCCAACAAGTTGAATTTTTCAATTTTCCAACATTTTTCATTTCACCGAGACTTTGACAGACACAACATGACCGCAAACTCAAACCTTCCCAGGTGTCACCATCATGTGAAAACTGAAAATATATATATATATATATAAAATAAATTTAGCAATTCCTTAGGCATTTATGGTTAAACAGGTGAATATTCTGGTGTACAAAATCAGCCAACAATTTGAATTTTTCAATTTTCCAACATTTTTCATTTCACCGAGACTTTGAAAGACACAACACGACCGCAAACTCAAACCTTCCCAGGTGTCACCATCATGTGAAAACTGAAAAAATATTAAAAAAAAAATAAATTTAGCAATTCCTTAGGCATTTATGGTTAAACAGGTGAATATTCTGGTGTACAAAATCAGCCAACAAGTTGAATTTTTCAATTTTCCAACATTTTTCGTTTCACCGAGACTTTGAAAGACACAACATGACCGCAAACTCAAACCTCCCCAGGTGTCACCATCATGTGAAAACTGAAAAAAAAAATAAATAAAAAAATAAAAATTTAGCAATTCCTTAGGCATTTATGATTAAACAGGTGAATATTCTGGTGTACAAAATCAGCCAACAAGTTGAATTTTTCAATTTTCCAACATTTTTCATTTCACCGAGACTTTGAAAGACACGACACGACCGCAAACTCAAACCTCCCCGGGTGAAAACTGTAAAAGGTGTCACTCTCATGTGAGCGTGGGACCGGCTCCTGTCTCCTTGGAGGAGCGAGTGACCTGCTCGGGGCTGACTTAGTGCCTCCCCCGTCCCGCTCCAGTCATTTAATCTTGGAACGGTATCAAGATAGCGATCTCCCCTTAACCTCCAGAGAGGGGACGGACACAAAGGGACACACTCCCCCCCACTTCATCACTCAGTGTCAAGCAGTGGTGGCATGCCAAACAATCCCATTAGCCAGCGAGTGGAACGGCGGGGGACAGCGGCACCGTCCAGAATCAAACCACAGCTCTCTGCCCATTTCAACATCCTCTACCTCGCTACATCCATGCACTTATGTGTCAGCATATTTAATGAACTCACTCATGCCCGCGGAGCTACACTCGGCTTTTACCAGGAGGAAATAGGCAGCCCCATCACTCTGAGTAGCTTTTTACAACTCAACACTGATCAATTAATGAGACACTAAGAGATATTCATACAGGAAGATGAGAGCGCTGCAGAGAGAGAGCAGAGTACATGGAGACAGATAATAAACGACAAATGGCAACTCATGGCAAATCCAACAGCAAAGAGGCACTTCCACAGCCACGTACATATTGAACCTCTAAAAACCTGGCAACCCATGCCAAGGTCTTTGGGCTCATGAAGAGGATTTATTTCCTTCTCATATCCAATTCTCTGTCACCGAGAAATGAGCTGAGACGCCAGCCGCCGTCTGAATACACATCATGGCTCACAATGCTTAGTTCTTCATGGATATCTCACTTCATGAGCTCGGGGAAATGAAAAGGAATAAGAAAAGGAGGAGGAGAGGGAAAAACTGATGCTGCTTGTCTTTGCATAATGGGAGGAAGAAAAAATCCAACAGGAAGAGAAGGAAAAGAAACAAAAAGGGAGGAGAGAGGAGACAGAAAGAGGGGTATAGCAGAGGTAGGAGGAGTTACTCACGGCTCCTGTCACCTTTCCACCTCCAGCTTCCCTTGTTCCTCCCTGAGTTGTCCCCTGGTACACAAACTCCATTCAACACCTCCAGCAGCAGCACCAGCAGCAGCAGGGGCGTCCGCCCGCTAGCCATGCCTGCTTCTAAAGCTCGCACTGGGGCTAGAGCAGAGAGGAGAGGGCCATGGGGAGTGCTGTCCCACACTCAGTCATATCTCACACAGCTGTACGGAGAGATCCAAAACAACAACAACATCTCCTCCTCCTCCTCCTCCTTCGCCTCCCCTGGAGTGTTAACCCTGGGCCGCGGCGCTGCAGCCCCAGAGGGGTCACACATTCACAGCAGACCCTCACACCCCTCCTCCTCCTGGGGGATTGGAATGATCCCTCTCAAAGCGTCTGCAATAGCCTGGGAGACTGACTGTAATTCCAGCATGGGAAGACAGGCAGAGTAAGCCTGGATTTCTGGGGCTCCACTCTGAAATATTGATCTTGTTCCCTCTCTTCTCTCTCGTCCCACTCTCCCCCTTCTTCTTTTTCAACGCCTTTTGGACTTGGCGGGGTATTTATTGCAGTCCTGGTGAAATGCTCAAGCTCAGCTTAGTGGTTAACAGCTCCCTTGAGTAGAGACAGCACAGGAAGAAGCAAATTGTTTCTCTTCGTCTTGCAGAGCAGAAGTTGTTCGGGTCAGAGAATGGACCGGTGACATTGATGGTGACACTGATCCAGCAGCCGCCAACAACTCTGGCCACCCGCACAGGCAGGGACTGAATGAGTGAGTGTGTCCATGAGCGCGTGTGTGTGTAAGTGTGTGTGTGTCCTCCCTCTCCCTTTCGTCCAGCACCTATTCCTCTTACATCACATGAGACAGTGTTGATATGAAAATAAGGAATAAATCACAGAGACAGTTCACTCCAGAGCAGCCTTGAAATTTTCAACAGCTTTTGAGAGAGAAAGAGAGTGAGAGAGAGAGAGGAGAAGAGAGAGAGAGAGAGGTGGGAGAGTACATCTAGCGAGGGAGGGAGAGAGAGAGGGAGGGTAATACAGAGGAGAGAGACTGAGTGAGACGAGAGTGGAGGGTGTGAATGGCAGTGGCTCTTGTGCTTTTGCACGCCCATGATGCTTGCTCACGAGTAAATATTCATTTGTGGATAACCCCACTGCCTGGGCTCAACGGCTGTAACCATTATGTGTGTGTGTGTGTGACTCTGTGTGTGTGTGTGTGCATGTGCACACAGTCGCTGAAGCAGGTTTAATCTAGTCTTGTAGCAGCTTGCCAACCTGCCTAACATGCACCTGTATGCGGGCAAGTTTGACAGGGTGCTTTTTGTGTGAGTGTGACAGAAAAGCTCATATTGCTGCAAATGAGTACCTGCAACACCGTGTAAAAAAAGGGCGGCTCAACAGTATTTCTATCACACACTGAATGAAAAAGTCATACTGTAATACAATATGCATAAGCTACAGCTGTTCTTCTTTCGGATCCAGACCTGAAACATGTGATGTTATCACCTGGAAAGCAACTACACAGCAATGATGCACTCACCCGGCGGTCAGCTCTCAACCAGCTGAGTGAACATATAAATCCTCAGCTGCCCTCCCTTATAAACTGATCATATGTAACATTATCTTATTTGTTCCTTAAACTTAAGTCGGTCTCAAATGCCCCATAGAACAGATTGTGTTTAAGATATACACACACACACACACACACACAGAGAGAAACACACACCCACAGAGTATTTTAGTAAAAAGCCGACTCAGCGAGTCTGGGTTTTGAGTTACACCGCTCGTTTCCTCCGGCCGCCCTGGCTGTCAGGAGGCAGGTGAGCGCCGGGTAACGTGGGAAACTGGAGGTGTCAGCAGCACCTCCCCTCTCAGCCCACCTCATGTCCCTCTTCCATGCCCTTCATCACAGCTTTACCATCATCTCCTCCCTCTGGCACGCACTCAAACACACATCCACACACACACGATAGTGCAGACAGACAGACAGACATCACTGAGACAAGTATAAAATGCTCTTGGAAATACACAATGAAATCAACCTAAATGATGATCTATAGTAAGTGAAGGACAAGTGTTAACCTTCAAGTTAACATTGTATACTATCTTGCTTAGACACAACACACAATTACATGTTTACTGCTTTCTTTGTGTCGTAAACTATTATGAAACCCAATATGTGACTGTCACGCGGATAATATTTTCGAAATAAGTCTGAATACATGACCTTTTTATTGTGTTGAATACTGTGGACAGTGCCTTATGTAAGTGTCGCCGTTCGTAAGCCATGTAATCCTGATGTAGAGGCCCTCAAGGACCGTACTCCTGGAGCTGTAATTAATCGTGTTACACCGGCCACTGATGGAAGTCTGATTAAAACAGCTCTCTAATGATTAGACCTCTGAAATAATTACTGCTGCGTAGAGGACGGGCCACTTCAACCCCTCAGGACGCCAATCTAACACTCCAACTACCTGCAAAATGTCACTGCTAATGCCAACTGCTTAGAGACTCAAACAATACAATGCAAATTTGACCCTGGAAGAGAAAACGGCCCTGGCCAATTTACAGCAGAAGCAGCCTTCTCCTGCGGTGTGCATGTGGCCTAATGTGTGTTTTTAGAGTGAAGTTGTGCCACTGCATCTTTGTCAAAACAGGTTTGGGAGAGATTAGCGAAGTCTTTCGGTTTTTATGCCTGAGGGAGCCGAAGAGGAAAGTCCCGCAGGTGGATAACATGCTTGGCAAAAGCACACAGCTCTGTCTGCCAGGTTACAGAGAACAGCTACACTGATCAAAGATGATTACATAAGTCAAAGCCCGGCGAAGTTATGGATTTTTAACTCGGTTCTTTTGCCGTGTCTACTGGAGAAAGTCTTTTTTATACTTGCCAGAGGGACAGGCTTCTGATTGTACTGATGTTGCTAAGAAACTGTAGAGTATTTATTAGGTCCTGGTTGAAGTGTGCATGTCAGAAATTCCTGTTGTGTTCCAGTGCAGTTTGCACTAGAACACAGCTCCATTTCACGAGCCTTTACAATTCGAGTTCCCTGTCTGTGGAGCTGTTCTGGGAGCTAATAGAAGGTTAAGCTCAAGTTCCTTGGTTTCCTGATTATTAAATCATGCTGATTTACTGATTGCTCCAGCTTTTCTTTCGGTGAAACAAACAGCTGGGTTCTGAAGGACCTGGACGCGAATCAGCTGCTCTCTACCCTCCATTTTTGGGCAGGGGGCATTGGGCACTTGGCTTCATGCCCAAATCCTGACCGCCCCACACCTCCGTTTTTTTTTTCTTCTCCCTCTTCCCTCTTTAACCCTTTATCAGGCAAGTGACTATTTTTGGTAATTTCAAAAAACTTTACATATCACGCCCATCCCCTGTCTCAGTTAGTTCAATAATCATTTGGTCTTCACCCAGCCAATCAGCAAAGATCGCTCTACATCCCAGGTCACGTTTGTGGCATTTGACCAATCTCAATGGCTTTGATTTTCTATTTGGAAAAATTTTATAAAAGTAATAAACTCATGTCATGTTCACTAATAACATAGGGTTGTTTTTTTGAATTTCAAAGTATTTCAATGAGTGCCCTATAAAGGGTTAACCCTTCCCTTATTTTTGTCAGGTGTGTGAATGTCAGTGTCCTTGAACGGGTGTGTGGGTGTAATTAACTCTTTTTATATTGTGTGTGTCTTTTCAGTCATTCAGTGTGAAGAATTAGAAAACTCCAAAAACAAAATCAAGCCATTGTACAACATTAGACAGTGTGATTTATATTTTGCATATTCTTCATAGGACTTCTTTAAGTAAGTTTAATGCTTAATTGAGAATGTAATATCACTGTAGTGAACATTACAAAGTATTTTTAATACTAATATTAGGTGTTAAGTTGTACATCAGAACCATAAGTGGTGATTCAACCTAATTTTTTCATCGTTATGTTTTTATTGGAAAGACTCACAGCTGGTAAGCATGAGAGTAGTGGCTCATTTTTTTTAAGCCCCAAAAAGAGAATATTTTAATTATTTGAGACTATTTTAGGTTGTGAATTCTTCTGAAGGTCAAGATGTAAAATGTAAGTTCATATTAATATTTGTGAAATACCTTATAGGTGGAGTAGCAGTGAGCTACATATTCTCGGTGGCTGGATATTGCCTCTTAATGGAGCAGAATGGCCCCAGGTGCTGAAGAAAGAAACAATATAGTGTACACACACACACACACACACACACACACACATACACAGCTTTACACGCCAAGAGACATTCTCCCACTGACCTTGTGCGTGAAAATGATTTAGCAACTGATGCCCTGTAGTATGCAATAAACCCTGCTTCAAGGTGGTTGCCGGGGGTGTTTTTCAATCACTATCTGGCTCGTTGTTCTCTCTGAACGTTTTTCCATCTTTTTAAATCTGGCTCTCGTTCTCTCCGAGTCCAGTGTTGAGTTTTATCATACAGGAAACCGACACAGAGATAATGCAATTGAGGATTATTGTGCGCCGGCGTTGCAAAAGACCAGCGACATGTCTCTCACACTTCAGCCGCTATGCAGCCTTGGAAATGAGATCCTGTTTATATTCTGTGTCGCTCTCTCTCCCCCGTTTCAGTGTGCTGTTCGTGAAGCTTGCATTCTGGGCCCCCTTTAGCTTTGCCAATGTGATGTGACAGCGGGGTTGATGGGTGGCACAAAGACACCCAGCAGGGATGCAAAGGAGGAGGACTGGACATCACGACACAGCTTGGAGCACAGCGAGAGACTGGGGGGCTGGCACCCAGTTCCTGCCACTCAAATACACACATATACTAACGCACACACACACACACACCAAACCACAAAAAAACAACAAGAGTTTGCTCATGGGAAGACAAACTACAGTAGTGTAAAATGTATTTGAACACTAGTTTTTACAATGTGGAGTATAAATATGCCATCATGAGAAAATGGGCCTTGACCTGGATGCCCAGCGGCTCTACTCAAGTCAATACCTCCCAAAAGCCAAAGCCGAGGCTATTCGATTGCAGGCCGTCTCACACCACACCAGATAAAGCATGCTCCCTCTTATCACTTTATCTAGCAGGTCACGCTTTCACCCTCAAACAAACAAACACGCTTAAATTCCAGCCTGTCCGCTCGACGTTTTGTTGAGAGCGTTACTCCGCTTGGCATGGCAACTGTTAATCTGTTGCAACACAACCTCACCTCTAAAAATGCAAATCTAAAATATGACAGGAGGTTATGGTAAATCTGAACGTGTGCGTTTCATAATGTAATATATTTATGTCTTTTTCCGTGCATGTAATTAGAATTTTAATTATAGCGATGTTACCGCTTTAGAGGCAGGCAGATGGAGCATAAATTAGCCATCAGGATTCTGACTGTACAGCGATGACAGGATTTTTTTTTTTTATTTTTTTTTTTCATCCTACATACCAGATTTCCATGCAATTCATATTTCATCACTGTGTCAACCCCGAGAGTGCGCAGAGAAAGCCGGATCCATCCACATTTTTAGAAACGAGGTGTCACACCGAGCTAAGAATTACTCGGTGATATGCCGCGCTGTGACAGACGGCCTGCAGGTTGTAAATACTGTGCAGCATGGGACACTGACACCCGAGTATGTGCAGGCTCTTTGCCGTGATACTGTTCTTGGAAACGCATATTAGAGCGCCTGCCGCAGAGAACCTGGTGTTTCCGAATGAGTTATGCTCTTCATGGAAGGGGGGCATGATCAACATGACCACACCCTGCATTCCTCGGGCGGCTAGATTACGATGGCTCACTCAATCAACACCCGCGTCCCAGCCACACCTCCTCCCCGTATTCGTCTTCGTCCATCACATGCCGCACTCTAATCAATGGGAAGTCACAGGAGAAGAGCCTGCCTGAAGGTTAATGTTGATATGGAAGCATGTACGTGATCGCTCACAAATGGGCAGAGAGAAAGAGGCAGCACGCACGCGTTTGCAATGTGATTTTACAACGTAATTAAGAAAACTGTGTGCGTCTGACACGTGTTTCTCAGGCAATAAACACAGCGGAAAATGCAGAAGCCATGCTGTTGTTTTGCTTGCGTTCGCTCCAACACTTCCCACGTCCTGAGAGGTAAACGAACGCTCCACTGGGGGGAAGGTCACCTATTTTTGCTGCTCTTCTTAAGACGCTTTGGTTTCACGGAGGTTTTCTCAGATTGCTTTGAGGAAAACCCTATGATTTCGCCTCAGATTCTCAAAGAGCTGCACATCAATTTGAGGTGTTTTCTGTGTTCGCTTGCAGACAGCAACAAGATGGGGCGAAAATTGCGATTCACAGTTGCAAAGTTGTGATGGTCGGTTTGCTGACAGGTGCTCACATAGCGCTGATTATTCCCATAAAATTGCGATCATTTATGGAGAAAAGAAAATGCATTCTGCAATGTTTATATGGAGAAAAAGCTGCAGAGATTTATCAAAACATTGATACTGAAAAGAAAAAAGCAAAAAAAAAAAAAAAAAAAATTCACACATTCCTGCAGTGACTTTGATGGGCCTAAACAATGCAATGCAACCGAGACAAAGAGGTACAAATAGAAAATAACTGAAAATAGCTTGTTGTAGTCTTTTCCAGAAGCCTTTATGTTACCTTTGTTGTGCAAGTAGCTGTACTGGCTGTAGCAAGAGCATCTGCTTTTCCACAGAGAAAAACAAGGGGTAATCTCATTTTATCTCCCAACCCACACCCCCCCCCACCACACACACACACACCCTCCACCCTCTCCAGCTCTGGTCTCATCCCTTGTAATGGCTGTCGTCAGCGGTCTCACCTTGCAGTGAGATTCCAGCCTGCAGCACGATCGTCCAGATCGCACAACACACCGTGATTTACAGCTGCTGTTACTGCAGGGCCATCTGGACCATAACCGCTCCTGAACACTCAGCATTACACTCAACAACTCTCTCACCCTCCCTTCTCTCTCTCTCTCTCCCTATTTCTCTCTATTTACAGTATCTATCTCCCCATCTCTCTAGGCTCACACACTCTCTCTCACACATTTTCATATTCGCTCTTTCACATATACACGTACATTTTCTCTCTCTTTCAGTCTGTGTCATCCGTCCCTGTCTCTTCTCTCTCCACACACATACACTGTATATACTCTCTCCAACTCTCTCTCTGTCTCTGTCTCTCCTTCTGTCTTTGTCTCTTTCGCTGTCACACACATATATGCAAACACTCACTGTTATGCTCTCTCTTCTCTCTCACACACACACGGCTGTAAAGCAACGTGATACTTGAGCTGATGCTGAATAGTCTAAACACAAGAAAGTGATGATATTCTGTTGTTACCTAAAAAAAAAAAGCTAATCTATTCTGATTGCTGACACTTGATTAGAGGAATGACTGCATTTATTTAGGATTACATGTGGGAAAATCAGGTGGATATTTAAACAGCGACATGTGTTCCATGTCTTTATACAGAAAAGTACCATAGAAGACATTTTGGCTTGTATGCAAACCTAAAATAACTTTCCTAAGCTTTTTTCATGTCTGTACTAGAGCCTTTCTACCTTAAATGAGGCAAGGATAATCTGAAAATAACAGAAAGTATCCAGAAGACATTACTCAGGTGGGGCTTGTGCTTTGGATAATGTTACTGATTGCAGTTTTGATGAGGTAACTAGTAACTGTAATGGAGCACATGGCCACACTTCAGCTGAAATTGTGTTCATAAGACTGACAACCGTGACATGAACATCAATTAACATCAGTGACTGTTGTTCTTGTGTCATTTGGTCACTTATGCTGCTTTCACTGCAAAGTTGACACTGTCTTAACTAATGTCAACTTGTCATGACAAAGAAAGGATGACTTTGTAGAGAAAGTGACATGATTGACTTAATTAATTGCAACGCTGTAACAACACTTATTAATGTTCAGGACAGCCATTATGTCATGGTTATGACTGTTGCCAGTCTTATAAAAACATCAAAAGTGTTACTGAATCCATTTGAGCCTATCCACACCCTTTCTCTCTTTCTCTCTCTCTCTCTCTCTCTCTCTCTCTCTCTCTCTCTCTCTCTCTCTCACACACACACACACACACACACACACACACACACACACACACACACACTACATAAAGGTAAATTTGCTCATCTACTTTGAATTAAATTTTGCTTGCACACAAACAGCTGCCAAAGACCACTGAAACTGGAAATGGAACGTGTCTACAAAAGTCCACACTGTTATCAGTCCCTACAGTAACGTTATACTAAAGACATCTGCACCATCCAGTGCAGAGTCTAACATGCATTCCACAAAAAAAAAAAAAAAAAAAAGACATTTGAGAAAGGGGAATACACCAGGCCTGATCCAAGAAACACTGGCGCTGGCATTCCCCCAAGTACATTGATGATAATCACATAAACCTCAGTGTAAATGTGCCTCATTCATGATTATGGGAGTGTCATAACTGTGGATCTGCATCTTTTAATGCCCTGCGCCTCTGACTCAATGAGTCTCTAAAGGGCCTTATGCTGCAGTTTGTGTTCACTGGGGTGTGTGATGAGAACCAGGTTAAACATCTGGTGCCGTATAAAAGGTGTTAGAGCATTAAGAGCAAACCCGTACAAGCTTCAAAAGAGCTGCCAAATATAGAGCAGATGTAAGGGGGCTCTGTTAAGGTCAAGCGCTGTAATATGACTAGCACCCAGCAGGGGGCAGCATTAGGCCCTGTCAATATTACGGTTAGCCACCTCAGCCACCGATTCCACCCCAGGGATGTCGGGGAGCATCAGGGGCAGATCAGGGTTTAGGTGTTGACCTGACACCTGGCTGCTGGGTCCTTAATTAGACCCTCTTAGATGCGATCTGTACATCAGCCGCTCTCTACCTCCAAGATCACTTACACCGCGGATAGATAGGGATAAATAATTTACTGATCATATGGAGACGGTACACAACACTATATCCTCTGAGAGCTTCAAGGACATCTCAGTCAGGTGACACAGAGGAGTGTGAAGGTATGTGAGAAGCACGCATGCACACAAAGGCGCACACACACACAATCACCCTGAGTGCAAATGTCATTGAAAGTAAATGATCATGACTTGCTTTAGATAACCCACGGGCACCTATAGGAGCAAACTTGATACATCAGGAGGAAAGCAGAAAAATGTTCAACACTAAAATGTGGGCTGTTGTGCAGATGACAAATATTCACCTCATACACTACAGGAGCTCAGAAAACCACAAAATGTCTTGTGAATTTATTTCATCTAGCAGCTTTCTATTAGTCCTCTGGACATTAGAGAGAGATAAGTAAGGAAATACAGGGAGGCAAAACTGCCACCCTCTTATAAGAAACAAGCAGAGAAACTGCAGCCACTGAATAATTAGCCTACACTGCATCCCTCCTGACCCCAAATTTATAGTTCAGCTTAGTGTGAAAACCTCAGCAAATTAGTAAATGAGAGGGCCACATAAGAAGCCAAGCAAGAAAATGCGTGCATGTACACGCATATACAGATGTGAGTGCATGTGACCGTCCATGGATGCCTGCATCTGCATGTGCCTTCATGCATGCATTCACTGTGTGTATGTGTATGTGTGTTTTGTATGTGTGTTTGTGTCTTTCCCATTAAATTTTGTATTGCTCAGAGGGATACTTCGGCACTTGTAAAATCAAAACTGCATCTCGCTATCTCTTGCACTGCTGCTGCTGCTGCAAAGATATTGCATACATTAAAAAAAAAACTCTCCAAAGAGCAGCAAAAGCTGTCCATATAAAACATGCACACCATAAAGTTGTATGAGGATTGACTCACACATAATATAAGTGTACTGAAGTTATAGTGCTTCATAAATTAAACTGCAGCACTGGCTGTTGTTGTGTGAAGGGGATGGTACTGGGAGGGCAGACGAAATACACCACTTGGCCAAGAGGTGGCACTCTTTAACAGGGAACCAGCTTGTTCCTTGAACCTGGGTTTGAGAAGTGGCTGACTGCAACGGTGGAAAAAAGGCATGTTCCTGGCTCCTCTGAATCTTTTGGACATGCTTCTTCTACCTTCATGTGCATTAAAAATTTATCTTCTTTCAGTGTTTTTGGTTTACTGTGGGGTTCACCAGAGAGTAGTCAGATTTTTTTTTTTTGATAAGACAGCATCAGTGATAAAAAGAATAGATAGCAGGGGAGGCAGAGAAAAAGAAAACAAGGTTCTGGTGGGATTCACTGCTCACTTAGAACTGCTAGGATCTCATCATTGGCACATTGATGAGCTATTAAGTACAGAGTAAAAGACACAGAGAATTTTTTTGTTGCCTGTATGCTATGTCTGATGCAAATTTCAACATGAATTTATATTTTTGTGGCCATGAATCCCAGATACTCAATTTCCAAGACTGTTAGACGTGTCATTCCTTACAGTGCCAAAGGAGGGCAGTAGAGCCTCACAATGTGAGCTAATGACGGCCACAGCACACTCCAAGCTCTTACCATGTTGTACCTTCCTTGAACACATCCTCCTCATGTTGTTTCACTGGGACTAATTACAGTGTCCTTCATCAAAAGCAAAATGTTAATGATTGATCCAGTTTGTTCCCAAATTGATACCAAAATGGCTGCATTGGGTAAGCGCTCACTAATTGGTCAAAGTCAGTGCATATGCATGCATAATGTATATGCAGAAGTATCAAGAAATAATATAAATATAATAACCTAAATCTCCCTCCCTATCTCCCTTCAGACCCCCCCTCCACTCTGTTTTTCTTTCCCACTCTTTTCACTCTCTTACACTCCTTCCTCTTTCTTTCTCTTTGAATTGACACACCAATAAGCCTTTAATCCCTTTAATGCGAACTTCCAACAGAATCACTTTTTAATTGCATAAAATAAACAGTGAATGCATAACCAGATCTCCTCTCAGGATAGATTTAGTTCAGCTACAGACGGCGGATTAAGTTGAAAAGTAAGGCTGCGAGTTATTTTGAGGAAAAAGACGCAACAGCAGAGAATAGCCGAGGATGTCATAATAATTCTTGTGCAGCTAGGAGTTAGCCAACACATGAGGAGAATAATCATATGGAGATGATGGTGGTGGCTCAGTGATTAATGGGCCCATTTTCCTTGCACAGCTTGGATAGTGGGCCTACTTGGCCCCATTAGGAAAAAGCCTAAAGCCACCCTCCTCCTTTCTATGCCATTCACCAGCAAGCAGATATGAGAAATGGGAGGCAATGGGATCTCGCAAAAAAAAAAAATTGTTGATTCTTGACATCCATGAAATATGCACTATACAAAATGCAGACATGCATTTCCTTACTCCTTTGATGGCTTTTATTTGTGTTAACTATGTAATCAAGTGCTTGTGTCAGAGGCCATCATGCATCCAGTGTTCGAAGAGATGGTCGAATCCTTCCTCTTATAATTGGGTGTACCTGCTGTGCAGAATAGGAGGCAGCAACATGTTCGCATCGTCCCCTCCACATTTGACAGGCTACAGGGAGTGAGAGCAGCAGACACTGGCCAGACAGCCACAGAGACATGCCAGTCCCCCCTTTTAGAGCAGTATGCAAATCCACTGTTAAATTTCATTTTTCTAATCCCTTTAATCAGAAACAGGGGAATAAAGCCAGCTGGTAGGAACCCATGTTAAGATGTAATTAAGCATCTGATTGAATTTCAGTGCATAGTAGAGTGTGTGTGCCAAGGCGAGAGTAGGAGTAGGAGGAGGGGGTAGAAGATAGGAGTGGGAGGGATGGGTACTTGCACACCAGACTGAGCGCTGGGGTTGGTGGGGGGACACATTGCCTGGCGACGGGGGACCTGGAGCTCACTGCGGGCTTGGTATTTTCCAGCATGCTCCACTGCATGAGTGAACAGCGATCAGAGGCACATTTTTATACATTACTCGGAAAGCTCCCATGTCAATCATCTCCCTGCTGGCTCTGGGATGGCTCTCTCCTGCTCGAATCTCAATATATGACCCTCAAAAACAGACACAAACACAGTCACTACAGGCTTGCTCTATAATCAAATACGCAAAAAAAAGCAGTGCAGAGGGTGTTACAGGTATAGTTTTTACCTGTTAAGTGATTTCTGACACAACCTTTCCCTCCTCCTTCTCATTCAGCATGGGTTTTCTACCCGTGAGCGCTACTCTGTAAGGGTCAGTACTGATCGAAGTACACTCACAGATCCTGCAGCCCTCGAGGGAACAAGCCAAGCATGTAGCCTCGTCGACAAAGGTGCATGTGCAGCAACACACGCACACACACACACACACCAAAGGGTCGGTAATGAAATTCATTCACTCAAAATTTATTCACTCATAGACAGAGACAATATAAAGCCCGGTCTGGGGAGAGAGAGGAGCTGTCACACTGGTTTAGCTGGGCAGTAGCAGGTAGCTGGGATATAGAAAAGATCCATTAGCAAGGCCTTTCATCACCGAGCAGCACAAGCTAAACCTGTGGGGCTCTGCAGGAGAGAGGGGTTAAGGCCATGAAGAAAAGAAAGGCACAAAAAGACAGGTGACAGAAGTCGACAGGTCTTCATGTGTACGTCTGCCCGTTGTCCTTTTCCCGTTCATCGTTCACCCTTGCTCTGTGCTGTGGTTGTCAGTGCCAAAAGCCCACCTGCTGAGCAAGCTGCCTGGCTATGAACAGGGTCAAAGGAGACCACTAACCCGTACCATCGCCAGTAATTCTGCCCACAGCCCCCATAACATCATTACCACGGGCTATATAACTTTGCTGTGGTATTCTCAATTGGAAAGGAACTTTTTTTTTTTTTCATTTTTGCTCTCCTTTCACTGCATTGACAGGTTTAATGCTGTGATTTATAAACATTTACCCTATGTGTAAGCAACCATAAACAGCTTTTTGTCCGCAAAACACTAAACCGAGAGAGAACTAAACCGATTATTCCTTTGTTTACAATGCAAGGTTAGAGACACTCGGCCTCTTTCACGGAGACAAAAGGACAGAGGTAAGCAGTAGTTCAGAGAGAAGTGATGTATGATCAAATGTGAAAGCAGTATTGATTTTCCTCAATTGTGTTTGCTCGGTTTGCCACTATTAAATATGGATTCTGTGCAACTGCCATCCTGACTTTGTCTTGAAATTGACACTCTCTCTATAAAAGGACTATAGCTTTTTCAATAAAGCCCTGTGTCAAGAAAGAGATCGGCCTGACTCAACAAGACAATCTATGTTTCATTCGCTTTAGAGGCAGCACATCAATAACATAGCAATGCTTAGGTTAAACTATGTCACAAAAAAACCTAAAACGAAAAAAAAAAAAAAAAAAAAAAACTACTTCTCATCTGTGCTTAATTTGAACCAAGAATCGAAGAAAACCAGTGAGCAGGACAGAAACTGTGTTGCCTCAAAAAAGATACCTGTGCAAACACTAATAATGAGATTATAAATGGGACTGCTTCAATGTGTGGGCGTACACCATTGATAGATCAGTGGACTACACAACACACATGGACACAGTTCCATTAATAATCACACACACACACACACACACACACACACACACACACATGCACATGGTGTATAATGACAAAAAAAAAAAAAAAAAAAAATGAAAGTGATGACCATGGAAGTGTTTCTCCTCCACGGACATGCTCCAAAAATAAACAGGCAGCGCTCAGTAAGTGGAGGATATTAATCTTTGTTAAGTTGTGCTATAGCGCTGCACCAATCCCCCAATGATGGTGACACTCTGTCTCTCTATCCCACCCACTCCTTAGAAACTGTAACTCAACCACTGGCCTTTAGCTGTATCAGAAAGAAAAAAAAAACTTGTTGAGGAACAAGAAAGAGATACCATTTTGAGAGTAAAATCTCATCGTTTTTTTTTTTTTTTTTTTTTTTACATCATACTGTTACATATGTTGAAGACAAAATGAGTTTCATGGAGATAAGTGAAACAGAGCCTTGAGCAAAACAGCCTTTTCTCAAAATATGTGTTCATATGTCCTCCATGCTCCTCATTTTGTATTATGAGAAGAACCAAGAACACATTACATGCCAAGAAACTACTAACTTCATTCATTAAAAAAAAAAAAAAAAAGCCTATATCCTGAAATTGAGGCATCTCTAAAACACTTCCATAGAAGAGTGAGCTACTCAACTTCTGTGTGCAATGTGGCCACTCAGAATTACACCCCACAAGCCCCAATACAGATCAAACCCCCTATTCAGTGTAGTTCTGGCTCCCATCTGTGGAAGAATAAACCTGTGTTCATGTCCATCTAATGCACGGTTTAAAAAAAATGCCCGTGATTAATGGCACATTGATATTATTTCAGCATCGGAGGATCTATTACAACATTATTGTTTGGTAAAGTTCAGACTGGTGAAACCCTTATCATAAATAGGTATCAGCTGTGATAGTGAACTACTCAAGATTGAGAGTAATTCTTAAAACTGCAACATTAATCTTTATAGGTCGTAATCACATTGCAAAACAAGGAAGCAATGGCCTGTCTGTGCAGCACTGCAACATGCTTGGTGCATATCCACCTGAGGAACCTGGAACTAATTTAGCTAATAGTGTTTCAGAGGGCAGATTTTTTGCTTTATATGAATCACAGATTTGCTGCTAAATTTGACATTCACCTCTAGAATATACACACAGATGCATGCATATGGAAGCATACACACACACACACACACACACACACACACACAGCCACGTACATTCCTAAACAGGTATGATATCCCTACAAAGCTGGTCTCATTATTCTGTGTCCCCTGACATTTCAGCACCACGGAGAGCTCCCATATTAATCTTCAACTGCTCTGCCGCTGTCCCCCGCATTTCGCAGGCCCTAATGACAGTTTTATCATAACTTATTATTACTGCCCCAACCCTGAGTTGAAATTATGTAAATGCTGCGTGTTTTGTGTGGAAAACATCTTTATGTTTTGCTCAACGCTCGCTCAAGCGGGAATCTAATTCTGCTCGCTGACAGTCTAAATGAATCGGCTTGTTATGGTTTGAATAATGGCCTAAGCAGCAGGAGACGGGGTCGGCTGGCTGAAGGTTGAGAAGGAGAGACCCACTTAGTTAGGTGCCGCCTTATCGGATTGTACCCCCGCCTCATTCATTACCTTCCATCACTTCCCTCGTTTGCAATAAGCAATATCATTACAGGATGATTTGCCTCAAATGCGGGGTTGAAGTAACACCTCTAGGCAGGAATAACTGCTCCTATATTTGTAATTTTGGCTGCAATATAGCCGAGTAATAAAGCCTCTACTTCTCTCGCCTTTACCGGCAACCTCCGCCCACCCACTCACCCCACCCTTTTTGTTTGTGTTTGTCTCTCCTACAAACATACAGAGAACACCCCGTTGCACCAAGCCTTTTGGAAGAATTTCTTCCATGTGTCTGCTACTAATTGCCATAGAAGCAGCAGTAGGTATCTGTAATCTCTGTTTCTTTCAGTTCCTGTCTATCTGTCTGTGTCACTATGTTTGTCTCTTTCTCCCTTCCTCAATCTCTAACTCTCTTGTCTAGCTACCTATATTCAGTCAGTGACACCATACTCTTACCGCCTGATTCATTTAGCTGGTTAAATGAGCTTTTTTATTCTTACGAGAGCGTGTGTGGCCTTCACTATCATCTTCTGCTGCACCCTGTCTTCATATGTATGCACCTAGAATACTCAAAGGCTATGCTGAGATTTTATGTTCAACATGAGTGACTTTTATGCAGGATTTGAATCTACGTATACCGGATTGATTATCCTTTCATTCACTCACTGCATGGCAGTCTAGAAAGATTTACTCACTCAAAGCGGACTAATCAGGGGTCTTGAGTTCACTTTATTCAGTGTCATTTTGACAACTTGGATTTTCCGAGCAAAATCCCTCAACCACCTCTGCCGCCATGTGGTAAACCACTGGTGGGCACGACTGACATCTGAATGGTATCCCATGTGACGGAATCCCATCCTCTGTAATTAGCTAAATGTCTTCTAACCACCATTTAAGTGCATACTAGCACGCCTATGTGTGTGAGTCCCAATAAATTAGCAGCTTGTGATGAAATTAAAGGGATCAGTGACCTATTTTGGATCTAAGCCTCCTTCCTGATCATCCATCACTCACATAGCATAAATTAAGTTTGCCCGTGAAGCAAAATAAATTGAGACAAGAACGCAAAATATAACTATGATACGCTTCTCAGCTTGACATTTAGCACCCCAAACTTCATTTTCTGTCTGAAAATGTCACTTGATGAAATTGTGAGTTTCTATATCCTTGCCCTTTGCTGTAAAGTTGATGCTAAAGCTCAGGTGTTTTGGTGATTAAATTGGTCAACTGAGACCAGTGAGTAAATAGCTTGATCCTAGTCATCAGATATGTGTGTGAGAATAATCAAACAATTATTCAGATGTGTCACTTAACTGGAATTAAAGTGGAGTTTGTTTACTGGAGCAAAGAGTGCAGCTCGTGAGTCTTCATGATGAACGCACTATGATAATAATCACAAAGACAAACATAACCCAGTCAGTGTCAGTCTTCTCCCCTCTATCACATGGTGTGCGTCCGTGTCTGTGCGTGATGGGAGATGGGGGTTGGAAGCAGGAGGGGACAACACACTACAGATAGAGGGATATAAAGAGAAAGACAGCTCGCTAGAAGCACAGGGGCCCTACACCTGCAGACTTATTGGTGCTGGAGGCTGATAGAAGCGCCTGTTGGAGGAGTGTTTCTCCCCCTTGTCTGCATGGTCATTGACTGTGAGACAGCTGAGGATCGACACAGCAGCCTGGAGGCAGGGACAGATGGGCCGGTGCCGCTGGAGTACACCAGCAGCGCCGAATCTGTCTCCGCTGTCGGGGCCAGGGTATCCCAGATGGGTGGGAGGACAGGGGACATTGAATTATGAGCGATGCAAAACCACTGGGTAAGCATACTGGGCAGCAGCACCGGGGACATTTGTCATGATTTGGGTTACCACGGCTAAGGCGCTGGCTTCTCAGTGCAGGGCAGTGCACTGACACAGAGATGAACAAATAAATAAATAAATAAATAAATCCAAGATATTTCAAAGGTTGATTTTGACCCGAGGAGTGAGAGATGAGGCAAATCTATCGAGAGGGCAATTCAAGTTGTTTTGAGCCTTTCTCAATTTTCTTGTGTGCTCATTCGATTTTAGTCTGGTCCCTTGTGTTCTCCTTCTTTCTCAGACTTGGCCTGGTTTAAAAAAAAAAAAAAAAAACGCTTTTCTGCTACACGGTGCGGCTCAACTCCACTCGATTCTACTCGCCTTTTTTGGTTTTCCATTGGGCAAAAGATTCAGATAGTACCTGCTACCTGGTACTTTTTTTTTTTTTTTTTTTGGTATCACCTCTGTCAACCTCTGTCAGGTGAAATGAAAACACTGCAGGTCAGTGATTGGTCGGAGAGAATCGTCACCAGAATCTTCATCACTGTGTCATCACCGCACACCTGAACTCTGATGTAGGATTTCCCCAACCTTTGTCAGGAGTCCTTTGTCTTGCTGCCTTCAGCCTCTTCTGAAACAAAATTTGCCTCCTTGCTGTAACAAACAGCCACATACCAAGAGTCAAGAAAATCATCCCTTCAAAATCCTCCAATTTTGTCATGTTGAAGATGACGTCACGGCGGGTTTCATGTAGCGTCGCTATGATGACCAGCCACACAGACACCCCACTATCTGCAGTGGAAAATGAAATCCAGAAAAGTACCTGGTCCTAACAGTGAGTAAGTCGAGTCGAGTTGAGCCATAGCATGTGGGGGAAAAGCAGCTAAATAAACAAAGAGTGGCCTTTCACCTCTCAGTACAACAAGAACACAAAATAACACACTGTGTGTTCACACTTGCATGTACTAACTCACTCTCTCTCTCTCACACACACACACACACACACACACACACACTCCTTTATCTCTCCTGAACTGGAGGCTAGTTCTTAGTCTGTAGACATGTCTGTGTATTTAGGTGAGTGGAGCCCGAGTGCTTCTCCTTGGCTCTAGGTCAGGGGTTTTGTCCACCAGGGACGCTGACTTCCACAGGCTTCTCAGTGCTCTAATGGGGCACCAAGGGAGAAGAGGTTTCAGCTGGGACTATCTACCTCCTGTGGCAAGCTTAATTGGGTATAAAAAGATGTAGTCTTCCCTACGCCCTCCACCTTAGGGCTAAACCCCATGGTATGTTTAAGTAAAGGCTCTGGACGTGGTGTGCAGGTTAAAGCTTACTTGCCTGGAAGGGAAGTCGGCGCTTGTGCCTTTGTATTCTTGAAATGTCCAGAACATTACTCTCAGATGAACAGCTCTCAGTTTTTGCCTGGTGATCACAGCAGTGCACTTCAGGCACTGTTGGAATTACCCCTGTTTCAAGGGGAAACTGGCCTTTACATTGATAAATGAACTGGAATATCGCTGCTCTCCTGCTTTCTTCAATTCCTCCTTTAAACAGATAAATCAAGTCAGGAGCCATTGAATGTGTAGCGGCGCTGGGGCATTTCCAGGAGTACGACTAAACATAAAACCTCCACACACAGCGGAAAAACAATCCCAATAAAAAGCTGGATAAATCACTCTGAATCTGCAGGTCAATAGTATTGAACAATAAACGTCTTTTTCACCATTCCTCCATCAGTGTTCTGAGAAGTGCTGGGCGGAGGGATGAGGTGGGGGTTGGCTCAGCATGGAGGGAAGTGTTAATGTGTGTTAATACACTAAAAGCCATGGGGCCTTTTCTGGGCGATGGATTGTCACCACTAAATTACTGTGTGTGTGACAGCTCCACTGCTGCACTATAGGTCAGAGGAGAGCTGTCAGCCGGGCTATGGCAGGTACAGCCTATATAAGTTAGGTTTACGTATATAAGAACAACTCAGGGGCGCCAGGAGTCACACAGCAGCAGGGGAACAGCTGGCCTCAATCCATACACGTATACTTGAATCCATACATATACTTGACAGGAAAATATCGGGATGATAGTCTAGTCAAAGAACAAAATAACAGGGAGTCAAAAGCAAAACATTGCACTGAAATAGACAAAAGATATCAGTGAGAGAGTAAAACTGCCGAGGCCAGAGAAGGATCACAGATAGATAGATAGATAGATAGATAGAGATTTGGTAGAGGAGGAGTGTGGCTGCCGGTTATAAGTAAATAACACTAATAAGAGTGAAAGAGAAAAAGAAAGGGACAAAATATAGATCTGCTGTGTAAAAGTGTCCCCTTTCACACTGGGTGAGTGCACAGCCAGCTGTATTTGATGTTACTTTGACACACATTAGGAAGGCATCCTCCACTTCCCCATCATCCATCCATTATCTATCTATTCTATACCCGGACACGAAGTATTCCTCAGTGGTGGACCCAGCATAACCACATGACTGATGGCAAATCAATACTAAACGGCCCAATTCTCACTGAACATATGGTGGTAGAGCAGAAACATCTGGAAATGTCAAGACATCTGAAAGCTTTGGTGATCATTGACTAAACATAGCAGCTCACGGACAGGAAAAAAATGCACAGATGTGGATATCCAGTAAACTGTATAGCAAAAATCTGATCTGGCCGGCGTGTTACAATCCCATCAAAGAACATGATGAAATGAAATGAAACCTTACAATAAATCTTACAACAGGATTGCGTCCTTTAGCCCAGAATATTGTGGTTGTCCACGCGGTGTAGCTGTGGCTGCGGTGAGGGCTGGCGCCTGACGGCATGTGTCAGATGTCTGTGGACATGATGTGGGACCTGTCAGCCCCTCACTCACAGCCCATCCCGGAGCGCTGCGTCAGCTACCTCGCTATTGATTGTCAGGCTTCTTTGGGGAATTTGGTTTGATCTGTGGTCAGGGAGCAGCAAAACCAATTGAATGGAGAAATCAGATGTATAAATAAGCAGTGTTCTGCATGAGGGCGCCCAGGAATGACACAATGACATAGTCACCTTGACATAACCCTGAGCGCCGCCCCCCCTCCCTTCTGCTCCCCGTCTCATAACAATCAACGCTGACCAAGGCTGCAGAGCCCTCTCAACCACACACACTCATATTCCTAATGACTATCTATGTGCTTTTAAATAGATGAGAGTGCCAATTTCTTTCACTGGGGTTCAGTTGGAGGGCTTTTTCAAAATGTCAGGCAAATTCCTCTGTCGATTTATATTGCTGCTATAAAATTATAAGACAAGTGTTAAATCTGTCATTAAAGGGCTCATTAAAGTCTGTAATTGCTAAGCTGGATACATTTGGTGCTGTTAAAAAGTGAGTGTCCAGACATTTGTTACAGTTACTGTTAACATCACAGGCAGTCTATGAGTATGCACAGTGCTGTGCCATAAGGTTGGGCTCTGACTGTAGTTTTAGTGGAGTGCGGATGTCTAGAGAGAGCCTTCTTTACACAGTGAACCCGAGTTGATCCGTACCTCATTTAAACAGTATGACCAGAGACAGATTTAGAAATATTCACTTTTCTTATGTTTCTAATTGTGGGAACATTTATTGATCCCCGAGGGGAAATTGTGCAAATCACACATCTTCACACATCTCATTCACTTAGCTGGTTTCCTCCCATAGGTGGCGATATGCACTTTGAGGATTTTCAAACAGTCCGAGCACATCATACAAGAAAATCAGCTCATTTTTCCCCTTCATTTGAATCTGACATGGCTTGCTACACGTGTCCACAGCTAAGTCACACCTCGTCACAGCTCATATATACCTTTCTCTTTCATCTCTTTTCTCCGATATGATATCCACAAGAGCCCATCCCCAGAGCGGTCGAGTCGATGAAATACACATCAGCAGAAGGGTGAAAGGGCAGAGTTTGGACTGAGACTATCTGATGTTGACAGTCAGACCACTCCTGTAGCACTGAGGAGAATCGAGTGCTCCTGTCCTCATCACTATGCCTGCTGCTGCTACCGCTGCTGCTGCTTGCTGGGTCAGGAAACATGAGCTCAGCACCTTGGCCTCTCCCTTAGACTTGCACAGAATGGCCCTGTCAGCACACTGCTGTGAACAGACCACACTTTCACCAACAGCCCACTTGTTCAGGATCCATAAACATTTACCACGCTTAACTGTGCCTGTATGGCAATCGAATATCTCAGAGATCATTTCGCGGTATTATTTACAACACGGAGAGAGAGTCTTTGGAGAGACGAGAAGTCAACTACACGGCAGAGTTTCAGGCAGTGACCGAAAACACCTGCAAAAAGCTCAGCGCCTGGTGCAGTTTGGCTCTTTCATAGTTTTACTGTCCAGGGCTTTGGAGTATGTTGCAATCAGTCACAGGTAGTGATGAGCCACCCCCTGGGTCTCTCCGTTAGCGGTTCCACCTCCACTCAGCGCACTCATCATCAAACACAGCTCTGATCAAGTGATTAGATGAGTGGCGTACGGGTGGAGGGCCACACTTCCTCTCTACTCACTTCGCTGGGGGGCCGGGACGGCAGGAAGGCAGCAAGGGAGAGAGGCGACGACAAGGCAAAAGACTCCTGGAATGACAGTTCACTGACAGGAAGATTAATCACCCAACATACAAAGGTCTGGAGCAGCGCTGCCTTTGATAAGACACCCAGGAACCCCTCCGCCACCTGGCCACAATCCATATAGATCAAAACCACAGCACGGCCCTGTAGATTCCAGCGACCAATCAATGAGTGTCTCCAAACGATGCTGTCCCTCCCGCCCCCCAACCCTGCCAGCACTTCATCCAGATAATCTGATTCTGTACCACAGACAGAAAAAGAGAGAGAGAGAGGAAAAAAAAAAAAACTGTCAGAGATTGTGAAGTGCAGTTATCTATGGTAATGCGCTGGAGTTAGCATGGGCGAGTGGAGTGGAATGTGAGTGACTGTGTGTGCATGTTTAAGTGTACGTGTGTGTGTGTGTGTGTGTGTGCGTTGGCGTCGTCAAATTTATGAGCAGCGCAGAGGTAAGTGGGCAGGTTGAAGGCCTCTTCACTGCTGTTCATATGGAAATGAGAAATAATGAAGTCAACACTGTCAACTCCACATCTCCCTGTATTCTCACAGTGATAAAGGGCACTAGAGGTAATTAATTTCAGTCAAAATACTGAATAGAGAATGACAGAGGAGTGATGTCACAGACACTGAGGAAGCTGCATTGTCTGATCTCAAGTTTTAGGTCCTCACAAATCTGTCATTTAGGGCTCTCAACACAGTTTCACAACAGGAGACTTTAATCAGGCAAATTATTTTGCAGCAAAATTGAAAAAAAAAAAAAAAAAAAAAAAAAAAAAAAAAAAAAAAAAAAGCATGCCCTCTACTCTGTTTAAAGTTGGTTACCAAATTTCAACTGAACATATATGCTAGAGAATAAGGTATAGAAAAAAGTAGTACAATCACAGCCCTAATAAATCGCTAGTGTATACAGAATACATAATCTTGATTAACATTGGTGTCACCTACTGATAGAACCGTCTGTGAAATAGGCCTTTTGTATGGTGACGTCTTACCGTTTATCCGATTTATATCTGAGGATAGCTCTTGATAAGGGAAATAAAGAGATCTGCGAGTTTACCAGGGCAATCTAGAGACACGCTAAAGATGGTGGGGTCATTAGGGATACAAGGTAATCGATATTTAGCACCCTCTTCAATATTTAAATGGATGAAGCTGACCTTAAATTCTTGTAGCGATGTCTCTACAGGATTTACAGCTGCCAGCATACCAACTCCTTAACAGCCAGTCTTGCAGGTATTTTTGATCTGACTGAGTATTTTCTGACTGGAATTAAATACCTATTATGGGTAATGAACAAGGCTGAAATCCCCCCAAATGGCTTTCATTGACTTGCATCGAATCTGTTCAGGCATGCAACACTATCTGACCAGTGCTAACGTTACACCAATAAAACGGGTTTGAAGGATTTATCAATGTATTGTGTTGAATAGTTGCTGCTCACGGGGCCCTGCAACCTTCAAGCAATGCTTCATGCAGTCAGCTCCGCAGAGCTGATCGAGGCAGATGCTGAGTACACAGCCGCACTTGTGCACCAAAGCCTGAAGGTGTGACAGACAAAGGCAATAAACCTGAGCAAAGAACAGCAAGACAGTGGAGGCGGCTGCTCTGTTCTCTCTCACCCTTACTGTCAGAGACATGACATTAATATGAGACAGGGAGAGAGTGGGGGAAGTGCACCATATGGATGTAAGAGGAGGGAGGGAAGGGAAGGGAAGGGAGGAGAAGGGCTGTCTACGAGGTGACGCCTAACATAAGTCACCTGACACACAGCTGGGATACTACCAGCAGAAGAACCATCACCATCATCATCATTGCTCTGTCTACACAAACAGATGTGTGCCGAGTGTGTATGTATGTGTGCATGTATGCATATTTATGAACCTGTGTGTGTGTGTATGTGTGTGTGTGTGGGGGGTTTCTTGAATGTTGGCCCAGCTGTGTGTGTTTAACCCAGATACTTGGGCCTTGCCACAGGTCTCTTCGTCGAGGCAGTCACATGACAGAGGCCAACGTCCTCTCAGCATCCTTGAGCGCCTGTGATGGGCACCCAGCCAGTGACTGATCACCCACTCATTCCCCCTCGTCAGCACTTTAGCTCATCCAGCTCGTCATCGATGCTCCACGGTAATAAAACCAATGTCATCCTGTTCCTCGCGAAGTTCACATGCAGAGATAAGGGCAGAAATTCTGCCAGTGGCTTTTGTTCCAAATTAATTTCCCCGCGTTCTTTGTGTACACCTTTTCAATTTCCTGGGTGGCATTTAGCGCTGATAGTTTGCTAATCTCTCATGGTTTCTTTGTCTGATCTCAGCCTTCATTGAGAAAATTAGCTGTTTGAAAATCGTTTTCCATTTGACTTTTACGGTCATGTGTGCATATATGTGTGCTTTCAAATGGAAATAATTGATCAGGTGAGGTTGTTTGGGAGCAACAAGAGCATGTTTTGGTCATTAAAGCTGTATGTGACTGCAGTAAATATTAGGGAAATGGAGCTGTATATCAGGCGAATTACCTGGACATGATTACAAGAGCAGGGACCTTGTTTTGAAATATCTCTTTTAGACAATGAAACACAAGCCTCTCTGCTGCCAAGCACACCTTGCCTGTCTGTCTCACATTATGCAAGAGAGATAAGGATGTAAATATGTGAATTTCTGTGTGTGAGAGAGAAGAGGTTCTCTCAGCTCCAAATTGTAGGGCTAGTGTTGAGAAGCAAAAGTTTTGGCAACGTGAGACCATAAATCAAGTTCGGGTTGAGACAGGCCAATCTTCCTCCCTAATCTTTCTGCTTACATACTATTTCATCAAAACAGGAGAAATCCTCTTGTCTAGACAGTGGTAATCTTCCAGTGTCCCCTAATGTTTCTTATCCAAATCATTACATGTGCAGTATACGGCAGTATGTTGGTACTGAGTGCCTGTGGAGATTATGAGGATGCAGGTGGGACAACAACACTATGAGGAGATAAGGGAAGCTCATAAACTAGCAGCTTTTCATTTCCTAAAAACACAATGGATGCCAGGGCTGCCTGGTAGACGACTATCAGCTGGTCTGTGGAATCATAGCCTGGTTATTCTTCCAGTGAATGGAGAGGAGGCCCAGGACCACATATGAAGCTCTGGCTGAAATGTTGATGCTGACATGCAAAGTGTGTTGAAACTTGGGGAAAACACCACCGCTTGTCCCGGACAACACGTGCTCTGCGATAACCTGATTAGACAGCGTTTCGTTAAAATGACCGTGAAAGAATCCAGAAAGTGAACTCTGATTTGTAAAACACAGTCTCTCCACAGTCTCCATGCACTCTCACAGGACATCTGTTGCAGAATTACAATGCACATTAATATTTCATCCTACAAACATAGACACGCAAATATGCATGTGCACACACACAGATGCACAAGTTGTGCCTCTGTAACACACCTCGATGATGTGATGAGAATTCTCCACACTGGAGCTTATGGCCTGGCTGCTTCCAACAATCTGCATGGATATGAATATACAGAGAACAGGAATCATATGCATTTCACTTTCAGTTGCCGAGCTGCCATTATTTGGTTGGAAAATCGAAAAGAATTAGAGGAGCGGCCCCATCTTTGGGTAACTCTTCATCCTGGAAGGACCCAACTCACTTGTCTAGGAGCTTCAGGCATCCACACTTAGCAATAAGAAGACCAGACCCCCTCCTTCCTCCTCTCCTCTTCCTCATCGATTGTCCACATGTCTGCGCCTCAGTCTCCTGGCAGCAGAAGCCAAAGTGATGGAGACAAAAGGCGGTTTGGGTATTAATTCAGCGCTCACTTCTTCTTTCAGGATCCTTTCACATGCAAAACGCTGGGCTGCGTCTTGGGCAGAGGGGGACGCTGACAATTACAGCCTCACATGGAGCCACCGTTGGAGACTCACTCTTCAGGCTGATTGACAAATGAAAGAGCTGAAATAGCTTCCATTTAAAACAGGCACTCGGCAGAATAGGGGGATCATCTCCAATATCTTGTCTCAAATGGGGAGGGGAAAAGATGAGCGTGCATGGGAAATTGAGCTCACAATTCAGTACTTTACAAAGGCCATTTGGGCTCCATGGCGCTGAATACCCAGTGGTATCGCAGATGGCTTTAAAGCTCAAATTCAATAGAACATCGGGATAGGGCTGCGACTTTCTGGGGAGATTGCATCCAACTGTCCTCCGCCCCCTCCCCATCCAAAAACTTTTCATAATGCATAAACTAACCCAGTCCTCTGCACATACACAAACACAGATGAGCATGTATGCAGGTGCAAATCCGTGCATACACACACAGAGAGAGACATGAACACTGATTACTAAAAGGCGCCATTTACATAAACAACATGAAAATCAACAAATCTGGCTGGAAATCTCAATATGTGATTTCTGCAGAGACAAACAGAGATGTTCATTGTCCTCCCAATCACGTAGACGCATAGATTTTCAATCATGGGTGCTGTTCAACTTGTCTGCCAGTCCTCAATGTTCACCATGTACACAGCTGAGTACAGACTCCAGATCAACAGTTTGCGAAGACGGATGCCCGTTGAGCGCCTTACCATGTGTGAAACCAAGATGACATGGAAGCCATCCCGAGTCTTTGAGCAGTGACAATGTTCTATCACAGAGATGCTCGTTGAGTAACATTTTACTCTCCTTTTTTATTTTATTTTCCAACTTAATACATACCTAAATGAAAATACATCAGCTACATAGACCAAGGGGGAATCACACATTTTATCGTTTTAGTTCTACAAGCGTTTCTGGGAAGTGTTTGCAGAACTGTTCGTCCTGGGAGTATCCAATCATTCCTCCCACAGAGTACAAGAGTTGTAGGGTTTGAACCAAATCAACCAGCTCCATGATGAATCGACCGGCGGGCACGTGCTCATGCAGCCACCGGCAGCATGTCACATCTGGCTTTGTGTCTGCTTGTCTGTTTGCTGTTTGTTTTAACTCTTCTGCCTTCATAAACTGTCAGCTCCATGTTGACAAGACCCCCTTTTTTAAAATAACAAATCCTACACTGAGTGAGTGTTAACATTTTCTGTAATGTGACGGGATAGGGCAATCTCAGCATCAAGAGCAAAACTCTTTCCAAAATGGTGGAAGTCAGGAGTGAAATCCAGCAAAGTAAGCTCACTGTACCACAGATAGGTGGTGTGGACGGTGAAATCCATCCCATCTGTCAATGCCCACCCTTTAACTCTGAGTTTCAGATCCTACCTTCTGGCTCCTGCTTCGGATCCCCCACTGTGACGAGCAACAGATACAGGCATTCATTCATTCCTACCACCATTTCCCTTCTGAACTCTGGCCAGGAGGTAGATAGTAGTGACGGTGTTGTCCTTGGCTAACTATGTCAATTTTGTTTGTGATGACAGTGTCTGCCGTGTCGTCTACATAAGGTTGTGGAATTGTTCTTACATATCCATGTCAGTCGTATCCAAATCTATGATTGGTTAGGTCCCTGTCACCACCATCATCACACATACACTCACACATGCCCACACCCCAACCCCACCCAGTTTGATGTACCGTATTCAGCCTTTATACATTTTATTATCTTGTATCTATGTCTTGCTACAAAACCAGTTTCCCCTCGGGCACAAATAAAGTTCAAAGTTGAATTTGAAGTTGAATCAGGACCTTATAAAAATTGAATCAAATCAAAAAAATTATAACAAAGCAAGGGTACAAGATTGTGTACTTAACATGTTGTACAGAGAATGAACTACATGTCCCATAAAGTACTGTTTTTGCACTCCTCATCTAAAGTTATAATTCGTCTTGAGTGAGCACAATGATTTTTGATTGATTTTACATTAAATCATCCTAGTTTGGCAGTTTTACAGTTCATATTTTATTTGTGTTCACATATTATTTGTATGTGTTTGCTAGCAAGTTTGATAGTGTCCGGTCAAACAGCAAACTGCACAAACGCGGCATGGATACCATCTCCACGGTAACAGCAACATATCGGCTTAGTGGAGTTCATTTTTGGATTGTGGGTACGCTTAAAAAGGAACCGGGCAAAAACACAATTTCTTAACAAAGCGGCCCTACAGCTCCTGCAGAGGCGCATATTGTTTCATATTGTTGTTCTCATAGCTGAGGACACGTCATTCTTGCATGATCAATACATAATGGTTCAAAATAAATTCCCTTTGGTGTACACTGTAGGCTTTGCTCGTGAATCAATTTTCATTCCCAGAACACAACTGTTGCACTCTGTTGGCAAACTTCTGGTCAAAATATAAATATAAATGGTCTGATCAAAATATTTTTTGAAAAAAGAGTATATTGTATATGGTATATTGTATTTTGATTTGACTGCGGGAAATTGCGTTGGCTTTCTGTATGTTTTCTCCATGGGAGGTCAACTTATGTAAAGATCAACACTGATACGAGTTTGAACACAATCAGCCATGATGATAGAAAAGAGCAGGAAAATAAGCCCCAGGTTGAAAATAACTAGAATTATCCTTTTGCGTGCCTGTACATGAACAAGAGTGTGTCAGGAACAAAAGAGGAAAATGACAAGGAAGAGTCAGTCTTATTGTTCGGTGTGGGCGTTGTAGCTAGCCAGAGTAGACACAACACAGGTATAAATAACCAGTGCTTGTGTCTGAGAGCACAAACAGCTGCAGGGGAGTGCTGCGTGCTGCTGCGGGAGCATAGAGAGCTTCTTTAATGGAGAGAGGGATGTGAGGAGAAATTCATTTGCGAGATGACACTCTCCCACAGCAACACGGCACAAACCCCGCGAGAGGGATGCTGTGGCTTGGTGGCGGGATGGGGGGGGGGGATTGCAGATTGAGCAAAGGGGGGGCGAAAAGATGCAGAGGTGCCTGTGTCATGTCTCTATGGAAATCAATAAACGCGACTGCATGAGCTGCACACGCCATGTCACACAAACACATGCAAACGCACGCGCACACAAATGCGCTACCCATTCAGGGGAGGAAGAGGGGTGAAGGAGGTGAACGTGGAAAAAAAAAAAAAAAACGGGTAGCCACTCTGTTATTGTATTATCTATCCCGGACCTGCCTTCTTATTGATTGAAATCTATTGATGTGAAATGTGAGGAGATTTCATCGCATTGTGTCTTGTCACATTCAAATGTGTCCCGAGGAATGTTGATCAATAAAAGCCTTATTAAAACCACTAGCTGTGCCGTATGAATATTCAAAAGGCAGACACCGTCTTGTCACTCAGACAGTTTTCTTGTTAGATTACCAAGCGTCGTCTTGAACAAGGCAGATCTCCTCTCAACTCTTAGAGATGAATTATAATGGCTGGGAGGTTGTCGATGTATGTGTAGGTGGTAATGACTATAAGCAGTCAGCACTTTTTATGATGACATTAGAGCTTCAGCTGTTTCTGTTGATCTTGCTTAAACTGCCTGCTATGGGTAGTTCACACTTGTGGGCACAGCACAGGCAGCGCATCTGATAACATCAAAGCGTTTGCATTCTAATTAGAATTCATACTGACGGCTTGTTTTTCTCAAAGTGGCATTTTTCCTTTTGTCCCTTTGCAGGTGTGCTCTCCCCTAATTCTCCCTTTCCCCTTGAACTAACTTTGTTAAGGATCCAGCATGTGTGAGTTCAGGTTGAAGGTAAAGTCACTCTAGCTAAGTATAAGAAGAAGAAAGGAATAGCACGCTGAAGTTCAGGACCTCAGGTGGCAAGCCTGAGAGGCAAATATGAAAAAAGTACAAGGTGAGCTGATAGTGTGCAGAGTCCCAGCTTACAAAAAAGAAAGAGGCAAACCAAGAAACTAAAAAATAATAAAACAAGTGCGCAAACCTCCTGGAGCATATTTTTCATCATTAAATGACTGCCTGAGGCTGGATGGGGCGTAATGAGGAAACACTGGCTTGCGCCCTGCTCTGTAATTAAATGGTGGCCGGATGGAGCGCAAGTCGGGGAGATGATAAGCAGTGGGCTCCATGCCCCAGGACGGAGAAATATTGTGAGCTGCTAGAAACAATAAGGTTATCTATGAACCAAGACGCTTCTTTTGTGAAAACAAAGATGGGAGACAGATTGCCGCTGTGTACTAACTGAATAACTGCAGCCTCTCTTCAGGACATCAATGTGAAAAATATGAAGTGAGGGAGTTATGACGCACCCAATATCAAAACACCCAATAACCACCGCAGCCATGCTTCTGCGCGGCAAGTGGAACAACGCAAATGCGATTCTGAAAAAAGGGCAGTCATCTGTCTCCAGTAAAGAAATTATCCTCAGAGCGGTCATTCATTAAGACAAAAGACTGGCTTTCTCTGTGGCACCGAGACAAGTTTTGGAAAAGAAAAAGTAGTAAAAAAAAAAATCAGAAAATAAAACAACTCAAGAAAAAACACTAAGACTGTCAAAGTGCATGATCAGAAGTGATTTAAAAGATAATGATAATTCCAGCTTAGCGGAAAGGGGTCCTTCAGGTTGGCGAGGTGATGCAGCTGCCATCTGGTCGCAGGTTCATTGTAGGACAAAGAGATACAAGACTTCATTTGTTGTCACTATTGGCCTCATTAATATCTTGATGTGATCTGTCCCTTATAAAGGCCTACAGCAGCCTACATCTGTATGATGGGTATTCGGTCTATGTTGTGTATTCTGTGTATGAGCTGCTTTCTTTACTTATTTATTTATTTATTCTCTGCTGGCTGCACAATGAATTGCCCCTCGGGAATAATACAGTTTACTTATTTACTTACTTACTGCGCTAAGATGGATGCATCGGGATATCACATGTTCACTGGGAGTCCATAACTCCTCATAACTCACCATATATTTTCACCGTCTCACTTTCTTACAGTGGCACGAGAGGTTTTATGACATTTGAGTCAAGCCTCATCCGCACACACCCAAATAACAAGTTTGGATCCTGGGTAAACAACGGCATAAGCATGCCTCATTTTGATTCGTTTAAACACAAAAGCGCACGGAAAAGCAAACAATGAGCTCCCCGAACACAAATGCTACTGTAGATCATAGCCCGTAGTATCTAAACAGATTAAACCACAAATAACAAACAACACGCGGCCGAGAATGTGAGATATTGTATGACAAACTGATGTACTGCAGAGAAAGAAAATGAAAAGTAAAAAAATGCACGGAGTGACAACTGGGACAAGCTCATGTGCAATTTCAACTGACAAGACGAAGATTGGCTTGCTTTATGAAATCAGTAAGGATCATACCTCAAGAAAGAGCACATTGTAAACCTTTTTTTTCTTCTGTATGTTTCTTTTGTTCTTTCTTTCTTTCTTTCTTTCTTTCTTTCTTGATAAAGCTTTTTGATATCCCTTAATGGAGTGATTCTTGACGACAAATCGCACAGCTCTCCAAAAAAAAAAAAAAAAAACATTTTATGTCACAAGACTTTCATTATATCAAATGTCAAGTCTTTCAGCCGCTTCTGTCTTCAATAATGGTGCAATCTCCCTTGAGAAAGAAATATAAAATACAGTGGTGAAATGAGAATTTTTCACCTAAATACAATTACAGGGCATTTTGCAAAGTGCTGTATGAAGCAATCAGCAATGATGCCTGAAAGTTGGCAAGGAAAGAAAATACTTTGTTTTTATGTCTGGATGTTTTTTTTTTTTTTTTTCTTATTCATTGGTAAAAAGCTTTTGTCTGCCCTGTGCCAAGCAAAGATCATTGTATCGCTGCCAGTCACGTTTCACATTCTCTGGATGGGCATTGAAGATGAGCACAGCCATTTCTGAAAAATGACGATGGCTCCATGGAGTCGTGCCACTGATGCCAAACTCGACTGCTTCATTTTTCTGTCCTTAGTTTCAAATTAGATCAGACATCAGAAACGACCTTCAGCTATCAGCAAAGCCAATATGCTGACTAGGATGCATCAGAGAGAAAAATGCCAGTGATCAAGATTTATGGAATGAGGCTCGCTGTGTGTCAAGACTGATAGGTGTCTCATCAACGGTAAAATGAAATGCCAAATTAGCCTGTGTGAGGGCTTTCCAGGAGTGTGCTCCAGCTTGTCGCCAAGAACGCCTCGATGGCTGTTGGTAAACAAGACGGGGAGAGAGTTTGTGAGCGAAAAAAAAAAAAAAATCTGCAGTCAGAAGAGAGAAAGTGTGAGAGAATGAAAGGATAGGGTGAGTGTCAAATAGGGTGCTTATAGTGCAGAACACTAATAAGGAGAGCGTCAGCAGGACAGCAGCAGCAGATCCATTCTCCTCCGGGCTCCATCTTGGCAGTACCTGTTATAAACTTCCTCTGCCGTCTTGCACAATTGGTTCTGTAATTTAAAAAGGTCAGCATGGCTCCTGTGTAATTCAATACTCTCATGGTTCTGTATTAACCACATATTTAATCACCCCCGGGGTGGTGTGCATGCTGAATACTGAGTACAAGGGGAAGGAGTGGAACCCACCGCACAACACAGGGCCAGCTGGGCTCTCACCCAACACAACTCCTTAAGCAGAGGATGCAGTTTGTCTCAGTTTGTCTCTGAGTGGGGCTTCATATTTCCCATTGGGTGAAAGGAAAAGTTAGAAAAATGGGATCTATGTTTAACAAGACTGAGGGTCTAACAGCTGCACTCTTGGTCTGTTTAAGAGACAAAAGCAATTGTATGCGCTGTCTGAGCAACTGAGTGAGTTAGTGACATTATCACGTTTGACTTAGAGTGCAGATCAGGATGCATATTTTTGTCCTAACCCGACCACAGCCTGAGAGCATAGTAGCCAAGCCCGACCCAAACCCGAGAGGCATTTCGTTTTTGTGTCCAAACCTAACTGGAGGCCCAGATTTTGCTTGTTTTGATTTTGCTAGTTAGTCTGATTAGACTAACCAGTCTCGTCTAGTGAGCAGCATAAACTGATGAAGCCACTTGGACAAGGGGCAAAACCTCTTCTAAGACATATAACTAAGTCCAGTTGACCTGATTCAATTTCCTTGAGATGGAAATCATAGGCACTTCTGAAAAACACCCATAGAAGAGTCCTACGTGGACAACGGACCTCTTTTAGTGAAGCTAGAGGAGTTTCAGGAGCAGGATCACACCTCGACCACACCTCTTCCAGCATTCCTATAAATACCCATCTAACCCTCTCCTGCTGTTTCGCTGTTGTATTCTGCCTCACGCCCTATTTCTCCTCTCTCTTGCTCCCCTCTCCCTCTCTCCTTCCTACATAGCGTCCTACATGGGGGGTCCTTCATACCCAGGTGCTTTGACAGATTCCCTTCCAAAGCTTTCCCACATGCCATCAGCTATCCGAAGCACTACAAGCACGCTCAAGCCTCAAACAATATTTATCTTGTCAATAAATCATTTAAATGCCTCTCGTTGATGTCATGGTCCGTAGGAGTGAACTGCCGTATATGTGTGTGTGTGTGTGTGTGTATGAACTGTTTCACATTAGAAATGAGTTACTGGTTGCAAGATTTACATTCAATCACAGCAATGATGTTAACAAGTAAATCAGACAATGCACAGACAATTTAGTGATATCCCCGAAGTTGTGATCTTGACTGATCTTGAAATAAATTTCAGAGTCCTTTTTGCCTGAGACCAACACAAGGTGAATAAAAATGTGGCCAACTCCAAGACGAGACTGAGACCTTCAACAAATGGTCTCAAAGCAAGGCGGAGTGCTCTTAAGTACTCGGACACTGATGGCAGACTAAGCTAAAAGGTCTGCTCTGAATGACCTGTGTGTGTGGCTGCATTACTGACTTATGAGGCTTTTTGTCTGTTTGGGGTTTGAGTGATTTTACTCACCATTTTGCTTGCCTCAACCACAAATGTAAAATCCGCTCATTATTTGCACAAGCACAGTTAGTTTGCAAAAAGATAATGTTATTTTAGACTAAGTGAACAAGTCCAGGCCTTCAGCAACTTCAAATATAGTCTGTATTAACCTTCTAATGTCAGACTCAGTGCCTCACAAAGCCGGCATCAGCCTGGCTATACGTGTGTGAGTGTGTGTTCTCAGCAGCCATTTTTGAACATGCAAACATCTGGACATTTGAACATTCAAATTAGGGATGCACCAATCCAATATTAGCATCGGATATCAACATTTTACCTGGATCGGGTATCTGTAAAAGCGGCCGATCCGTAAGACCGATCCTTCCCCTTCAAATCTTTGCGACACGGGCTACGTCATACGGCACGTGTGCCGCATGCCGCGAGAGTTGATTGAGTTGAGTTGCAAACACAAGCAACATGGAGCGAACGAAAGGGTCGGCGATATGGAGGTATTTCACCCTTAGCACGCCAACTAGCTCGACGGCAGTTTGAAATGTATGTAAAATGAATGTTGCCAGGGGTGGTGGTAGCACTGCCAGATATAATACCACTAATTTAATCAAGCATCTCCAGAAACACCACAAACCCTAACCCTAACCCTAAAGCGAAGGAGCATGAGGAAATCCAGCAGCTGAGCAGATCAAAGGGAGCCGTCGCTGCTGTTGAGGATTGTAGCTTCTTAAATCAACAATGATATCGGATCGGTGTCGGGATCGACCGATACGTAATGCCCCGGCAGCGGTATCGGCATCGGAACTGAAAAAGTCGGATCGGTGCATCCTTAATTCATGTTGTTACATTTTGCACATTTTATAGAAATACTGTAGGAGTACTGTGGGCATACGAAAGGCAGCAGTGTGTCTCTGTGCTTGTCTTGTTCTGCTTGCAACTAAAAGCTGCTTGTCACTTTGACCATGAAGGTGCATCTTTGCATGAATAGGCTATTTGGTTTTTGGATTTATCGATATTGTCTTTGATTATCTATTAGTGATTGTCTTGTTTTACATTTACTACTGATTTGGTGCCTGTATTTATGCTTACTGCCCCCGTAGACTCCAACTTGTGGATGGGTCTGGAATATAATGGGAAAACCTGTGTTCGAAGCCAGTTTTTTTTTTTTTTTCTCATTTTTGATATATCACCTCCAATAAAGATATTTTTATTGATTCCTCGCACCTTACCTTTCCAGTGCAAGAGTGCTTGAAGTTTTGTTTGCTTGGAGCTCCTTTTTCTTTGGGCCACTTTTAATTTGATAAAATTGAAAAGTTGATCTCATTTCAACCGTTGTGAAGACTAAAATGGAAACCTGAGAGTCTCCCAACCAAAAGTGAAACCTATCTGCGAGCCTCAGATCACAGGATCTAAAGGGTGAACACACTGACCATCTGACACTGCCACCCATGGAGCCCTGTTCCATGGCTAGCAGGGCTAATAAGTGGAATTCAGATGAGAACATGGGATAACATGAACCTGAATGTTTGCTGAGCGCGTTTGTTCACGAGCACGAGCGTGGCACAACATGAAGAAGAACAAATTCAATTTGCTTCAGTCACTTTGGGATTCCAGATGCAATATCTTCTGTTATGGAGTTTGGTTGCCTAGACAATCACATTAAAGAGCAAACTCACCAAGAAAAATGTTTCAGCAACCACCAGGTATACAAAGTTAGTGGTCATGACAAATTCAGCACTCATAAATCTTGTATGCAATATCAGTACAGACATAGACATGTTATGAAACACAACATACAGAACCACTAGCACTTTTTAAATGAATAAAAACATTAAATCCCACAACACAGGGAAAATAACTGCAACCCCCCTGATGTGCAACATTAATTTGAATTGAATTTGGACGTAAAAAAAGATTTAATTGGGCTCTATCTGATGTCCCTCCACCTGAAAAAACTGGTAACCTGATGGGACCTGTTGCACTGAGGCTGGCAGAGCAGGCCTTTGCTCTGAACGTAAATGAATGATTCTCCACCTGAGAATACCAATCACCAGCAAATTACACTGAGCAACGCACCGCTTTATTATCTTTAAGCAAAAGACTAATACACGCGGATCGATATACATAAGGTATGCTTAAACGAGCAGGTGACACCAGTCTGGAGTCCTGCACTGACAAAGTGCAGCCAAAGGGAAAAAAAATAACAGAAGACTGAATATGCTCATCAGTAGAAATGAACAGTAACTACTCTCCCCAACACCTCTCCCTTCATTATGCTCAGCAATCACAGAAAGGGAAGAGAAATGGTGATTGCAGCCCGAGCAGTCATTCAGCGGGTAGCACACATGCCATCCAGCTCTGAGCATGTCTCTAACGCCGAGCATGAGGTCAGATTTTCCTCCGGTCCTCTAGATGTGTGTGTGTGCTACGGCGTGGCTGAGGCTAAATCTGGTCAAATTGACACAGTGTGGGAGGCTCACATCCTCGGGATTCAGTCACCATGCACCCTGACAAATTGTATACATGATTGTCTAAGAAATCTTGTGGTATGTGTCTGCTTTAGGCTGCTGAAATTGAACATGGCCAACAAACTACCACAGCATCAGTGCACACACAAACTACAGCGTGGACAAATGTGTCAGAGGATGTTCATGCACAGAGGCCGACAGGTACAAAACCAACAACCAAACTTTCGCATTTTGACTGATCAACTTCATGAACCACGCCATGAGATCCTCCACATTTGTGCACATGTGATCTGTAATCACTACATCATAAAGACACTGACGGGAGACCGGCCCATTATGTGTGAACCCTGGAGGATTAACAAAAAAAGACACGAAAAACCCAAAGATGAAAAGCCATGACTCCCTTTATCATTATAAAGAGGAAAAAATGGAGTCATGGCTTTATGGGAACTGCCGGTATTTACCCACAGGCAAGGAAATTAAAAGAGCTGTCAGTCAGTGAGTATGTAAAGAAATGGAATCAAAGTGATGCCTTGACATTTCTTTCTCATTGCGAGACGCAGGAAGACACGCGGTCCTGGTGGAATTCCGGCTCTCCACATCAGGATATTTATGACAGTTTCTTTACTAGCCTGACACTTTTACATAAAGCACAATCCATAACTTAGATATGAAATTCCTCTCTGGTTGAGACGGATTGTCACTGAAGCTTAACACCTTACTTGAGGCATCCGGCGCCTTACATATGAAAATAAATCTTTGGATTGATCCTGTCCCCACAACATTTGAGAGACGCGTCATCCTGCACAAAACAATTCACATGGATGGCAACTTGTATCTTCTCCACATTTCACCTGAAACTAGAGCAGGATATGAATGGAGGCCATTGAAATAAGTAAAGCCGTGGGATATGGCGCTCTGATGTCATCCGAGTGTTAAGTAGCGGCATCAAATCACCAAGAGCTGAATCCAACTCTAATATAGCCCGAACTGCTGCCAGTCAGAGAAGTCCTGCTCCAAGGCTATGACTGAAAGAGCTGTCGTCAAGGTAGCCATCACCCACACATGCACACACACACACACACACACACACACACACACTAAAATAAAAATAAATAAATAAATAAATAAATAAAAAGAAATCGGGATAAGGAAGCCACACACTGGCCTCTGCAACAGCCTGACAAGTAAATTGTTTCGGAGATAGTATGGAGAAAAGAAATACAAAGAGAAAGGAAATAGTGGCATGAACACGGTTTAAAAAAAAATGAATGAGAGGCGAAAGGCAATAGAAAGGATGGAAGGAGCAAAAACACGTAGATAAGGGAAAGCAGTGAAATGCTCCACTAAGCAGTAATGCATGGACCTGTCCTCCTGTCTGATAAGAATTGGGTGGAATAGGAGAGAAATCAAGATGGTGTAACTGAATGACTGTCAATTGTGGCGGACAATAAAACCCTATAGATGCTTCCCCTATCAGAGAGAGGAATTTCAATATACACGACTCAGGCCGCAGCTGAGAGCTGAAATTACCAGGAAAAAGTTTTACTTTTACTTCTTTACTGAGCAGAGTTGAAAACAAGCACATCCCAATCTCAAAGAGGCAGAGGGCAGAATACAAATCATGGAACAAAAGTAGAGCACACACACTGAAAGTTGCTCCAAAGGTGTACGGATTCATTAACAAGCAGACAAGAGACGTTTCGAGTTCGGCACTCTCCGCCAGACAAAAGAGAAAAACAATGCCAAGAAGTATAGATGTAAATATAAATATTTTTTTCCCCGTGAAAGCCAAGCAATCCCTTCCTGCCTCATATTTCCATGTGGAAAACATAACTTGATGACATGTTTTCACCCCTGAGACGTACAGAACGTGAACTAATTGAATTAGATAATTTCATGAGCACCAATGGTCACCTGAATAATCATCTGAAATTCGCCGTGGACTATGATCAACATAAAACACACATATAAAATGTTACTGTCATTACGGATCAGCATCAGCTGTGCTCCAGCCCGTAGGAACTTCTTTCACCCTGGACAGTCATTCTATCTCTAACCCTACATGTAGAACCTCCCTACATCTCAATTTAATTGTATTCACCAGATCCGCAACTCAGACAATGATTTTAACACACCATTATCTGACATTTTGAGAGAAAGTCTAGAAAGAGAAATGGATTTCCAAGAGCGCAGAGTGTCTTCGTGATATATTTCAGACACAATGGCTCAATCAAACCAGGCCCAAAGTGCCTGACAATTGCCTCACATGTCCTATTCAATACTCACCTCATGACACATCATAGAAACTGACAAAGTGCTAAAAATGCCTTGACAAACCACCCAGAGTGGTTTATACATACTGCATACTGATACTACATGCTGGTTTTTACTGGGCAATACAGATGTGCTACCTAGACCTTCAAAACAAAACCTTTTCATGACCCACACACAGGTAAGAGCTACAAGGAGCGGCTATGCCCACGTGAACGGGCATATAGTGGTACGACCAGCAGACCAAAGGAAAGATCTGCCTTAAAACACTTTAACACGACAGCTACAGGCAATGTACCTTCCATTTCTCTGCCCATTTTGTTGTTTAGTGCTGCTGGATACCGGCGCACAGGAGTGCTGTAAGAAATCCTAAACCAACAAGCCCTGTGGTAATGCACTTCACACACGCACAGCTCAACGTTTCCTCACTCACACATATATAGGCACTGAACGTGTTAAGCGCTCTCATAAAGCGGATGATATCAAAGCTTTGATACTACGAAGGCAGTCTTTCTGGGTTTATCCACTAGACACAGTGCCACCTGGGGCCTTAATAAAGATGGTGACCTTCGTCCTTTTCTTTGAAAACTTCATTGGTGGTCAAAAATGTAATGAAGTCTTCAGTGTGGCAGCTTGAAGTGTTTGCCTTTTTGTCTGTGGAGATTTTACCATCAATGTGAACATATCAGATATATGACCAAATAAATCAAACATTTTGTTTCACTGTGTCCTCTCACAGGTGACACGTACTGTACTTAGTTCGGAAGTGCCACTAACAGCAGTGGGGTTGCTCCATCACTTTCCCTTATCATGGGTTTACCTTGCATGTCAATATGAAGGTTCCCCAGCTGCATGTTTATGTTCATGAAAGCTGTAAATGTTGCTTGTAAATGGTTGTGTAGTTTCTTTTTCAGTCTTGGTTTTGTACTGTATTTCTCTTGGCACTAAGTGTGATGCATTTTTTCAGGTTGAGGCCACATCACCAGGACCTTCATGGAGGTAACTGTGGATGTTTGGAGGCACTGCTTTTCAATTACCTTTTGACATGTGAAGATCACTGCACTGAAATCATCTCCAGCCCAATAAATTTAAACACCTCTCGAGCAGCGTTCAGAGTGCAGACTTTGTCTACCTGCAGTAAGGTTTCTGTGGTTCCCAGCCTGAGGTCATAGGTGGATCATAGTCTCTTAAAAAGGAAGCGCTACCACCAACAAAAATGACGATGCACACAATAATTCACATATATTATGTTGACCCATGAGCCAGGCACATAAGCTCAAACTAGAGAGCAGAGAACGCTCAGGAAGTAAAGCAGAGGCAGACACACTGACACCTCTAAAATTATTGGTGACGGTACTTTCAGAACAGAGACCCCAAAGTAGATGTGCACAAACCGAGATTAAGTTTCATCCTGATTTTTATTTAGTAACAGATGTCCCAGATTTATTTTTTTTTTTACAGACTGTGGTTAATTCCAGGAATCTTCTGGCCAATCTGGAACGGCTGTGCAGCTTGTGAGTTGAGTTATCTTTTTGTTTTTCCTTCACTCAGACACTGTCAGATGTCAGAAATGGTCAAATGTTTTTTATGATCCTCCTGAGCTGGCTGAATTTTTTCAGAAAAATGTCCAGTCCAGTGAAACTGTAAAACTCCATAAAGAATAACTGCTCATATGTCAGAGACCTCTAATGTCAAAAGGCTGATGTAACTCGTTACCCTGTGTGCTTTTGAGTTGGTCACATTGAAACTTAAAAGCCAAGGTCAAGGTGTCCACTGCATGTAATCAGACAGACAGACAGACTGACAAACAAGGGAGAGACAAACAAAGTATGACAGTGGAGCCAGCGTCTCCACAGACCATGCAGCCTTAATCACTGATGGGACGGCATGCCAATGCATTATGGTCTTACCTGGGACGAGAGGGCCCTCCTGGCACTGGGCCAGCCTGAGCAGAACCATCATGAGGAAGGGTGTGGCCCCTGACCATGTGACACGCATAATGCTTGTTCACTGTCCTGGCATCACTGGGGGCCAATCTGAGGACAAGAGTTGGAAAGGCAGACATTAAAAGACAGGTCACGATGCCGAAATGCTGCCCATGTTCTCTTAATTTACCTGCACTAAAAGAAAGCTACGTGGAAGAGAAAGTACGTAAAGGAAGTAAATGAGCAAAGAAAACAGATATTTGGCTTATTGTGTAAATTACAATGAGCTGCCAGAGTACAAGAAAAACAGCAATTTCTGCAATTGTAAGAATACAATATGTTAAATGTGCTATTTCTAAGCGCACATATTTTCAAGCATCAGTTCAGAATACAAAGCAGCTTGTGGTGCTTTCATGAAAATATGACTCACAATTCTCTATTGAATTCCCTGGAGTTGTAATTGTTGGGCAATTGAATCCATAATTTATAATCCACACTGGGAGAGTTCAGTCTTAGAGTGCTAAAAGGACTGCAAATCGACTTCCGCCGCTGCGAAACTCTTTCTCGGTATCTCCGTTCACTCTCACACACACATGTATACGACAAACCACTCCGTGTCAAATGGACGTCAGGCAGGTGAGACAAAAGTGTCAGAGAGTAGTGGTGTATGGGAGACAATGCCGCCAAGCTGACACCAGCCTCATCACCTGAGCACAGTGACAGGGACCGTCTGTAGCATGAAAATGAATCAGAGGATTCTCCTGATCAGCCATCTGTGGAACAACCTGTTCTCCCTTGTTTGATTACATCCAACAGGCCAGACAGCCTTGGCTGCTCCAGCTCTTGGTCTTTCTCCGCATCACTCTCTCACTTTTCGCTCTGCCCTGCCATCCACTACCATTTTCTTTTTACAGCCCTTTCTCCAGGGTATGACACACTCCGTGAATTGGATATGCTTCAACTAAAGTGTGATAGACTTACTTTATCATAAATGCCATGCCACTACTGTAGTGACTGCGAGTCTCTTCAAGCCTATAGCATCTTTTGAGATGATGCAGAGCGTTTAACATTGCCTCTCCAAAGTAAAAAGGGAATGTATGCAAGACAGAATAGGAAAAATGCTCACTTAGCAAAGCTTCAAAATGCTCAGAAAGGTTCTGCACTCCACACGTTTTTCCCCATTACCTCTGTGCTATTTTCCTGTTCCAAATCACCATGTCCCTTTAATTCTTCCAAATCTCCATGCTCCTTTAATTCAGACGTGACACCAAATGGACACACTATTTGCCACTTATTATTGGCAACCCCCTACTTCCTCTGCCACCTCCCTGTCTCCCCCTTTCTCTCTCTCTCTCTCTCTCTCTCTCTCCCTCCCTCCTTTCTGTTATAGGTTTGCAGGAGAAAGAAGGCACAAGCATACCAATTTGCTCAGATAGCTTTTGCTCCAATCTTATCTACGGGTGCTCAGTGAACACTCTTGCACCCCTTTATACGCATTTCCTGCGCCCAGAATTAGAAGCGCCTCTGAAAAGGCTGTCTATCAGATCCCAACCATGGGGAGCTCATTGCTGCAATGTGTGTTATCATCACCTCTCATTCCTCCAGTATCACAGCACAGCCAAAGAATTATGCATTGTATTTCCACAATTGCTCCATTTGCATGTGATGATGACAAGCGTATTCCCGGCCAACTGTCAGATAAAGAAGTCTCTCCGGTTAGAGAGGAAGACTCCGGTGTTTCCCCCTGCTCGGCAGGGCCACCTAAACCAGTAGCACACCAGAATGCTGGAGGAGCAGCAGACTAGGCCCCATTTTTCTTGGTAATCGTGTCAGTTAAACACTGCATCATCCTCTCACAAGCAATCTGATAAATACCCAATTACCAGTCAGTAGATGGCTGTGACAAGTGGGTGCTGGGGTCTTTGGCTGGGGACTCTGGCATAAGCGGCATTAAGATGGCCTGCTAACCTCAGAAGTAAGTGGTGGAGAGCTGGATCTGTAATACAAGTAAGCGCTCTGTCCCATTTGATTAATGAATAGACAGATAGAAGATAAAAGAAGATTTATATTTGCCCGGCTCTTTGGAAACCACAAACACGTTCGTGAGGATACATCACAGTCTAATCAATGGCCGCTCCTCTGTACTCATTACTATGACCGCTTGCATCAAAGGAAAAGTGCATGTTTTACAAGGCTTGTTCCAACGGCTTCCTCTGCATTCACAGCCAATTCAGTTTGAGAGGAATAAAAGGCCCTCATTGTCTCCCTCTATCTGACTCAATGACTGCTGAATGGATTGAGGCCAATTAATCAGGCAGTGACAAGAAGCAGTACTGCTGGCTCAGTGAGTCAGTGACCATCTCCCTCAATAGACAGGAACTATCAGCAGAACAGTCGCTGCCCACAAATTGATTTTCTGATCCCTACTATACCAAAGTGATGTCATTCAAAACCTGTGGTGCTGCATTTTTGTCTGATAGACTTCTTTCCCGCATAACGCTCGCATTTAAATGAGGCACAGATCGTCACTTCATACATATAATTATAATCACAGACACGCACAAACTACTTTCTTCACTTTCGTTTCCAAATGCACAATGATAATGTGCAATATCCCCTGAACTGGGACGAGACTTCGGTTAAAGGGTTATCATGTTATAATGGAAGATCTGTGGATAGCCTAAAGGGAAACTAGCCGGACGCCCTTGAGAAAAAGAATGAACTTCACATTACCTCTGACTGGGCACCCTATCCCACACTACTTAATCTATTTCGCTTTCATCTTCTGCCTCTCTGCTTCTGAAGTATACCGAAACTTTCGGCACTCACAAACCAGATAGAGAGAGGAGAAAGAGGTGAAGCCGAGCGGAGCAGGAGAGGAAAAGCGAGGACAAGTCAGAGGGGAGAGGAACATAAGTAAACGCAAAGATACCGAAGGAAAAAGAAAATTTATGATGTACCGGGAAGTGAATACAAAACATCCATTTGCGATAATAACGATTTGTTCTGCGTTCACTGTCAGGGCGGTGCGGTGAGCGGCAATTAGATGAGCCTCATTTCCAAATGAAAAAGACAATTCTCTTCACTGCACAATGGCTGTAGTTATCAGAGCAACCAAAATCTCTTTTTCAGATACACATCATCTCAATGCACGTTCATTATTCATTCTTCTCGCTCGCTCTCGAGGGTTGGATATCAAGAGTTGCATATCTGGAATGGGTGCTACCTGCACTGTGTTGAAAGTAAAGCATTTTGTTTTTGTAGCAGATAAACTCAGTATTAATATCCAATGAAACACCCATTAATGTCTTGCTTTGTTGAATAAGAAAAAAGGCTGTAGCTCTGATCAAAATGCCTTTTACTTACAACTAGCTCTATATGCCAAAGAGTAGAAGCAATATCAATTTGCTCTGCACTGCCAGCATTGTCAACCACCCACAATCACAATACAGTCAAGAGCATTATGCAATTTAAGTTCAATATCAGCAATGAACTGGATTTTTAGATTGAGTGTTCAGCATTGTTGTAAGCCGGCACACATCTCAAAGAGAGACTTGTAGAGCATGTGTAAGCAGCACAGATATATCTCCAGTGCAGGGATCAGGGATCAGCCATAGAGGGCACAGGGACTGCACACTCTATTCGATGAATCATTGGCTGCAGCTCACTGAGGTAGCAAATTTGTTCATCTCACGCTGCATAACCACTAAATAAACAATTCTGTTGAGGGACTAGGAATGTTGTGTGCATGAATAAAGCACCACTGCTGTGGGACCAGCACACTGGTCAAAATTCACACAGTGAAACAGGGATGCGACGGACCTGGCTTGGACACAGGGAGACCGTAGACATGTAGACAAATCTCCCTAAGTGTGTTTTCTAGTGTTGTGCTATGTCAGCGTCATGTTTTCTGATGGATAGCTCCTCCGCCTCTCAGACCCTCTGTTCTCCGTGTCGCCATGGATGCTCCTCCCTCGTAAAAACGCCAGAGGCGGATTAAACATCTCACGTTTACAGTACATTATGCCCCCCTCACTTCATTACAATAAAAGGATTAACCCGCCTCTGTTCTGGGGAGTGATTGGTGGGGAGGAGGGGGTCGACATGGTGGCTGAACTGTCCTTTCCCCTGAGCGTAGATCAAATCTCCTGTGCTTCTCCAAGTCTTGCCACTAATCATCCTGTAGTCATGCTCCTACGGGGGGCGGCTGCACGGGATGTGGCAACACACTGGGACCGGAATTACAAATTTGAAGCCATTAGGACACCCAGCAGTCGACTTACATAATGGCACATACTCCATCCGGCCCATAGGGGAAACCCATACTTGTCTGTCCCACTTTCTGTTCGTAGTTATGTCACTAGAATAGTTTTGAAAAGTGGAATTTATTGAGGAGTAATTCTGCCTAGCCTAGATAGACTTGTATCCTTACATTCTGGAGCAGATACTAAAGTTCCCATTATTTAAAAAGGGGTAAAGAGTCTCTTCATTCAAAACAGTGAATATGATGAAAATATGAGGGAAAAACCCTAATTAAAATAAATTAGAAGAGGTGAAAGCACTCCAGCGTGACTGCGGAGATGGGCCTGGTCACATGAGGCCTCTCCACAATGATCCGTCTTCTCATGAATGTGATCTGTGATAAATTAAAAGCTGATTATTTCCTGGAGGGAGAAGCCAAGTGCTTGGCCCCCAGCCCCCGTGCTGGCGGTGATGGATTAGGCCACACTCTGCACTAGGGACCTGTCCCCACTGACTGCAGACATAAAAAGACACACAGCCACTGACGCCACAAGCCTAAGTGCCTCCTATCAAGATGCCATCTCTGACAACTCTTTAATTTATTTGAATAAATGCTCCGCTAGCTCTTTAAAGGACAATTTTATTTTTTTTTTCATGAGACAGATAGATGATTCTTTAATTCTAAAAGAGGACGATGATAACAAAAATCAGCAAATCTGAACAACCTGTATTGCTAAATGAATCAGCTGACACTCTGCAAGCCTTGTGGGAAATGTTCAAGTTCAAGCAAAAACGAAACCTGGCATTTCAACCCGGATACAGGCTACTTTTAAAACAGTTATTTGATTAATATTACATGGAAAAGTAGAATTAGAGAGAATACTTTCCTTGAATACTTAATGATGGTTAAAGATCGTCAGTTTTTAAAACCCATCTTCTAATGCATTTCTGATGCTGACCATCCAATGTGATTTTTTTTTCTTTTGCATTTTCTTTTTTTTTTTCTCAGAGTGGAGTAATCCTGCTTTGAAGCACACTGGGTAATAAGTCCTTTTAGGTGTGAAGTTGAGCAGCTAAGACCATTAATTTCTATAAACTGGGCTTATGTACACTAGAATCATGCTCAAATGAAAGACAGACCTTTTAATAAATAAATAAACATTTTATGTTGTTAAGAAAAGAAAGAAAACTAAAAAAAAAAAACTAACTCTACTTGTGTGCCAGAGCTTATGGCTGGATGGCTCACTGACAGGCAGTAAACAGAATGTGTCTTACATCTTTTGTAATCCAGAGTGTTACATTTCTTAGCCATAATATGATATGCACCAAAGGCAGCATGAAGGGCACCGTAGACAGGCTGATACCCAGTGAGAAATGTGTCCCTGTGACACAGTATTATTGCAGTCAGAGAGCACCAGGCAGCTGCAGGTTGCATGGCAGAGCCCAGGTGCACAGTCCATGAGCTTCCATGAAGCAGAGATTTTTACATTATAGGTCCATTCTCATGTGTCTGAACCATTTTCCCTGGGTCGACATCATTTGGATGGGCTGCAGCGCAATTTGTCTGTGGTGATTGGGTCTGCCTGAGTGGGAACAAAGGCGGTCAGACTGGCTATTGTGTCCTTTTGTGTCCCATATGTCAGAAGTCTGCTGCGCAAACAATACAGCAACTGCCAAGACCACAACGGTCATTATCTGGAGTAGAATCGCTGTCATTATCCAGCTGCAATCATAACTCTAATTACAAAAGTTGCTTTGTAAGCAGGTAGATTATGCAATGTTAATTACCCGTGCACAATGCAGCAAAGACATGTTCAAATGCCACTCACCATTGTGCCCCTTACAAAAGCGGCACACATTTTACCCTCTTTGCCATATGCAAATCAAAGCCATGTCCCAAGGTAGCTGGTTTAAACCCTGATGGCATAATCCCACACTTCTTATCATCACTAATATCTCATTAATGATGGCTCCAATAAATCACCCTTAACCATATCGTGTGACGTTAACCAGAGTGTGTATGCATGGCTCTAATTGATGAACCTCGTTCTGTAAGCTGCTCCGTCTCACTACTTGGCACCATCAGTTGTAGTTAAAGCTGCTGAGCTTTAAGTATTTTTCAGCCAGAACTGTGCTTATGGGACACTTTTTTAGTCTCAGGGCACCTTTTAACCAGGTTCCAGCATAAAGATACATCACTGACCATTTCTTAACACGCTGGGCTTTAAAATCTGTCACTATAACAACCATGAAGCAGGCACAGTAGCAAACTGTGGAGCTCTCAATTTGAGCTTTCACAGACACAGCTGACAGAACCGTGACTATAACTTCCTTCATTTTTCATTTCAAGGCTACAGTTTCAACCAAAATTTGAATAGATTGTCCACTGCTGTTTTTCTAACATAAATACTTGTTTGCATATAAAAAAAAAACTGAAATTACATTGTGTGGCCATAGGCTTTGACGGACACAGTTGAAAGTGTATTTATAAGATCTCAGGAGCTAGACACAAGATGATTTTCCCCAGGCACAGCACAGCAGCCTGTGGCATTAATCACCATAAGCCTGCACTTTACCAACCCACTCTGGCAAATTAAATCCCCAGAATAATATCTTCATCATTGCTGTATTTCAGGCATCTATCTGGCTTTGGAAAGCAGCACAGCAGAGCCTGCCAACTCGGAAAGACCTGAAACTATAGGGCAATAAAAAGTGACATCAGCGATGGGAAAGTTAATAGTGTGTTTCAGATGCACTTTCTGGAGGACAGGGGTAGCAGAGGTTTCATTCACTGTAAGTGACAGTGTCTGGCAATCTCCCTCTGCCTCCCATATGCCTCTATGTATTTCAGCCTGCTCTCTCTAATAACTCATGAATAGGTAAGGCTTCTACGGGGGCACATGCAGCGTATGTGACAGACCATAACACCAGGACATCCATTGCCTTTATAGTCTGTGTACAGATCATAGTAACAGCTTGTTTTGCTTATTCATCTATATAATGTGATGTTGGATTACAGCTGGCAGGGCCCTAACCCTGTGTGAGGACGATCACACCCGTGGCTCTGTGAGCAGCACTTGAAACGTGCCTGTTTTTTGGAGTTCACATGAGCCTGTTTCTAACTTTGAGATGATCTTTTTGGCACAGCTGTCAGTGAACGCCTCAAGCTGAATAAACAGAAGATAGAAACACGCAGACCACATGTCTGGAGGCGTCTGTTTCAAACTGGGCCAGAGGCACATTTTCCTCCCGTCACATCTTCCACAATACATGTTGTCTCGCTTGCTTCATAATCTGTCATAGTTTTTATTGCCCACGTTCTGAATTATGTTATATTATTCAGTGTTCGCTTGACGGGTAAAACTAACATGGATGTATTCACAGCATCTCAACGGTGTAATGCAAGACGACTGCTTTTGCCACAAGAAGACGCTCTACTCAGCATTGCAACACACTTCAGACAGGAATACAACATTATACAGCTGTTTTTTGCAACACTAATCCTGGGCTTAAAAAACTCCTTCTAGTGATATATCTCAGCAGACGGAAAAATCTTACATCACAGCTGTGAAACGGGCCTCCCTTCTTTCCTGCGTAACTTGATTCAGACCCCAGCGATGTCAAGCCTTTGGTAGAACTTCATGCTCCAGCAGACAACACACCAAAGATCCAATGTGTGATACGAGACATGAAAACTACACAAAGATAAACCGCTGCACCGGCAAAGATTGCAAATACTCTCTCTGCCCCCGAAAAAAAAAAAAAAAAAAAAAAAAAATCCAGGTAGATAATGAGAATACAGTTGGGTTCTACTGTCTCATTGCTGACAGACAGGGGCAGCGGGGCTGAACATGTACGTGGTTCAACAAGCCTCTGACATGGTGTGCTCCTCTCCTCTGGACTGTCAGCCTTCAGCAGAGCACATCATCTCTCCATGAGGATTTCATCACATTAGCCTAAGCCAAGCATGCAGATAGCACCAGCTAGTGTGTCATCCACAGGCAGACACACACAATCACCAATTAGAGCTATCACGGACACTGTAATTAGCAAGACTGACTGATTTGAGCTTGTGTAAAATGTATTCATATTATCCAGATTACAAATAAGCTCTGTTCATCTAATTAGCTCACATAGCTCACAAGCTTAATTAAAGTTAATACATTATGATACCCCAAAATCCAGAGATTACAATGCTCCAAGGTTCTAGTTAATTAGAGCATTCACACATTGACAGGCAGGGCTCACAGCCTCTTTTCCCCCCAAACCAATTAAAATTAAGGGTCAAAATGGGCAAAAACTTTGCTTCCTCTCTGTGTTTGCTCTCCGTTTTGTGTGAGCATGTGCATGAGTAGTCTTCTTCCAATGTCATTACAGAACTAGAAACATCTTGTTCCCGTTCCAAAATATCTTTTTTTTCCTCTTTCCTCATCCCTCCTGTCTTTGTTGCATGAAATGATACTACCAGCCAAGTTAAATTGGCAATTACAGAGCCTGTCATCCACACTGCTCCGCCTCAGTATTTGTTTACAGAAGGCTTACAAAAGGGCATTTTCAGATTCCTGCCTCTGTATTTATCTTGACTGTGGCAGGCAAACGGTGAGAACACTGAGCTGAATATTCATTGTGCTGCAGAGGACTTTCACACTTGCCGGAATCAACTTTGCACTCGTGCTCCGCAAAGATGCATTAACATAAAGTGGCTCATTACAATGTTTCAGGGCTACTGGGCCGGCTTGGTTATTAATGGGTGGCGTATCCAAAAAGAAATGCACCACCGTTAATTTGTTGTCAGGATTTGGATATAAATCAGCATAGCGCCTCTTGAGATGCTGATCTTGTTATGTGCATCTTGTCGTCTCAAGAGGTGGAAACACACACACACACACACACGCCGCACTTAAACACAAACACGCATGCACCCATATGCAAAGCTTTTGTAGAAAGCATGAGAGCCCAGGTGTGAAAAGAACAAAAAACAAATGCACCTCTGGACATCCTCCAACTGGTCAGAGGAGGGACACATCTGGAGACAATCATGATGCCGTGAAAAACTCATGACGGGATTTGACTTGGCATGGCTCTTCCTTGGTTAGTCTGCATGCGTCAGGAGGCTTTGGGCTCATCAGTATCACATCAGGACCTTTGTATATTCTCCTACATGCCTGACCCAGAGAAAAGGGGCCGAGGGATGAGGGCAAGAGACGAGTCTGAGAGGTCTCAGCGGGCGTCGGTGTGGGAGGAAAGGCGATTTACAGATGTGGGAGAGTGCAAGGTCCTGCTCTGCTCTCTTTCTCCTTTGTGACTTCCATCCATCCGTTATACATTCTCAAGGATGAATGGGGCAGTTTGCCATGGAAATAGATGCAAGTGCTTTCCATTTCAGCAGCAGGAGTTTTCTGAACAAAACACACTCGTTCCACCTTCTCCAAATGCTCCATGGGAGAACAGCGGATAAGTGAACCCTCCATGGCCACAAAGCACTGATAATGAAATTTACTTAAACTAGATGGTATCTCAGGATTGTTGCTGCACAGTGTGGATTCTGACCTTCATCATTTAAAGGAATCCTGAAAAGTCCCTTCATTATCATCCATTATCTATTATTTATTGTTTCAAAAAAAAAAAAAAACATTTTGTTCTATGCAAATCAAAGTGAAGTACCACTTAAAATATGGATTACTAAATACCTGTTGCTGTTTCTGTTTAAAAAAAAAAATCAGAACAACACTGCGATCAATTTTCAGCTGCTGTCACAACATCTGTCTCACTTAATGCAGCGCATGCAATGAAAAGCACATTTTGCGATGGTAATTATAGTTATAGATGCTCCTCTATCATTACATTGACTTGAATCATCCTTAAAAGCTTTACTGAGTGCATTTTAGTACTTGAAGTTCATCAAAGGTCAAAAATGTCATTATTTAAGTCAGTTTAACAAAATATGATGGGAGAGACAGCCGTTCAGGGTGGCCCAAAGAAGACTGAAGCCCAGTTTAATCTACATATATAGCGAGAAGAGAACTGAAAATAAGGCATTGGTTCCTTTGACTGAAACATTATTGTGTTGTTTTGAGGTGCAATAACATTTCCACTGACCCCGTGACATAAAATGACCATAACACTCCTACATTGAATGTTTTGATTACAAAACGTACTGAAAGGGGAAATGGTTGTGTGTTTATTTCAGTACAAAACATAAAAAAGTATAAATCTTCATCGAAACCCTGAATATAATTGATTCAATATTCATTTGTGGAACCTGCCTCGATGTGATTGAAACACAAAGGGAAAGCACAATTGTGTTCCTCAAACCCCATTTCTTTTACTCGCCTAAAAAGTCCAATAGAAAGGAAAGAGAACCCATCGGAACTGTATGTGCGTGCCTATGTGTGTGTGTGTGTGTGTGTGTGTGTGTGTGTGTAACATATGCCGTGTGCATGCACTCTATCAAGTGTACCTGGAGGCAATTTCTTGTTCATTTTTTCGTGATTCTTTTTTTTTTTTTTCATGGCTTGCACACACACAAAAAACCCTCAATTACATTCACATGGGTATTCCCAAGCACTCACTCACTCTCATGGACATAAATGTACACACACACACACACACACACACACACATGCAGCAGCACATGCACACACAAACAGACAAAAGCAGACAGCCGCAGACGCACACAACTGTGAGACAAACTAGCAGACAGACACGGGGTATTCCTGTCTCCTGGACCCTGATGTAGATAGATGCCCCCGGCTGCTGATCCTGAATCTACATTAGGTCATTACAATAACCAGTGTGGGCCGGTGAAGCCCCGCGACGTGGAGGGAGCAGAGCAGCTTGGGAGGAGAGCTACTCTCCCAGCCCTGTGGGAAAACGACCTCGACACACTCATCTGTCTTAGTTACGCGGGACTCAGACCTACTGACACACACACGGAGGAGCCAGCCCGGCCCCTGCAATCTCTGCTCTTTTGTTGTGATATGACATTAAAAGATCTAATAAAGTGCATCCAAAAATAGTGAAAATATCACAGCGAGTGGAAGAGGTTGGGCTGAACGTAATGGATGACAGAAGTATTAGGGTGTTGGGGATCACTGGGGTTGTTTTCACCCCCGATAGCAGCAAGGGTGCACCAAGGTTAGTAATGACCTCACTCTGAGGCGGCTGACCTCCGACCCCGGGCGTCAGGTGAAGGTGATGCGCCGAGGCTGAGGGTGGACCGGGTCACGAGTGAGAGACGCACGGAGATGAGAAGTCTGGGGAGGGTTGGGGGACGGGGGGGTGGAGGGGGAGGCGGGACCAGGGCCTCGCCGCAGTGAGCTCTCACTCAGTCACCCCAGGGCTGGCTGTGTTTACGGAGCTGTCAGTCACGTGGGGAGGCCTCTCCCTGGAGACCCGGGCCACCAGGGCGATGAGAAAATAATAGCTCCTTCTGTCAGAGCTTCGAGGGACAGGGGTCTGATGGACACTGCTGGGAATTAGAGTCAGCCTCTGGGACAGGGCCTGTCTTACACTTAAATACAGGCAGGATGGAGCCACACACACACACACACACACAGACACAAGGTGTAAAAACATACCAGTATCACCAACGATTATCACTACCCATGTTGAGGAGCTTCAATACTTTTGCTCTTCCTGGGTCAGGGTGATGTAATGAAGCTGTCTAAAGTAAAGGCAGCTGAGTTTCAATAGGTCACTGTGCCTCTAAAGCAAACATACAGTGGAGACAAATATCTTTAGGAGGTTTCAGGAGCAAAAAAAAGAGTTGGAGTTGACATAGGAGCAGTAAGGCACATTTATGCCTTTCCCCTTAGACACTATATAATGATGACAGTCTTAAGAAATATAGTCACACAACATAAAAGAGCTATAGCCCTTGGTGATGAGCAGGCTAGAAATGGGAACCACTGCCCCATTAGTAAAACCAGACTTTAAATCAGGCTGAACCGCCATTAAAAGAGTTGAAAGATAGCCTAGTGAAGCTCATCATTAGTACAAACACCCCAGAAATCATGGGGTAGCATCTGCTTTCTGCACATCTTCCCACATCAGTGCTCAAAGCAGTAGGCCTGAGGGAAAGGGAGGGGGGGTCTGGGGGGGTGGGGGATAGAGAGGCTATTCCCTTGTCCCTTACCATGAATAACAATCTCTACCTCCAGGTAATTAAAGGGGACAAACGACGTCCATGGGGCCATGCCAGCCCATCATTAAGCAAAGCATCTATTGCAAAGAGCGTGTGTACGCACGTGCGGAGAAATGGGCTCTTCACACACCAGCCCGGGAAACATAATGGCCATTGATTTTGAGAGGACCAGGAGAGAGCACATTTCACCATATCTATTACACAGATTAATCCATGTATCTTTTTATCTACCTGCGTTAATGCTGTGCCTGTGCATTTTGTGCTTTGTTCTCGGCTGCCTCAAAGAGGGCGTCTACTGCCTTTGTCTCTGCTGGAAGCCTGGGCCTCGACCAGACAGCGCGCACCTCGCTGATGACCTGATCACCGCTGTCTCGCTCCCACCTCCCGTTCTTGACAAATTATTTGCATTCACACATACATATGCACATTTTTCACACACAATATCAGGTGTTCGTACGCACACACACACCACATTTCAATGTTACAAAATTAGAACAGCGCAGACACCTGAGACACAAACACAAACAATTTGCACCCGCCAACTGTGTGCTCTTCCCAGTCCAGGCTCGCTTTAGGTGTTGACATCAAACAGAAAGCCACTGCTGAGCATGCACAAACTTTACCATTATGTCTGAGGATACTGCTCGAGACAGACAAATTGACGCAAACAGCGGTGCACATCCTCAGTCCGAGCCTTCATGCACACACTGCACGGCTGACCTTGGCATGCATTTTGTTCTTTTGTTGGTCTTGATGGATTACAGTCATATCACTGTGCTCTCCTATACAGCCAGATTGTTTGTGATATATGTTACAAGTAACTAGGAGAGCATGTCAAGACTGCAGATTGAGTGTCTCATCCCATCTCCTCTGTTATCACATTAGTGCCTTTCTCTCAAAAGCGAGATAACTAGAGTAATGGAGCGGTTAGCTAGAGATCACTAACATTAGAAGGACTTGAAAGGGAGGAGGTAGAGCAGAAAGAGCGGGCAGAGGGAGAAAAGGGTGGGATTAAGAGCAGGACCCTGCTTTCCTGAGAAAAAAAAAAAGTGGTTCTCAGCAGCCCTCTGTTGTCTCAGACCCATATTTCACACCAGCTCCCTACTACGTTACAGTCCCAAATGAAAAGACACTTAAAAACCCCCAGGAAAGAAAAAACACCCCAAATACAGCTCAGAGCCTCCCACTGGGACACAAGCTGTTTTATGACTTTAAAACCTGCTAAATAATGCAGCACCTTACAGCATCTGAAAACACAAAATAATAGACCGTGGATATTCCATCAAATGCTTGGTGGCTTGGGTGGCCAACCACTGATGCGGGAGATGTCCAGACTGTAATATGAAGCTTTATCACAACATGGAGCAAGTCACAGCAAGGTGGGGGGAGAGACAAATATTCAATTATGGGACATTTGTGTGAAATATAACATACCAAAGGAGGCCTTATGTACAAAAAAAATGAATTTAAAATTCACACTATTCCTACTGCCCATGACAGACCAATAAATAATGCTGAAAATAAATTACTCATCTCAAACTAGAAACCGAACAACCAGAACTGACCTAAGCGTTTGGTATCCATAACATGAGCTTCTGAGTATTTACATTCTTTGGGGGGGGTTTTGTTATAAGCATGTAAATAAGCTTTGTTCATGCTGAGATGGCTCACAGGCCAGGAGCTTATCGCCTGATGCAGTGGCATGAAGCAGCTTATAGTAGGTGTACAATACAAACCCCTGGATAGCATACCAGTCTATCACAGAGGCTTACTCCCAATGCAATTGCTTTAATTCAAAGTGCCGACTGACAAAGGATTGGGCCCCTCTTTTGTTAGCGTATGGCTTGGGATTGCGCCCCCATCTTCATACTACCTATCAGGAACACTACTACTACTACTACTACTACTACTACTACTGATAGGGATTTTGTTTAATATGTTGTTGTGAATTCTGGAGCAGAAAATGTGCTCTTATCCTGAGACAAATCTTGGAGTGCTGTCACAGCTACCCTTTCCATCTATTTCATTTCACACTCTATGGAGCTGTACATTGGTGCGACTTTACAGATTTGGGGACAGGACCATTTTTTGCCCTACATACAGGACAAGATGCTCACAAATACAACTGTCCTAGCAGACAGGAGCATCTGAGAGCAGAAAATTGCCTGAACAGAAACATGGCTGTTAGGACCCTTTATGTGAGATCATAAGCAAAGAGCTTTATGGCAATCTATTCACCATAACTACAAATAACATGCTGACATGACCAGAACGAGCAACAGCCTGAGCCAGCGCTCATCAATGAGCAGTAGCCATGCCATGCACACACACACACACACACACACACACACACACACACACACACACACACACACACACTGTATTTTATGATGAAATTTTGTAGCACAGTCTTCAAGGTGCTTGGCTGCCTTAATCTCCATGTGGTGCTGCAGACTGTCTGTTTGATTTACACAACACTGAACTTCTCCTTGAGAAGCAACCAGAGATATCTTAATCCATGCCTTTGATCACCATCTACTCAATCCCATTTCCCACTTCCCACTCGTCCACAGGATTCATCCTCTTCTGCTTGCCCAGTTGTTTCTGAAGTCAATTAGTCTTAACTCACATTATGCTCTTCTGCAGTTTTCGGAGTAAAAGTCATTATTGCGTTTGAGACCCATCAATGCATGACAAATTAGCATTAAAAAGAAATCGCCAATTTAAAGTGTAAACATTAACTAGTCATGATGGAAAAAAATTCAATTTAATATCTCTTTTATATTCAATTTAACAATGCATGAGAAACAGCTGTGAAATTAAAGGAAAATTGAAAAAAATGGGTTATCATAGTGGACTTTTCATCTTCTCATGACATAGCTGTGAGAAAAGTAATTATAAATTGTAATCCCCCTTCAGTGCTGAGTGTGTCCCCACCTGCAGATGAATGACAGTGTCCACCCAGCAAACACTGTCACACTCCCTCTAGACATGACTAATTGACTTGCCACCACGGGTGAATGACATGCCATCCAGAGGGCATCATAATGACCATGACATGAGGGAATGATGAGACCTGCCGACAGCTAGCAGCGCTCGACCTTTTGCATGCGAGGTCGAGTGTCAGAGGGAACAGGATCTTCCTGTTGTTGGGCCTACAGCCTCGGGGCTCCACAGGGAGGAGCAATGCACGACAGGGACCTGGAGCTTTTCAATCAAGCACCCTTGCAGGACAGTGATTTCATTTGGCATGGCTTTCGGATGAAAAATAAAAACAATAAAATAGAAATCAATTGTTAACAGCCTCAGGGCATTCAAACATCTGTCACGTGCAGGAGAGGTGGGGGGTGAAGGATGAGGCTGGACAGTGTTGGGATGTTTCATTTTCTGTAGTAGAGATGTTCTGCTGGCACAATATTTCTAATTTTGAATGTTTGATCTGGAGTGTGGTTCCCTAAATTCAGTTCAACACTCTTGTCGCCCAAAGTCTGGCAGTATTTTATTAGAAAGAAACAGCAAATATCACTTCAAACAGTGTCTAAAACTTCTGCAGTGTAGTTCTGTTGAATTTATAAAACAAATTCGGTACGCTTTTCAAAGAGTCATTATCCACACATTAGTTGGTGTTGTTGGTTTTGCTCACTGGGCATTAATGTCTTATTCACTTTCAGCTGCCTGTCTTTTTTTTCTTTTTCCAAATATCACTAATCCTGTTAGATGGAATCTGCTAATGTTCTGCTTTGGCTGCCACACACATAAAATTCCAAGCCTGCCGATAAGCCCCAAATTTGCCATGAAGGCATATCTGGTCCGCCTCTCTGGATTAGAGAGATTTACCCAGACAACCAGAGATATGTGACCAGGAGTTCACAGCAGGCCAAGTCATCCACTATACTCCACAAACAAAAGCAAAAATGGGCCACAGATGGACTGAGTTTCATTCTTACTTTTTTCCTCCAATATGCCCCTAGTTTCTCATTAATTTCTGTAGTGTATCTGATCTTGTTTTTGGACTTAATTAGCTTCATTTTGATCCAGTGTGATACGTCATATTCAGGATGTGGCATCTCAAAGAAAACCATAATAAACTAATGTGAAGACAGCTTGGGCTGTCAGTATGCTGATAAGATTAGGCCCAAGAAGCAACTAATTATTCTTCAAAAGCATTTTCCCTGGAAAAAGAATGGATAAAAAAACAAAAGACAAAATAAATCAATAGCTTCAAGAAATCATTGTAACACAGTGTCATCAGAAAATCATTACAAAGCCCAAAATGCCCTATAAATAACAATAATCTAATGATATCATTGTCACAACTAATGCTCAGATACAGACATGCAATATGTAGTTCTTATTGTGACACAGGGGTTCTTTATCACCTTAAATAAAGCTGAAATTAAAAGTTCCTTAAAAGGGAATATGAAATGACGATGCAAGGCATTAAAAGCAAAATTAACTTATTAAATTAGTCTTTTTACTTTTTGGTGTTACAAAAAATATATGTCACTTCATTCCAGTGTTATTGGACTTCAGGAATACTGGCCAGTGTTTACACCACCATGTGTTGATTTCAGCAGCACCACTTTATGTCTCCAAATTAATTAAGCACAATGCTTCCTTGGAGCAAAACAAAATTACTCCTGCATAATGGGCAGAAATGGGAGCTGTGATATCAAGTGAGAGAACAAAAAAATTAAGACGCCACCCCCCACACACCCCCAACTACCATCATAAATAAAGGAAAGTGAAAATATGAAAAGAAAGGGCTCTTCAAGTCTCTGGGAAGGCGTTTGAATCAATCTGTAAAGTACTACCACGTTGGCAAACTCCAAACTGCCAAGTGTGGTAAGGCTCACCCAATATCACACAGGCCTGACTGCATGGCCGTCTGCAGCACGGGCATGAAAAGAAAGAGAGGAACAGAAGTGATGCCACAGCAATGTGGTCAACACTCCACCTACCCACAAAAATTCTTGCAGCCATGTTGTAAATCCCAGAGAAATGCAGGCTGTAGGATTAGTGATAGTAGCAATCTCAGAGGACAGGCTCTTCAAAGTTTGACTCAGGGCCAAATACACAGCACAGTCTAAACCTGGGGCTGATTGGCATCAGTGGAACCCAGGAGCAAAAAAAAAAAAAAAAAAAAAAAAAAAAAAATCCTTCCTGGACAATGCCAGCATTTTCAAATTAACAACTTGTGCACAAGTCTAAAACACTAGCCCCCAAAAGGGACTGTGTGAGTAGAAAAACAAAACATGCAGAGTGTTATTGAAAGTACACAGTAATACTGCACCAGACTAAAGAGATTATGAAACAGTGAAAGTGGCCTCTCTACCAAACCGTTTTATTACAATAGCCTAGCCTGTACAACCCACATGACACCTATTTCCTAAAACATATGAAGGCATATTTTGCAAAATGAGAAGACATAGCCTGTTGTTATCCATACATCTATCTACAGTCTCTGAAAGGGAGATCAGCGTCTTGGAATTCCTTCTGTTCTTTCAAAGTGTATTGATCCATCGTCCCCTACGTCCCGATGCAATGCCTGCTGAGATCCGGGCTTTCAGTGCGGCAAGACAGCGCTGACTGGGACTGGGGTATGTTAATCCCCCCGCACACACCATGAATCATTCATAGACCGTAGCCCGATGGATAAACGGCAACTGTTTGTCTTAATCTGCTTAAAAAATTACGAAACATGTTTGCACGTCGCATTACTCTCGCGTCGCGTTTTCTTGCGATGCGACAGTTGATGTGGACGTTTGGGGAAACTTTCAGAACCACAGAGTGGGGACAGCTCCACAAGCGCTGCTGCCCGCCTCCCCCGGACGCAGAGGGGCCACAACGTCCTGCTAGGACGTCCACTCCGCGGGCTGCTCCGTGATGCAAGAGAAACCTGCCGGTGCGCAACGGCACAGTCATCCTTTGTAAATCAAATGTGGCATTGCCTCTATAAGGTATTCATGTTGTGTCGGCGTATGCCCAACAGACATATAAATGAATGATTGGACGAATAAATGTATGATCGAATGAATGAATGCATGAGATATAAGACATACAGTGTAAGTACCGGGTCTTGTACTGTGCACACTGATGAGAGAAGTCTGTGCACTCCGGATCTGGGTAAAGGCAGCATCCTTTACGCAAAATGGGAACTTAAAATAAACTGTAACTGTGATCACATGAGCTGAAGCTCAACCTCAGTCATGCACACAGCCACAAACTGCACTCCAGATTTAAAACATTGCACGGCTGGTCTGTACACCGACAGAAACGCAAACACGCACCATTTCTCCAAACCGCCGCACTTGTCGCAGCACTTGCAGCATTCGTCACAGGCAGCGGCACACAAGTGAAATCCAACTTACCTTTCCAAAACGATCCGAAGGCTGCTGCACGTGTTTGTCTCTTAAAAGCAGAAGTGATCCATCCTAGCGGGTGTAGAAAACTTTTATTTGCTGCGCACGTTGAGGGCTACAGTGTGAAAACCAGGGAAATGAATATAAACTACAAGTAGTAATCGAGAGACTTGAGTCAACGTTGGTTATCCCTCTTTCTAGAAACAAAAAAATGGAAACTCAAACCATAAGCCGACTCCTTTGAAGAAGCTTATCCTTCAGGGGAAAAAAAGAGTATCCTGTGCCGTTATGTACAGTGCAGTTAGCGCAGCGGTGGAGAGCCAGCGCATACAAATCTGTCCATGCTTCTCCTGCAGCGGGCAGCCTCGTCAGCCTCCCTGGGTCCTAAAGCTGCGCTAAACTGGAGGCACCGGCATAATCCTCTGTGCCTGTAACGAAAATGCACCCAATCAGTCTCTTAAAAATGAACGTTTTACAGATGAGAACTCAACGCAAGAAAAAAAAATGTCCCAGTTCAGTAAAGTGACATGAATTCGCTCGTTTCCGTTGCAAATCAACTTGTTTTTGATGGAGGTGTCATTGTGGCAGATTGATCTGTCTTATTAAGATTTTGCCAGTTATTGGAAATCCCTGAAAGTGGGGCTATTTCATTTCTATGGCTTTTTCTTGGCTTAAGAACCAGACAGTAAAACTGCACTGGAGACTAAATTACTTGTTAAGATGGACCCCCTTTTTGTAGAATGAATTTGTCTGAAGATATACGATGCCACGATTGACTTCTGGGGTCAATACAACTGATTCATCCCGAAGGGGAGAAAAACAGCAAGCTAAGGTCTGGAGAAGCTTGTCCACCTAAGTGATCACGTGAGCTATGAACCTCCTCCTCAAGAACAAATTTGTAGACATAATTCAGTTTAGTGGCCTGACAGTCAATACAGTCTCACCTTGGCGTTTTGTCTCGGGATTTGGATCACTCTCTGAACTAAAGCTGACCCACCAGCTGCAATGACAGAACAGCTGATGTGAGTCTAGGTTGTGAGGGTATTGTAACCTCCTGCTTGTCCACCTTTCTATTAACATACCAAAATAAATGAATAAAATATCCAAAAAAATCAGACATTAATCTCCACTGATATCTATTAAAGAAAACCCACTGCAGTCCAAGATCTGATGTTTTTTCACACAGAGGCACAATCTCATCCTTGTTAAATCTTTCACTGAGCTGTAGCCTCCATTCCTTCCAGAATGTGTAATGAAATGTTAATGGTCACTGTGACCACTGCTCCAGCTCCTAAATCAGAGATTTTTTTTTTTTTTTTTTTTTTTTTTTTTTTTTTTTTAGCAGCTCTGCACTAATAACCCTATTTAAAAGTTGAAGCCTAGATGTGGGACTTGGTTTTTTAGAAATTGCAACCAATTTGGAAGTAACCTGCAGTCACTGATACTTTTCATTAATCCTCCCCACTTCATGCACATTTGTCAAAAATCCTTCATGATTAAAGTGAGAGTTTTTATATTATTTACCCGCTGTTGAGGGAAAATCTTGCAAGGACAAAATATTCTATTTGGCCTGAAAATTGAATTTCTATACTGATGCATTTATGTATTCCATCATCCCTTTGAATCAGCTCATCAATTCATGCATTTTTCTTCCCAGTTTCTTTCTCTTCCTGTTTGGATATTCAATGCCAAGCCATTTTGCACTCCAATATTATTTTTTTTTTACAATCTCATGTATTTCTATAAGGGTAAATACGGATGTAACCTCTCCCCCTGTCAATCACTGCAGGGGCTAGCTTTTTGAAATGGATTGAGCAGCAGACATTCAGAGTGGAGCCTGCTCCTCTCCCCTGCCTGCATCTTAACAGGCCTGTCTGCTGCGACCAGTGTGGGAGAGGGGTTACGTCCAGAGGGACTGGAGAATGCCAATCAGTCCTAATTTTCCCCGCAAACTCATAATTCCACACATGAGCATTTAAAGGACCTCATCTTCTGCATCATGCATATGGTGTCTGTAAGGTAACAGTGCCAACGGGGTTAGTGTTTCATGTCTAAATCTATTTAAATGCAGCAATGAGATAAGATGTCCTGTCTGTTCAGATGTTAAATAACAATTATGATTCATTATATTTTAGCCTAATTAGTTTCAAGGTCCTTGTATGGAGGTTAACCTGACAAATGACTGTCAATATTGGATTGGACAACTGCGTACTGCTGGCATATAGGAGTTTATCATACAGAGCTCCAACCAATGAGTAGCGCAGCTGTAAAAGATCCAGTAGACACTCAGTGCTGTAGTCAGATGGACTCGCAACCCACTGTAGAAAATCAAATGTTGTAGTTTTGCTAAATCAGTTTGCATTTTGTTGAAATATTGTTTGTGGTTGTTAGTTATTGGGGGGAAAAAAAAGAAAATCACAATTGAATGAATGAAATGCATTTCAGTACCCTAAAATGTAACATTGCATGGTCTATATACCTAAACTGAAATTATAGGGTTTTGGGATTGCTATAGGCAAATGTTGTTTTTTTTCATACTTTTGGAACTTTCCTGAATCAAAAGCCCATTTAGATGAAAATTCATGCAAAATTGGTGAAAACAGGCAACATAATGCAGCTTGATTCACCTTTCAAGGGGTATACCTGAAGGCTCATGTGACTGGAGAGCTGGCTTGAATTAATGCTAGGGACTTAATGTTTCCAACATGATTTAAAAGAGTTGCATGTTAGAGGTAAAGAATTTGGTTTGGGGGCTGTCTCAGACATCTGGCATGATTTCAGAACAGGTTTCGACTCACTGGGATAAAACAGCAATGTTTAAACACTGATCAGTGCAGTCATTTGTTCACAGACAGTTCACAATGAAACACAGGAGAATAAAGCAGTTGTCTAACATATCTTGAGCACTGTATGTTAGAGAATCAAAACTCTTTCGCTCATCACTCATTTTACTCTGCTTTGACACCTGAGAACAACAAGAAGATGACAGGACCAGGTTTGTTTGGTTGGAATACATTTCATTATGTAAAGATCTGTTATGTAAAGATCTCACTTTCAGATGCCTGGCCTGAGGGCGTTTATGCTGGTAAAAGCAGTGTCAACGTTTGAATGACTTCAGAAAGCACATTTTTTGAAGACAGGCTTGCATCTGATTTGTATTGTTATTCCCATAGTATTTGTCAGAATCATTCTTTAATAATGCTATATTCTACATTAATGAGCAGCACTTTTTTGGTGGTTAGTCAGTATTGTTCTATTATTGCTAAAGCGCTTTGCATCAGAGTTTCTCTTTTTTGTCACAGTAACTTTTAGCCAAATAAAACTTAAATTCATTATTTTCATTATTATTGCAGCAGCTTATGATCTCCAAAGTGTCACTCCTTGTGCTACTGACATGCCATGATAGGTCCTGCACTATGTCAGAATGTGATCTTGAGAGACAGTCACAGTTCAAATCCATTTACATTCACTTGGTGTGCATGGATGGAGAAGAAAACTGAGGAGTCAGCTGCTGAATCCATGCTTGATATGCAGGATAAGCGCCTACATCTGCAACTTGTTAATCATATAAAACCAAGAATGCAATGACACTCAATGAGGTCAAGCATCAATCTTGAATAAGAAAATAATGATCTATGATCTTTTATTCATTATTTGTACAAGTGCACAGGTGTTGTTGCAGAGAATAGTGTCTGACAGACATGTAGAACACACATTTTTTCAATGCATAAATATTATGAGATTACAACTTCACACACTGAATACATTACTGCGCTGACAGTATATCAGGTTGTTCATAGCACGAGACACAGGAAGGAGCTGTGAGAACTCCCTCCAACAACTGGCTGCCACACTATTCTGGTATCAAACCAGTGCTGTGACAGCTGGTTGGTGGGAGAGTGTGAGATCGAATTTCTCACTAAATCTAACAGGACTTTTAGCAGAGATCTGGTCATGGCATCCATACTAGTGAGCCACTGCATCATGCTCTTTGAAGATGACACCCATCATCCATACCTGCCATCAGCACACCAAGTGTCTGAATTTCACAGATACTTAGGAATGATGAATGTAGACTTCCCTGATTATGTGCAGTACAGTAACCCTGCAGCAACACTTCTGAAGAACTGTGTGTGTGTGTGTAGGCAAAGAAGCACAGATGGACACAGAACTGAAGCAATTGCAAATGGGCACTGACTGACTTGCACATTAACTTGTAGGCAGACGGACACAGGTCAGCCTTCCAGGCAGACGGCCACATGTTCAGCTTTCCCATCCAGAAATACTGTGACACTATTTCACGCCAAATTAATCAAAGTTCATCATTAGAGTTCTCTAAACAGCATATATTGTGTGTTTTTTTGTGTGTGTGTTTATGCGTATGTGAGTCAAACACTGTATAGAAGTCTAAACTTCAGAGATATCTGCTTTTATATCATGCACAGTGATTAATCCCCACATTGCTGGAAGAGAGCACAGAAAGAAGTAGCTGCTTCTACAAAAGCTGCAAGTGACAACCATGCAAGTTGCAAGCGACTCTAAAGCAGTTTTATGGGCTCACTGTTGGGCAAAGGGCAGGGACAGAGCAGGCTCAAATGTGGTGGACCTTGGCAGTGGAAACTAGCTGTCAGTATGTGAAATGTAACTCCTCTAGGGAGTAAGGAGCCAGAGCTGGTGCAGGAGGTTGAGAAGCACCAATTAGATACAGTTGGGCTCACCTCCACACGTTGGCTTTGGAGCCAAATGCTTTGATCGGGTCAGATCTCTCCCCTAGTCAGAAGCTGTGTCCAATGAGAGGCAGTAGGTGGGTTTGGGGCTGCACAGGAGTCCTGTCTGCTGCTGAATACTTGGAGTTTGTCCAGACGGAAAAAAGGACCTCAATGCAACTATCTGTTACAGGGAGGAAACAGGATAAGACTGATCAGATTATTGCATGTGAGCATGGCCTTCTTGGAGACAGTGGGTAGAGGGCTAGAAACGGCTCCACCTCCTGACTCCAGAATCTTACTGGAGGACACAAACATTGGCAAGGACAGGGAAACCAAAAGAGATCTGACTGTGAAGAAAAGACTTCATGATCTGATTTGGAATGGGGTATGATATTGTGCTGCGCCGTGTGCTGGTCATGACTTGTTTTTTAGTTGTAATGAAAGCATCTGTGCAGGAACAGACCTGAACCACTGGGATCAGGGCAGGTTCTGTCTGGCTCGGGACAAAATCAAAGGCTCTAACTCAGACCTGGACCCCTCTGTTGGTCATGATAATCACAGATAGCATCTCAAGGTGCAGCTGAGGTCTGGAGACTGTCTAGATTGGTGACACCAGGGTGGCAACTCTGTAGTCGCAGATGATGATGTCCTTTTGACCTGATCTCCCATGTGCACTGAAGTGGTTTGTAGCTGACTGTGACTGCTGGGATGAGGGTCAGTTCCTCCAGATCTGAGCCTTGGCAGTAATCAACAGCCTCAAGCGGACAGATAATCTCAGGGTCTGAATGAGGATAAATAGGACTGGAGATTGACTGCGGGTTAGGTGCAGTACCTACAGTAATGCAGGTGTTGGACTGAACTGTGGTGATAAAGAAAGAGCTGAGGCACAAAGCAAAACTCTGAATTTAGCCATCAGTCTTCCCAGCAGAAGACCTGGGGGGGACTAGCCGCTGCATTACAAGGAGCCAAATGTGGTGATTCAGACACCTTGTGAGGATGCCCCTTAGAGGCCTCTGTTTGGGAACTGTACCCCAGGCGGAGACCCCAGGGAGGACCCAGGGCATTCTGGAGAGACTATACTTCTCACTGGCCTGAGGGTGCATTGCATCCCTGCTGGGGAGAAGGACACGTGGACCTTGCCCTGTCTTGCTCCATAACCATCACAGAGCTAACTCAGATAAGAAGTAAGCTAGTAAATGGATGTATGTCTCCAAAGCAGATACTGCATACAGAGTTAACCCTGTATTGCCAGCAGTTTACAAGACTGTCTCTAACTACCCTCCATTATGAGAGCATGTGAAAAAAACACACCTCAGATGAAAAGGGAGTTGTTTTAAGCACCTGGTGGCTTGGTGCTCAGTGGGATGAAGACGAGAAACATGTGTCAGGGGTTTTCATCTACGTGGCATACCCCATTCCCCTTTCTTTTTCAACTGTGAGTAGTTTTGCGATGAACGCTGTCCTGGGGTGGTCTCTTTTTCTCCCATCAGGTTGAAAGAGAAAGTCATGTTGTCTTTTTGGCTCATATGATTATCAGCTGCAACGAGGGGCCTCTGGGCCGATTCCAGACTCTCCAACTCCCTTGCTCGTTCCTACAGTCCTAATTGCTTGGCCCACTTACGGCTGTGATGCTGTCATTTCACCTCACGCCAGCCTCCAGCGAGCCCACTCAGCCAATGATTGCATCTGACATAGCATGGGAACAACATTTTCTTTCTCAGCCTCCATACTCCAAATGCAAGACTCAGCCTCAGATCGCAGTCCCACATTTACAAAGGAACAGAAGTAGTTGTCACAAATTGATCATAGGGTTGTCAGTATAGTGCTTCCATTATGTTACTATCATATAATCTTGCCTGTAAAAATCTGGCACCCCACAATAGAAGCTGCCTTGTTTGTTTGATAACTACGGCGGCATTACAAAATGTATGCTATAGGCTGCAGTTAATGGACATCACACATACAGCGCAAAATATCCTTTTTATCAGCGTACGTCTGTCAAACAGTCTCAGCAGGGGAGCAACGTTTATTGCATTCAAACATATCTCTCAACCAATGCAACAAATAAGGTCTTTAGCATTTTGGAAAAGGGATGTTTACATGAAACTGAAAACTAGAAAATAGAAGAATTCTGTGAACAAAACTGAAAAAAATAAAAAAATAAAAAAAAATAATAAAAATGTAATGATGTTATAGAATAAATTATTAGCATGATAAACTATATTATTAATGGTGTTGACATTTAAATTCTCTAATTAATGATCTTTTTTCCTTACTATGTAACACCAATTATCTGTAGGGACTCTCCAAGCATGCATTCATGGAAACACAAACACAATATGATGAGCTTGTGCACGCACACACACACACACACACACACACAAAGAGTAAATCTCTAATGGCTTTCATTTCATGGAACAGTGGAAACAGTGGAAAAGTGAATTCTTTCTTTGCTCTCAGCACTCCAGTGTACAAAGACTCACATACACTCTAAATGTTATTGGTAAAATCAATCCTGAATGCATAGAAGTGACTGCTTTTCTTCATGATTTCTGACAGGTATTTTCCATTAGCTGTTCGTTTGGTTTCCTCAGTGTCAGCTCTTTACAAAAGGAGCTTTAGATGTATTAACCAAAGTTTCACTTAGTTCATTACCAGTTCAAGAGTGTTTCTATTTCTTTATTTAAGCAGAAAATACGAATATAGTGAAGCAACTGAAAAGTTCTTTCTTTTCAAGCCATACTTAGACGCCAGAACAGAGTCTTACCTTCATACCATTAGCTAAAAAAGGCAATAATGGGATATGAGTGTGAGGAAATTATTCTCTATTCCCTTCTAATAGATAGCTATCAAAAGTCTAGGTTGGGTTTTTTTTATTGTATTTTCCATGATGCACAAAGTCGATGGGACTCATGCACTTATATGGGCAAGCATGGAAGTTTTACCGTTCACCTGGGATGTGCACCGTGGCACGGGGGGATACTCTGCCGATCCCCATCTCCCTGGTTAATAGGTTCTTGTATTGGAAGTTAATTCTGCAATGGAATTAAATTATAAACCATGTCCAAACAAATTAACGTCAAGCCGCAAGCAGGTGCTTTTTTGACAGGCTGAGGGCATTAGTAATCTAACGCATGAGCCCTCTCTCCTTTTAGCTCAGGGGCCCCAGCGTCGATGTAATACCCCACCGCCCCCACCCACCTCCAATTCCCATTTCAGAAGCCATCAGTGTAGAGGCACATGGGGGAGTGGGGTAGTCGGCACTGTACTGGGATAGATTAATGTGCTATCTAAACGTGGATCTATACAGAGCAGGTCTCATCCCTGTCCCAAAAGTCAAAGCAGAAAATATTATCAAACACTTCTCACAAGGGGCTTTACCTGTTAAAACATTTATTCTCACTTTCAATTACAATTTTATTTTCCATCACAGAGAAGAAAATTACCGTGTTTGATATCGCCATGGGATATAGAGATAAATTGAGCTTGAGATCTGTTTTGATATTACCGAGCAAATAATCCTGATATGAAGAAAAATGTTGAGCATGCTTTTTTTCCAATCTCGGAGTGTTCAGTTGAGGCTTGATGTGTGTGTGTGTGGGAGATACATATGATGAATGTAGATTGATCGCAGTCCTTTCTGCCACAGTTGAGAAAGAGGGAGAGACAGGCATACAGACAGACAGACAGACACAAAGCACTCGTCTCTGTGTCTGCTCCTCTGGGAAGTTGTGCTCCCCAGACAGTGTCTAACTATTGATCCACTGTGTGAAACCAGGGGAATAAGTGTTAAACTGATAGTCAATTGAACAGGATTTCAGGGGACCGCGATCCGAGCCTTTGGAATGCGATGTTTACACTTTTGCTCAATTGCTTTGGCGCAGTTGTCAAATGATAATAAATATTTTCAAAACAACATGTGCAAAAGCCTCCAAACCACCAAACTGCGAATATTTTAGCACATCGACAAAACTGGGTATATTTCTGGCTTGGAAATTGTGCACATTGTCTATAATTTGCACAGTTATCAAATGCACATTGTCTTGCTGATCAAAACTGATTTTGTTGCTTCTCATGCACAAAAAAAGTTCATTCAGTTGTCAAAATCTGTCAGGCATATATTCTAGAAATATCACTGATATGAATTTTTGTAACATCTGCTAAATTGGTAAATTGCTTGTCAGGTGAAAGGTGTCAGGTTTTTCACATCTCACATTAACTAATCACACATCCTGCGAAATTAGCTAACAGGTGCTATTCATGAGCATGGATATTGTCAGTTATATTTATAGAGCTTTGCAGTTACAGTGACTAAAAATAACAAGTTACATGGAAATGTGAGTGCTTTTCGTTTGATGTAAAAAGTGTAATGTAGATTGTTTTTCTGTTGAAATCAGTGTCTGAAAGCATTCAGTTTAATACACAACAGCATTCAGCTACAGCAGCTTGGGGAAAAATGACATCCTGTTAGTGTTAGCTTTCAGTGTCCGTGAAAAGTACAGGACAAGACTGAAATTTGGATGGAGGAAACTCTTCCAGGGTCCACTGTCACACTGACAAAACATCTAAATTATCATTTTGGTAGCATTGCCTTTGTCACTGACACATTAACTTTGTTTTAAAGCATGAGTGAAATGTATTGGGTGAGTTATGACCTTTTGCAGATGAACTATTGTGTTGTGCTTTACCATAAAAGCAGATTTTTACAAATGTACCCGGAGCTCTGAGACTGTTAAAACTGTTTCAAGAAATTATCCAAACCGATTGAGAAATCCTGTAAGTGTAATCCTACGATACGATATGATATGATATGATAAACTTTATTGTCCCACTCAGGGAAATTTGTCTTGGACTCTGTAGCTGCGCCATGAATGCCTTGATGGCCACAAAGACACAAACAATACAACCTCAGCCATACCAACACCAACAATTACATAACATGACAATATTGCACATTACCCGCAACACAACCATACATATCGCCATATTGCACACATCCCATAACATAGTCCATACGTACACCTCATTTAAAAAAAAAAAAAAAAAAAAAATCATGCTGAAAGATCACCATGGTAATCCTGCCTCGGTCTGAATCACACTAGCAAACGATTTGTAGTCTTGCATCGCCTCACAAACGAGGCAAGGTTTTTCCCTTGCAGAGGAATATTCAAAAACTTCTGAGATCACGAGCGATACCATGAGAAACATCTAACCTTTACTTCAGTCGTCATTCAATGTCAGCTCCTCTGGGAAGGTCACTGTTTTCGCTACCCGCGTCTGAGTTTTTCACTTAAAAGCGAAAGGCTAGGTGTGGAAAGCCACATGAATACTAAAAGGGGCTCTCGTTGAGACAGTGCTTTGAGGTGGCGGTGAAGGGTCAATGAAGGCTTTTTAATTATGTCGAAAAAAGCGCAGCTTGTTAAGTAAATAAAACATAATGAACATGGTAACACGAGACTCCCTCCCAGCCTAATGGAGGCTTGATCTGACTCCGTCTTTGCTCTTGGAGTGTTTAAAATGTTTTGTCAGGCTAATAGCCTATTTAGTCAAACTTTTAAAGCAAAAATGCATTAGCAGCCAATGGCTAAACAGAGAGAAGAGGAAATTTAAAATCACTTCCATTATTCACAACATGATTTATTCAGTATTACCTCCGCTCAGTTCCTCTTCAAACAACAGCGACATGTTTGCGCTGCATTATTGTGATCTGCCATGTAAATAACATTGTCAGCTAAGCTCAAACACATTTGCATTCGCACATCCCTCTCATACGTGGCCCACAACAAGCACAAAAACCCTGCGGAGAGTTTGCACTTCATATAGGCGCATGCATATACAGCCTCATAAGAGACACAGAGAGAGAAACAGTGAGAGCACATAATCCCCGTCCTCTCTCCGTGGCTGAGTGGTTGCAGACATAATGTACAGTAGGAGGAGGAGGTTAGTGGTAATATTAGCAGACACACAGAGAGAGGGAGAAGATTGAACCAGTCAAGACTTGAACAGGTGGTTATCTGTGGCAGAATCACTTGTGAAAAGAGCTTTTGCCCTTTGATAGAGAGAAGATGAAGGGTGAGGATAAGAAATGGTTATTGATCGATGGCCGCTTTATCTGCCTCAACCCTGATGACCAGACAATGCAATCTAACTTGGTCCAGAAAGGTGCAAGGGTGCTGATGGGTTTTCACTGCACTTTATTTTCATTTATACACTTTATATATCTCAAATTTGTTACCCTCCATTAGAAACACTCCACCTCCTGTTCCTTTCCTTGCTTGGTGGATGGCTGTCAGAATTTGCCTCGGTTTAATGTAAAACTTGCCATCAACTTAATAAAACACACATATTATACTCTATACACGTAGGTGCCAGCAGCAGTATAATATAATTAATACTTAATACTTATATAATGTATGGCCTTCTAGATATCCATTGAAATAGATAGGAAGACAGAATTGCTTGCAGTGACTGACCATTCAAACGCAAAATTTTATGTCTCATAAACAAGCAAATCGAGATACATATGATGGCACTTTCCATAGTCGTTCATTGTAAATAGATCCATAAAGAGCTCATGACACTCATGCACTGCAGGACAGATTTTCTCTATCAGGGGTTTAATTTGGCTTCACTGATCAAACCCGATCAGATACATCCATATTGCCTGGCTGCACTCAACTATGGCTTATTAAGTGTGATTGCATGGACGAAATGCAGGGAGAGGATTGCATTTGCATTCCCTAACACATTGCCATTCAATAAACAGAAAGCATAGGCATCATGGGAGATGTGTGGTTTATAATGAGGAACCATAGCACTGTTCTCAAAGGTCCCTTAGCTCACACAAGCTCAAGAAATGCACAAATCCAGACACACACGCACGCACACGCACACACACACACACACACATACACACCATAAAGTCAATGTCTGTGCTCCAATAAAATGACTTTACTCTTGCTTCTCTGCTCTGCAAGCAAGGATCATTTTGGGAACACTGATAGAATATTGTGAGCCCGTGTGGCTCGAGGTGGATATCAATTAAAATGATGTATGGCCCCAGTGTTTTCTAATTGGGACATGGCGATGTATTTAATAACACACATTAAAACCCTAATTAGAAGTAAATTGAGCTGCATCCCATTGTCTACTAATCAAGACGGTGGATTGGGAGGATAAACAATCTCGGTTGGAGGGTCTTGGTGTCTTAAAAAGCTTTCATTTCAGGAGAAATCTATCTGTTTTCTCCAGCTCGCTTTATATTGTTCACATTTATCAGTCCCCAGGGTGGAACAATATTTATAGTCACCAAATTATATAGCTTCATGTGCTTCTTCTGAATGGTGATAGAATTTTGCTGGGATATTTCTGATCATTTGCTTTCGTGTAGAGTCGATAATTCCTTTGATAGACACTGAAATAGATTAATAATATTGATCAGAGTCATTTTAGAGAAAGTTCTCCTGTGATTCAACAAGCTTAAACTCTGACAGACTGTGGGAAAAAAACTGAGTGTCTTCTTCCTTTACCTGAATACATCTCACCTTGTCTGTCTAGGTGTTTTTTAATCATGGCTACGGTAAAGAAATAAAAAAAAAAAAGTCGACTCAATCACATTATTAATCCCTATAGAAAGCAGAAAACCTTCTCACTTGGCTGGAGGTGGCTCCCATCACAGCTAATTGGCATCATGGAATTGTCAAAGAGTGTCCACGTGAAACGGACCCCCAACCTTTCCAGCGGAATAAAAATGCATGTGCTATCTGGACAAAAGAAGCATTGTGGAATTAATAGTATGTATGTGAGAAATTTACATAATGCGAACATTGGATTTCTTCCATCCTGGCTCTCTTTATGTTCAATTTACCTCTCTGTGGCTCAGCATGAGGACAAAGTCCAGTGAACAGAAAATAACTATCCAAAATGTTGTTTGTGCTGTTAGAATAGCATTGTTTCTCTGGGAGGTCAGCTTACTGTATATAGCAGCGTTACATCCACACTGGCTCCAGTGTAAAAACCCCTCTGAGCACATTTTATGGATCGGAGGAACATTTGACAAGCTCTCCGCAATCGGTTGTGTCAGTATAAAGGATTATTTGCTTTATGAGGCCTAGTCCAAGCAGTGGATCTGCCCCTATAAACATGCACTACAATTTAGCCCAAGGTGTGCACTGGAAAGGTTATCCAATCGCCCCTTTGAAAATGAATGAATGCCTTGGCCCATGCAGCACAGTCATAGAAGCACGAGCTACTGAGAGTTTTTCTATCAGATAGCTGAAAGCCAACAGCACCAAATCATCTGTTGCACTGTACAACTTGCTACCAAACATCCCCATTATTCCTTATTTCTCTGTCTTGTCACATCTATCTTTTTGTCTGTAAAATAAAACAACCCGCACTGCATTTTCACACATGGCGGCAGGCACATATTGATCACAAATTCCCCTGTACTGTATTAGTTATCTATATGATAATGCGGAGCCGCACGTCTCATTTTATTATTTCTTCTTTCTCGGTCTTCTCATTACCAGAGTACAGAACGGTGAGCACCTCCTGTGTATCTAGATAAGGCCATTTCAATGGATAACACATTCTTCTCCACGTACAGGGGGTTATCTTTGAGAGAGCAAGCCCACCTGGTCTAACAAAGCCATTCATCATTGCAGCTTTGTATTCCTTTGTCTTGGCCGGGTAATTATAATTACTTTTGTCGAGGAAACGTCTTACTTATAGACTGAGAGATAGATAGATGGATATTATCTGTTTGAGAAGTTATAATGTCAGTAACTGTGCCATTGCCAGATTTGTTTAGAGAACCGCTTTGGATCTAAAAGGGGCCAGGAGCCAGCCACTTTGTATTGAAGATCGTGCTACAGTCTAAAGAGAGAGGGAGAGGGAGGAGGGGGGTTGTGGGAGTAGGAGGGGAGGTCCTATACTCTCTTGACATACTGCAGTGTAATCACAGCAGGGATATTCACTGGCCACTCTTTCATTGATCCCAGATCTGACCACGTCCAAGCCACTCTTTCTCTGTGGTTCAACAGAGTAAATCTCCTGCACACCAAAACCCAGAGTCCCAGAGTGGCACGAGGGGCTCACCTCCCTGAGATTTGTGACTGTAGATTTACATAAACCAATCCTGTTCAGAAAAGCACTATCGACAACGGCGGCTGGGGATTCCAGTGCTTTAATTCTCTTCAAAGGCAAGGCGGGGGAAAATAATCCCGGCGAACGAGGACACAGAGGTGAACTTCCTTTCACAGTTCCACATATCTGCATTTTGTGTTTACATTAGCACAGCACTGCGGTCAGACGACCAAAACCCTTTGGATCGGTGTGTCTCCAGGCTCTCGTGAGGAGGTGGGTGCAATTACTGAGTTGTGACGCAGTCAGTCTTTCCATGCTACAGGCCTTATGCTAACGGCGGTAAATACAGCTAATTACATCCTCTCCGCTCTGCAGCCTCTTTATCTAAACTCAGCAAGACACAGCCCTGCCCACCCAGCACTTCATTACTGTGCAGCAGCCTAATGGGGACCTGATGTTTTTAACCACCCTCACAAATTGCTTCATAGCGCTGTTGTGACACGTAACAAAATACACAAAGGACTGAAAACCTACTTACATTTGAATTAGACTCCTAAATGTCTTTGCATGGCGCTAAGATAAATGTAAAGTACGGATGTATGTAACAAGTTTTGGTTGAAGGATGTTGTTCAGCAGTAATCGCATTCACTTTCAGGCCAGTGCATTAAATTTCCAGTTGTGCATCACAAATTTAATTTTGGAATTCAATTATTCAGACACTTAATTTTTGAATAATTTCCTGTTGTAATTAATTTTGTGCGTGTATGTGTGTGTGTGTGTGTGTGTGAAAGCAACAGTTAGATATAAGCTTGACAGATTATTTCAATAGAATCTCTACCGGCTCTTATCTATTTCCATAAAAAATATTACACATAGCACATATAATACTGGCACTGATACTTTAGGCTGTAATCACAGTCTTCTGCTCATCTGAGCCACACGGTATCATAAATCATAGCATGATTATAGTAATAGCATTCCCTCAAATTCTGTCCAACATATTGCACTAAAGTTGATTTCTCTTCCTGCAATAAACGTTTCAGCTGACATCACAGGAATCAAGAGGTTAGAGAAGTACAGACAGACAGCTAAGACAAGAGAGAAACTCTTGGGTGGCTGACAGAAAATGAATGAAAGGGAAAAAGTTACGTCTGCCGTCAGCTTTTTCACAGACGGCTCCAAGGTCAATAGTTCTGCACATGAGGGAGAGTGGGAATGTGCGGGAGAAGGAGAGGAAATAGGGGTTGAATTTCACACAGGCCAACTTTTTCATTCTGGATCACATTATACTGTATGAAAGGAGTATCATCAGGATGACATGGAATTCATTCCCCATAATCCCGCTGTCATATCTGTGATAGAGTACATCTCATTTACAGTGGCGGAGTGAATTAATTTCCCTCTTGATTCAAACCAGGCCGGAGCCTATTTCACACACTTGACTTTTCACCTAAACCCAGATCTACACAGCCTAGCATTTATTAAATGGGTGTCCAGTATATGTATATGAATCGGTAATATGTATTCAAATTAATAACACAAATCCCATGCACTTTATTTTCATTATTCATTTTAGGCAATAAACCATTAATCATATTATTACAGTAATCTAATTATATGGGACAGAGGCAAGCAATCTATAAATCCAGCAGCCTGTAGCTGTTTGTGTTTAAAGGTCAGGTGTAAACCCAACGCCTGCAGGCACTGGCGACTGTAGGCCACTGTGGAGAAATGTGTTGTGTGACGAAACCCAAACTTTCACAACTAGCATGTATAGCACATGCCATCTGGCCACTCAATCACACACACACACACACACACACACACACACACACACGTCGTGTTAGCGTCAGCATGTTTGACAGGTGAGGTTGTGCGGACTGAGGATCGCACTGATCACACTGCGTACACTCTGTGCTGAGATGACTGCTCTTACGCAGATGTGTGTGAGTGTGTGTGTGAAGGTAGAGAAGACAGAAGTGAGCAGATCAACATTCAATGGAGACCAATGAGCAAATGCAAGCAGTGACACAAACGAATGGGCACATTTGTAGTCATTGTGTGAAACATCCTCATTCTTCACATCCCCGTGTCATGCTCATTCACATTCCAGCCACACACACACACACACGCACACACACACACACACACACACACACACACACACACACAACACACACACACACACACACACACCACACACACACCACACACCACACAACACTCTCACGTCTGACTCCCCTGTATCCCTGATCTTCTCTTTCTCATTTTCCCCCCTCAGCCTTGCCTGGCTCCCCGTGGAAAGTGGAGGTCACCGGTGTTAGGAGTGTGAGCTCGGGGTTTCAATTCAAGAGAGAGAGAGAGAGAGAGAGAGAGAGGGTATACAGCTTCTCACCGTGCAGAATCTCATATAGCCTCTGACACTATAGCCTTCACGTCAACATATACCTTAGAGAGGCACGTCGGACCTCCTCTGTCTCGTGAAACATGCTGCAAATGTCATTCATTGCATAATGAAAAAAAAACTGACATTATACATAGCTCGCAGCCACTGCTCATCCACATGGCGAATGTGAAGCTTTCTGTTTCAAAATAGCACAAAAAAATCCATCACTTTACATTAAACCTTCATTACTTAAAGTTAACTAATATACTGACTAACATGAATTAAACATGAATTACATTTGCAAAGACTAGTGAATTCATGTGTTAAATCCACATGAATAACTGCACTGATTGCTACACTATACTATGATATGAACATGAAATTGAGCATGAAGAGTGATGAACAAAGAGGAGTTCATATCCTTACCTGAAGTCCGTCATGTAATAGTACTAAAAACAGAGAGTCCGGTATGAAAACCTGCTAGCATTTTGCTTTAAGCCTCTCGCTGTCCTACAAAAAGTGCAGTCATTTGTCTTAATTTGTGCCATCATTGGAATGAAAGTAACTCTTATCATTTCACACTCGCAGATCTACATCATTTTATCCCGCACGGTTCCTATTGAGGAGCGCAATGAGTTTGCTTTACTTTATGCTCTAGCAAACAGAGACCTGCTTCCTCATACCATTTACTCTTTTTTTTCCCATTCTGCATTTCCCTGTATCTCTCTCCATCTCTCCAGACAGTCATGGTAGTCCCTGCCTCATCTTCATTTGGATCTCCTTGGCTGGAAATAAATCACATTCATAGAACACCTGAGCTAGCGTGGGGAAGGGGGTCCCAGGTGGACCAATTCAAATAGCATTCAATTCTTGCACAGAGAATACACACACACACACACACACGCACGCACGCACACACACACACACACACACACAAAGGTTATGCTCAATCAAACCCCACCTGCTCATGGGTCACAAATAAAAACTACACCCCTCTCTCTTTTTCTCTGTGTCTGTCGCTCGCTCTCTCTCTCTCTCTGTGCCTTTCTCTCTCTCTATCCCTCTCTCTTTCTCTCTGCCTGCCATTCAATAACTGGCAGCTCAAGAATCTCCCAGGTGGAATTGTGGGGAGGCTGAGGATTTGCATTTGTATTTTTTGTCAAAATCTCCTCTGGACAGGAGATCATGGGCTTACCATGGGAAAGGAGAGGAATGGGCGAGACCACGGCAGACTGACATTTGTTAAGAGACATTCATCTCTCCTCATCTTGTTCTTGTTATAATTTGAGAGAGAGAGAGAGCTCCTCTACCTGTGGCAGGCGGCTGTGGGGAGGAGCGTTGTGCTTGAGGGCTGCTTTGCTCCCCTCATTTTCACTCTACCCAGTGCATAATGGGAGCTCAAACCGGAGGCCACACACATTGTGAATACAGCTACCCTTGTTAGCCGGAGCTTAGCAGACACAAAGGGCTGCTGCTGTGGACAAAGGTATCATGGACACTGGAAGTGGAATTTCTATCTGTGAATTTGTTGTTTAATTCATAAGCCAGATTTCAGGCCAGACCAAAGAGAGACACCGACAAGCTAAAGGGTAGATATTACAAAGGTAGCCAAGTTTTATTTTTGAGTCTCCCCGGCCAGCTTTCTGGAATGTGTACGTGTTTTTTTTTTTTTTTTTTTTTTTTTTTTTAACCAGCCATCTCTATTTTCAGCTTTTCTTGTATGACCACACGGCTCTTGCTACATGTCCATTCCTGTTACACTGGGTCAGCTTCTCTGGGGAGTGAATGGCCAGAGTGGAGGCCGGTGCACACATGTTATTAGATTATGGTAAGTGATGAAAAACCACTTGGCAAAGCAATGCCACATGACCTTACACTGGAGCATGTTAGGGACACAGGGTCAGTGCCACCTCTCACCGGGTGGCTGGTCCAGTAAAGGGCGCACTGTTATAACACCTCTCTGTAATGTGACAATGTAGAATATGTCAAGCATTTGATTTGATGGGTCAGACAAATTAAAATGTGTCAGCCAGAGATTTCAAATAACAATATAAAATCAACAAATATTCTATATTTAAATATAAAAAAACTTTCAGTATACTCAGTAATTCATCAGCTAAGTGTGTGCTCATACAGTGGATGTGTTTGTAACACTGCACTTTTCATCTCCCAGTTCAAAATACAATGCACAGTCACAGTCAGATAACTCTCAGTCACCCTGGAGGTCCAACCATCGCTGGTGAGAACTTTGCAGGATGTAGTGTGTATTGAGCGGTACATTTTTTTTCCACGGTTCATTTATGCACCCCCAATACTTATGTATCATTTATGTCCACACCTGCAAGGCTCTAAACAATGAAAATGTTGTTTTGTACGATGTGACAGTTCCCTGTGTGCTCACGTTACAGTCGCTGTGTCTGCATACAAAACAACAGTAATCAAGGTTAGGAAATAATTAAAGGACCTCTCTTAGGCTGGGTTCAGATGGCTTTGGTTGCATGCACAAAATTGCTTGCATGCTAAAAACAACAAGGCACATCCATGCGTCACGTGTTTTTTAGGGGTGAAATGTGAACACTAATGTTTTACCATCATGTCACAACAGCCTTCCTTGTTGCTCATCATGTCTGATTTGTTATGTTACTGTAAATGCAAGGACAGTTTTGTCATGTCAGTGCTACAAAGCCAAGAGTTGTTGTTAGTTGAGGGTAAAGCTCAGGTGTCAACGTACAGCATGATAAACTACACAGGAAATCACAAACTCCAGCTTGATTGGACATAATGACAAAACTTAGAGTGCTTTCCAACATGCAGCATGAGCAATGAAAATGCCAAACACAAGGTACAGGTAGTGGAGTCACACGGAGCATCGGTCTTATTGAAATGAACAGGAATTAAAGCAGTGAGCACATGCACAGTAAAACACACACACACACACACACACACACACCCTTATGCCGTTCAGCTGCCAAAAATAACTGACACTATATCTTACGTTGCTTGGCCCTCCTCCACAAACCCATTTGTTTTATGGCCCCCATAGTTAGCCAGTGTACATGGCCTTCACCACGAAACATACAAAAGAATAATGACGATCGTATAGATGATCCTTGAGACGTTCTGAGCCAGTTTTTAGTATTCAACAGCATGTTGAGATACGCCTCCTCCGAGCTTTAATCAAAAGTAAAAGCAACTGAGCGCTCGTAGATTGTTAGCAATAATGTTGTGGGGAAAATGTCAGAGCAATAAATACTTTGAACATTCAGTAGTGATGTTACATCATTAGAAGATAGTTGCAATAGACTTGGATATCAAAAAAAAAAAAACTGTGTTATCTGGCGATCTGAAGTCATTTGTAAGGACTGTGCCTCAGAATGCAGAAGATGGATCCACTTATCTTTTTGTGGTGAATACACAGAGAAGCAAGGTTGGCAGGAAAATTGCCAAATGTAAAAATGTGGCCTTTTTTTTTTTTTTTTTTTTTTTTGCTGAAAATGACAGCACTCTCATCTACAACTACATTTTTTTGTGAACAGCACAGAGACTAAATGGCCTGCAGTCGGAAAACCTGCTACTCGCGGCCAGGAGCTAAATTGGAATTTTGCAGTTGGGGGCTCTATTCTTGATTTTACATTGAGCGCCACAGGACCGATTCACTCTGCCTGGCATGGGCACAGGAGCTCAAAACCGAGGTGCCAGAGCTCCGTTACAGCTGTCACTAATGCCGTGTATGCTGCCACTGTACTGTAACTCCATCAGGTTACTGGTGCCACTGGAAGTTGGTTTACTATTTCCAGCTGTGCCTGTGAGGGCTTTCACCGAGAAGTATAGATTAGTCGTCACCCTGCCTGAGACATTTGCTGTTCCGGAGTGTGACTGTATCAATTTCAGATTAACTCCGACCCTGCTCTTTACATTAGTGTCGTTCGGGTTGGGGCAGACTGACTAAACACAGAAATCATTTGCATGCCCAGTCTGCTGTTGGGTTTCCTCTGGAATCCAAGAAAAGCTGAGGAACACTCGCCTGCCAGTAAAACTTTGAGTTTCTTTACAACTGAGCGTCCCCACCGAGCTCTCCAAGACACTGATTATCACTCTTTAGCTTGTTAATATCACTTTTGCACCAAGCAAGCAGGTTTTACATGTTTAAAATGTGTAAAAAAAAAAAAAAAAAAAAAAAAAGTATGTGTGATACTGCTTACATTAGCAGAAGTCACAGACCTCTGGCGGTCTCTCACTACAAATACACTATTAGGGGCAATCCAAAAGATAGTGATTTATTGGTAATTTATCATATTATGAGCCCTGTCCCCTAAAATATTACGTTCTCCTGCAACTGAACTGAACTCAAGTGGAACATATGTTGTCTCAGATTACGTCTGTTTGCAACATATCACAAGAATGTTTGTAATTACTTAAGTTCAGTTGTATGGGAACGTAATTTTTAGGAGACAGGGATGGGGTTAACCTGTTTCCACTGAGTTTAAGTCCCAGATTATAGCCCATTTTAGGTCATGGTTAAAGAAAAAAGGGGTATAAGTGATGGGAGAGCAGTATTTGCATGTAAACTGGCACTATCTGTCACTATCTGATATTTGGGGTTCGAAAGATCTCAGTGTGTACCTGCAAAATAATCTCATCTTGGCATGGCATGGAATGAAATGGCACACACATCAACACAGAAATATAAACGTAAGCTCTGCCACACTCTTTACATTCACACCTCGCATTACGCTTGACTTTAAAAAAAAAAAAGTTTTTGGCACAAACTTTTTTCTTTTATTGTCTTCAGCTTTTGGCCACCGAGGGCTTCGACAAGTGATTTGATGTCTTGCCGGCGTGCAGGAACTTGTCAAGGTGGAGCCTCGGCTTTCTGATTCACTCTGCGGATCTGGATTCCAATTGACAGTCCTCTGGTTTCACCTCTGTAACCTCTGCCCCGCCCTGGATATTCAATATGATGTGACCGGGAGCCCGAGGATTTAGTCCAACACACTAACCGAGCACAGCTTCATCGGTGTCGAGCTGTAACTTTCATGTTATGAGCGCAAGAAAACAGATGTTACGCCATCTGATGCACCGATAATTTCACTGCCTCTATTTACAGGCAGCAGTGAATTTATGTTCAAGATAGAAATATTTCTTATGCCAAGAGCAGATTTGCGGCGGTTTAATGCTTATTGTGAACAAAGGTCACTTGTCTGATGTAGAGGGATAGCAGCAGTTTCGCGGTCTGCTTATCACAGCAAACAGCCCATTTGGATTCGCTCACCTCTAAGCCTGACTGCTCTAAAAAGCTCCGTTGGCAAACTCTTATTCTTGATGTGAGATGTTTGCTTTCTATATCATCTCCATCGCCTTGTTACAGTCGGGGGAAAACCTTACTGAGACGTCGTAACTACCAGTTGACAGCAACAAGGGGTGGGCGATGTAAACTTAAAATAATATCACAGCATTTCATGATTATTTGTGGTACTACTCAGATGATATGAAAAAAAAAAAGATAGTAACCACAGTGTTTCCCACAGAATGACACTGTACAGCAAGGGGGGGGAGTAAATGGTTGAATAATTACATTAACTGATTCTTATTCAACCAGCTGAACGTCGAGTTAGCCACCTTAATGTAGTGTTTTTGAAGCCGCTTTACCCCGCTCACCATTTTCATATTGCAGTTTCACACACCAGCCAGTGACGTGCATGTCCTGGTTAATGTTAATGACATACAGTACTGAATGACGCATCCTTTGTCCAATAATCGTCATAGTGAGGCATTAAAGGTGCCACCAGGTAACGAATTTTGATACTCAGCTCTGCTAATAAAACATGTTAAGACGTGTGTGTCCGGGCAAAATGAACGTGCTGGTTCGTGGTGACAGTGGCCACAAAGGGCGGGCAGGGGTGATGTGAAGCTCATGACGCTAATGGGAAACCCCCAATAGGCTTAATTTATTTGGGCAGCCCGCTACCTGGGCGGAGGGGTGAAAACACACTCGAGGCTGCAGGCGCTGATATCATGATATGACACTTTTATTCGCGTACAAATTTATACCGGTATTATCGTGAAGGATATGACATGGCACAGCCCTAAGAGCAACACAGAGTTAACTGCACGCACTCTGGGAGGGAAAAAAAGGACCTAATTGCTCCTTGGAGACAGACCGGCTTTGTTAATGTCTTTAACAACGTCAGTCAACACCTGCTTTACAAAGGCTCAGAAAGACTATAAAATTATATAGTCACGCATTTCAAAGGTGCCGTATGCAGTTTTGAGGGATACATTTTCAACTCAGAGAAGTCAGAATAGTATGTAATAGTTATATTATACTGTTTATAAAAAATTTAACAACTATCCTCAAGGGAAACTGGGTCCCTGGGGCACTGAGACGCTCCCAGTTCATTATTGTTGTTTACAATAGCAGGGCATGCAATTTTCTTTACAGACAGATTTACTATTCAAAAAAAGCATCATCTACGTTTCTGTTTGATTTATAGTCCTCTACAGTGTTTTTTTTTTCTTTTTCTTTTGATTCAAAACCACATACTGCACCTTTAATTTACATTTTGCCTATTGATGTCAGCAGAAGGCTTACATCCAGAAGACGAGATATGCGCAAGAGATCTAAACAAGACATAAAACAGTTCAGGCAAGACGAACACAACACATATGGAATGATAAAAGGGATATGTGTCCAGCGTGATGTTTTGGAGTATTTTCTTATTTTGGAATTCTATGAAAACACACACTGCACACAAGGATGCCGAGAGATACGGATGAAACAATTCACTTGAATCCATGTGTTCATCGTACCTCTCCCTCCTATTTTTATTTTCATTGTGTTTTTGTTTCAGACCACTCAAAGTTGCGAGGAGGGGGAGATACTGCCATCCACAACCACATTACCAGCATGAAAAGGCAGGGAGAGGGAGGCTATTGATTGTGTCACCTTTCCACAGGCCCGAGGCTGTGAGGGCTCTTTGTGGGTCCGGTCCTCAGTGAAGGACTCAGGCACTTGCACATGAAAAGATTCAGTATATAAAGCAGCTGGGGCTGAAGGGGAAAGCAGCACAGAGCTACAAACCTGCTCTTTTATGCTCTCTCTCTCTCTCTCTCTCTCCTCTTCTCTCTCTCTCTCTCTCTGTCTGCCTGTCTCTCTCCACAGCTTTCTGAGTCTCTCTCTTACTCACTGTTTTTCTCACCCACTCTCTGCTCTCTGCATTTCTCTCTCTCTCTGCATCTCTCTCTCTCTCTCTCTCTCTCTCTCTCTCTCTCTCTCAGTGGTTTTCATTAGGTCAGCCCAACAATATCCTTTTAATTCTTTAATTTAGCAGTTCTTCTGAGAACAGCTATCTCCAGTCATGCAGAGGTGATCATGTAAAAGAACAGGCAGCAATGTGTTTTTGGCAATAATGCAAAAGCTTTCTTTTTATGGGCAATGTTCAGATATAAAGGCAGTGGTTGGGTCTGGTTTCTGTGGCAACAACAGTGCGGACACTGCCAGCCAGGTGGCTGAAATGGAGCTTTTTCACTGAGAGTAGTGCTACTTAAGTGATCGACACTCACTTTTATTTGCTTTACTGGTGATCCATTGTTTTAAGAATTTTCTTTTTTTTTTTTTTTTCAATATATATTGTCCTTCCTCAAAAAGGCTACAAGCTCACTTGAAATAGTTTAAGAAGCCAGCAGGTGCTTTTAGAAATGAATGAGATTAAGCCCATGAGGTTATGTTTATCCCACTGGCACTCTAGTCCACGGCATTAAAGGCCAACAATTAGCATGCCAATTACCAAGTAACCTTAGCTAATGGTTCTGAAGAGTCCATTCAGAATGTGAGTTTACCCTCTACACACACCTCCTCCTGCTCCTGACTGGGTGTGTGTATCACGTAAAGTCAGAATTTATTTATTAAATTTATTGAAGTTAAAGTTCATGTTTGGTGCTGAAAAATACAAAAGTGTCCAGTCATAGACTTTGTGGGTAATCTGTTCACAATCTGCTTCACAAGTGTTTGTAGTTTTGGTGTAAAATCATGGAATTACAGCTAACTGAGGAAAATATGGATTCATACCATGGCAGGATGCGTGACACTCTTATTTATTATTTTTAAGGGGAAAATAGTTGAAGCAGAGCAGGTCCTCCAGTACATTTGGAATAAACAACAAGCCACAAGAGCCCGCAGCCCATAACGCCTCTCATGGCGTTGGTTTGTATATCAGGATTTCACAAAATAAACACACAGCAACTTAACATGTGATCATTTATTGATAGCAAAATGATAATAATAGAAATAATAATAATAATTATCATTTTTCACCAGCCACTATCGTTGTTATGACACAGGCTGACAGGATGGTTGCCAAGGAACACAAAGACACATGAAGTCCAGGAAAGAAAATTATCAGGTATTCTTAAAGGAGTCCTGCCTCCTAAAAATGATGCTGTCATCGATTGAATCTGCATTTTAAGTTTCAAGGGGAATGTATTTTGTTGTGGATAATGTTTGCTTGTATTATGTTGCAACAGTTGCAGTCGCTTAAGGCTTTTGCACACCAAGTCTGTATTTCTCATCTGAAATTGTTGCACATTTAAAAATAAATGCGACCTCAGCTGTGTCAATCACATTTACACACCAACTCCAACACATTTGTCCATCATCAAAGTTTTTGGAACAGGTTCGGTTTTCTGTGTTTTTTCACAAGAAGCTTAATAAATTGATGGAACGATTTAAAACGCGTAGACACATTTGGCAGCTCAGCCATGACGCACGACTGGATCTCCTGGGATCTCCTGGGATTTCCGGCACAGCGTTGAAACACTGAGACCAGCAGCTCTGAGGAAAGGTGTGATCAACAGACTGATCCCAGGTCAGCTGCTGACCAGGATCTGGTCTGTATGTTGCAGTGTTTTGAGGCTGTGCCCTGACGATCTGTGGATCCAGTTGAAAGGCTGGTCACCATTGAAACTGCAATCAACCCATTCAATATCTATGGTGATCAACTGGTGTTCACTTTTCCCATGGCTCAGTTTGGATCACCCATCAGCTGCTTGCTGTTCTCAGGATTGGATGGAACCAACATTTTTTTTTTTTTTTTTTTTTTTTGTCTCATGTTGCAAATTTTGGTAAAGAAAAGAATATCAAACTTTTTTTTGTTTTTTGCAGATGTTACATATTAGGGCTGGGCATCATGGACAAAATCAAATATCACAATATCTTTCACCAAATACTTCAACATCGATATTGTGATGATGCTGTAGGGATGACTGCTGATGCTTTCATAAGATATTTACGCACAAAAGATTTTTGCTGAACAATCATTGAAAATGTGGATATGATAACCAAGCACGTAGAGACAAACAATAAAACAGCTAAAACAGAACATGGCCTTTCTTTATGGTAATACAGTCTTTAAAAGAAGGAAAAGACAACACATATATCACAATATATCACAATATCTAATTTCATATCACAACATCGATAAGATACCAATTTATTGCCCAGCCCTATTACAACATTATATTAAATTATATTACATTATGATACCCAAGCGTTTTTTATGCATAAACCTAACCTTGCATCAAACCAAGTAGTTTTGATGGCTAAAGGTGACTAAAGGTAACAAAACTGGGCAACATGATACACAAGATATGTTGATTATAAGTGTATTTGTGATATGTCGGAACCAAACGTAATCCACAACCAAAACAAAAAATTTGACTCAGGGTAGGTGTGTTTTAATGGCATGAGGTCAGTCACTATATGCTCAGTCACTGATATGATATCGCTTTCCTCTAAATCAGCGCCGGAGCTTCATTTTTCATCCTTCAGATAACAGTCACACCAATCAAAATCAAACATATTGAGACAAACTACATATATAAGCGTGCATCTGAGTGCGTGTTTCAAAAGCACATTAAAAACCATCCTTCTTGCTTCATCTTTCACGCTTGAGGTTTCAATGGGAGAGGAAAAAAAAATCCATATCAAGTCAAAAAATAATTGCACAAAACAAAGAAACATGGAATCAATAGGTGCAACTGTGGAGCAAAAGATTAAGTCTGCTTGTTCAGGAAGGAGGTGCATGTTAATCCTGGTTTGTCGTTGTTTGAATTCTGATGAATTAATTAGGAATGTTGGAATAACAGAAGACACACATGATCAAGGCCAAACACGTTGTTTATCCTGAGCATTATGGCACCCGCAGTAATACCAAATTAAACATTATTACACCACATCACAACATGTTATTTTCATTCCAGTTCCTTGCATCTCAGCGACATCTCTCTCTCTCTCTCTCTCTCTCTCTCTCTCTCTCTCTCTCTCTCTCTCTCTCTGAAAGGATTGCATTTATCAAAGCAAAGGATAGCTCGTTAATTTCTCCAGCAGTGCCATCTGGGGACAACAACACACTGTAGTGTAACTTGAACAAGGCCAACGGATCATAAACTTCCTAATCAAACACCAGACACACACACACACACACACACACACACACACACACACACACACACACACTCACACACAATACCTGTTGCTCACTCGTGGTTCTCTCCCCATTCTCGGGAAAGCTGTGAACTCAACAAAGCTACTTAAAGTCACAGAGGAAAAGGTCAAGCTGATTGAAAGGAAAACGACCTGGCTCAACAGTACGTGGCTGTGGTAACAAGAGCATTCGCCTGCCTTTTGAGAATGCTGAATTGCATTAGCCACCTTGTCAGGTTGGAGACGCAGTCAGTCCACCCACTGACCTGTTGTGTGAGATGTAATTATCCGCTGCAGTTCTTCTGCCACGTTACAGGTAATTGATGCTTATTTCCTCAGGAAGGGTTGAAATCTGTATTGATTGTCAACTTAAGTAGGCCAAGTTTATCACCTGGCCCTCTTCTTCCTCCCTTAGGAATCAATACAAATTTCACCCAACAACCTCCTTCAGCCATCTTCACCGTTCTAGGAACTGAAGGCTCTACTCGTGCTTATCTTCACTGATTCACAATGCCTTCATAGCATCGTGCCATGCCGCAAAGCTCTGCTCCAGCCTCTTAACTCTCTGATCATGAAATCTAATTACATCCTCACTCGCTAATCTGGAATTAATTCACTTTAGATGAAGGTGATTGATAACGGCCAACGGAAGAGTCACCTAGGTCTCTCGTCAACAGCCCGACTTCACAGGGAATGAAGGCGTTGAACTTGACAGTCCAGAGTGTGAGCTAAATCATTCCAGAGGACAGTAGGCCAACGCTAAAGAGCTGACGTAAGCTTAACATGCATTTATATGTTAGTCTTGTTTTTTACAGAGTGAAACCTGTGTGTGATGGTTTCTCATTACAGCCCCTGGTAGGCCTTCCCAACACCTCGGCTTTCAACTGGTTTCAGCTGCTAAGCAGCTTTTCTCATCAATGACTGATGGTGACAGAGATACAGTGGAACACACTGAACAATGAGATGGGCCATATCCTTCCACAGGGCTGACGACAAACTGAGATGGAGTCTTGCGCTGATGGACACCTCCCCCTCTGTAAAGTAATAACATGCACTGAGCCAGAACCTCACAGAGAAGCTGTAGGGTTGCAGGGCTGAGCGTCCCTGCCTGTCTCGAGAATACAAACTGGCTCTGGGGGACAGACTGAGTGCTAAATTACAGAGCCCTGAGGTCAACCCGGATGAGGTGACAGTTAACTGGTTTCTTCCATTGCTCTGCTCTCCACCATGTGATGCATTTGTCAAGCCAACCAAAGCCGGTCTATGTCTGTGTCCTTTATGATAACACTTCATGATAAATCCAATCTTTAGCTGAGAGCATAGGCTACACAAATTCAACATGACCATTGAGGATTAATGTTTATTTATGGTGATATGAGTAACTTGTATAACTTAGATAAAGTTCAGAAAACTTTTTTTTTTTCAGAAGTGCATACTGCAAAGTAAAAAAAAAATTAAATAAAAATAACCTTGAGCCAACATTTCTGGGTAAGTTTGATTATTTCCCTCTGAATCTGTTCCAGTGACATTTGCTCCAATTAAACTCTTGAATTTATCTATCCAGAGGGTAAAGCCATCCGCAGAGACCTTGAGACTGGGACACTGCAGTGCAGGAAGGTCTGCACTCAGAGGAGTAGCCGTCCTGTGGGAGGATTTCTCCCTGGAGGCCAAATAATGAGTATTACACACTTGAACCCAGACAATCTGGTCGTGTCCTTTCTTAACCGAGGAATTGTACAGTACACACAGAGAAATTTTATCGCCTAACAATAAGCCACACCATTAACAGAGTAGCATAATCAGAGGACCGAAATGCACTTCATTCAAGATGAGTTCAGGCATGACAACAGGAAAAAAAAAAAAAAAAAAAAGACAAAGATAGAAAATAATGGTCGAAAGGCACAGCATTATACTTCAGATTTAATGGACTCTAATGACTCCATTAGACACTTCATTTTGTCCAATTGAATGAATAAAACACAAACTATTTTGGTAAGAGCTTTGAGTAAAGGCGACAAAGCCCAATAAGAGGGCAGGCATGGAATAACAGAGTAACTCCATGACAGTTGAATTAATTCAAAGAGGGGACAAAGCGAATGCTGGCCTGGCTAACAACATTATGGTGATGTCACTGGATAGAAACTGTATATATCTGTGCTGGTGACAAAGCAATATTCACTGTATATTGAGTAGCTTTATTTATCACAATGCTTTGGACTATGATAGGACCATACCACTGCAACAACAATAACACAGAAAAGGCTGTGGATTTTAAATGTTAGCTTGTTATTCTATAAGCTGTGATCTTGGCTCACTAGCTCATTTTGGCCTGGAGTGCATTTCTATTTTTCATCTCCGAAACAGAGATGTGTAAGCCATCTCAGGTGTCCCGGGTAGGAGTGACTCAGGGAGCAGGAGTATCACTCTGTGTCTAGTTTGGCAGTGGCAGAATGGGCTGAGGAAAGGAGAACAAAGAGAAGAAGTCAGATGTCACCTGTAGTCATACATCTGCTAGATATCAGGGATGAGGCTGTGGAGGTATTTCTAGAATGACTCTAGGGGTATCAAATTGCAGTCGGGTAACGTTGCATAAAATTAATGAGTTTTGAAGCATGCACACAAAGAAAACCTTTCTGCAAGTAATATGGCACCTCATGCTGAGTTCTTCCTGACATGCCTTACATGAGTTTTCTATTCACACAACAGTGATGAACACTCCTCGTTTTTCTTTCCTGTTCTACCTCAGAGTGCTGGAAAGACTCCTTTGTCATAAATAAATTGCATCTAATTACTCAGTCATGATTTGGAAGCCACACTGGGAAAAAAAAAAAAAAAAAAAAATCGCCATGCTACGAAGTCTCATATTCAGTGTTAAAAACGTGTTTTTCTTGGAACAAGTAAAAAAAAAAAAAAAAAAAAAAAAAAATCTGCCAGTGGGATGAGACAATGCCATTTGTTTCCAGTGCAGTTTCACTTGTTATGTGTAAGTAGGCTGCAACCAGGCAGAGCAAGGCAGACCGGCCCACCAGCATCAACAACATGAATCTTGATTGAAGAAAATTCTGGGCACAAATTGATTGAGCGCTGGAAAAAGGTGCGATTTTTTTTTTTTTACTTATTTAAAAAAAACAAGAAAAAAAAACACTGAATATAACACTAAAGGACTTGTTAAAGTGGACCGTCTTTGTAGTGCATCTTCTTTTAATGCAGATCCACTGTTACAAAAGAAAGAAAGTAAGAAAGAAAAAGTACTTTCCGTTGAAATATTGGCTATAAGAGTGTTTTTCCCCGTTAGTGAGAAATTCTTGATATTGAGGTTACTTCACAACCCCTTACAGTTTTAAAAGATCAGGAAAAAAGGGAGGACTGTGAGACACACTGAAATCTATTGGAGAAAGCACTGCTGAAAAATCTGGCTCTTGTTTGTTTTTTAATCCCTAACCAAAGTTGAATGAGGATCTGAAAAAGGGAGCTCAAGTGTGCTGACTTAGTTACACGGTGTATCTGTAAAAGAGGTGGTTACCCTGGGACCTGCGGGTAGCTGAATGATTGAGGAGCTCCCTGCTTTTGCCTCTTTTTGTCAGTAATGAGGCAAGGGACAAGTCGAGCTGGCAGCCCGCTCAGGGTGTGCTGGTGGGCAGGCACCCTTTGATGGCTGCTGATGAGTGGGGAGCGTCCTAAGCCACTGGGGCGAGAGTTGGCAGGCTGCACGTCCGTCCAGATGGGGTCTCATCTGGCCTTGCCTTTCCCCCCTCTGCAGACCATCTCCCCACACACAATAGGACAGGCCAGCCCACACAGTACCCATCTCAAATCACACCAAATGAAGATGAGAGGTGTCTGGTACATCAAAAGCCTCCCTGATTGCCAGGCAACCCAGAGAGAGATCCATCACTGACATTTAGAGTTCGTCTGATGGCCAGAAGATGGAAAGGTTAGGTTTGAATGAACTACAGAACAGGGTACAGGGGGAGAGCAGACATAGGGGATTAGCAGAATATAAATTGGCGAATATCAATAGACAAATACAGAGACAAAGAGCAAATATATGAGAGGAGAGGAGAGAGAGGAGAAGTTCTGGCATATTGGAGGAACACTGCCCCTCTTCAGCTGAAATGCTAATGGAATATCCCCTCTCCCTTCCATGCACTGAATGAGTCGCAGCTTCCTTATCACTATTTCTTGTATCCCCAAGCAGAGGGAGGAGCTTATAGTCTAGGTAGAAAAAGTAGATTGAATTCTACAACTATATAGCCAGCAGCAAGCAATTTTCTCTGTCTGGCTGGAGAATAATAAACTACAGAATGGAAAAAATTGTCTTAGTATTTGTTCAAACCTCATTTGTAAATCTCTCCTCAAATTGGTATCCCATTTTGTGCATGATAACATCACCAAACAATAGTCACTGCTAACTGTTCATCAAATTGAGTTTTCTTCACTGACAATGAAGCGAAAGAAATTCCTCCCCTGGACACTATCATCGCAGCATAAATTGTCGGACAAAAAGCAATTATTGATATGGAAATGCTCTGACGTGACTGAGTAATTGAAATCTCATTTCACTGTTGCATTGTTCCATTGCATCATTTAGAGGTTTACACAGATGGATGTCTGAATCCAGGCCTCAGCAAGTGCCTGTGTAGGTGGAAAAAGTCCATCTAAAAGGAAAAAAAAATAAAAAAGCACATATGTAAGTGACCTTTACATGTTTTAAAACGGGATATTACAGACAAAATGGTTTGGAGAGGCAATTACGTTTCCATTTTTTTTTTGTTTTTGTGTGATTTAGTGAGATGACATCTCAGTCTGAAAAGCTCATCCCACAGACCTTGGCATGGTCTGGTTATAGGTTGGCTGAGGACAAGCGTATGTGAGTTTGAGTTATTATGATCAAAGTATCAGCGAGGCATTTATGCAAAAGAGATTTATTATAAGCAAGAAAATAGCATGACAAAATAAAGGATACTGTTCAGCTGAGTGGTGGCTGAAGTACAGGGGGCAAAAAATATGTCACTGCTGATGAGACAAATGTGGCGACCATTAATCATGTGGAAGGCGCTTATCTGTAGACCTTTTCAAGAGACTAAATATGGAAAGGAAAACGCTGGAAATAATTATTTTATAAATCATATATCAATATACAAATCACTGAAAACATATCAATGTTGAATGAATGTTGAATTCATTTTCACAGCTTTTCAGGCGTGACACATGATTTGATCTGTGCCATGAACTGAACAAAAGGAAAAACTCAGCTATTCGTGCTACACAGAAAATGTTGCAGTGCTGACTGGAGAGTTGTTTGGCCATTCAGAGAGCTGATATGGGGCAGCCATTCAAAACTATCTAAAAGATAAATGAACTCTGATATGTGTGGATTTATGTAAACAAGAGCACAGTGTTGATTTACTGTGTGATGAATATTGTCATCCTGGAAGAAAGAGACATCCTTGATACCTGAAATCAACATGGGTAGTGAGCTTCTCAATTTTATCCCAGTAGATGCATAAAAATCCTGGTGCACATATTACTTCCAATGGCAATGACAATGACAATGACACATGGCCAGTGGTTAAAGTGTCAGTGCTGTAAACGCTTCAGTCAACATACAACAACAATACAAGTAGAAATACATTCCCACAAAAGTAATTTTCTTTGTTGTGGAGTACAACAACTGAATGTTGTGTTGGAGTGGAACGGCACTACACATAATTGCACAGTAGTATACAAATGATAACACTTTAATATGGAGGACTTTTGTGGATTTCTGCCAAATTTTGAAGTAAAAGATAAAGTGCATGTAGCACTGTGGCAACGCTTAAACCACATGTGAGATCAAGTTAAAAAAAAAAAAAAAAAAAAAAAAAAAATCTGCAGATACTTGAGCTGCTTTGGTGTAGAAAGGAGTGTTAATGCACAGTGTTAAGAGGGCCCCTGGTCCTGTCATGAAAAAAGCATAATGGGAAGAATTGAACCACTTCAGATTCTGTTTGTGAAAAGTGAATGACAACTGGGCCTAATAACACCAGGAAATGCACCCACACCAGTAGAGCACCACTAGAACCCTCGTAGTAAATGTGCTTGAACTTCAGATTTTGACTTTTTATCTTGCTGTATCTTGTTTTTGGGTATTGTGTTTTCAAACTCAGAGCTTAGCCTTAAACAAAATGAGCTTTTCAGCTATTCCTTCAATTCAACAGTTCGGTATATATGAGGTTTTACTGTGCCCCTAATGAAATGAAAGACGTCTAATTGATATACTGTAACGCCCAGAATGACTCCTCATGTGACCAAATACAACACAAATGATCATGTGAAATTTCAAAATGGAAAAACGCTATGACATGATCCGGCCATGTCCCGCCCCGCCCACTTTGTTTACAAATCAGCGAGGCCCCAGTCCACTGGGAACTCCCAGCAGCAATGATTTCCGATGCATAGCAGATCCCTCCACCATCCCTCCTTTGAAAGCACTCACTAATTCCTCTTCCCTGTGCACAGCGAGCTAAGCAGAGCTCCCAGTGGGCCTGGTCGGGATGGGGGATGGGGGGGCGGGGGGGTATAGCTGAGCTGGCCAAGCATGGGAGTCAATCGATGCAAATCATTCTGAACCTTCATAATGAACAGGAGGGAAACGGGGAGAAAACACCATCATAACTATGTGCTTGGCTCTCCTTCGACCCAGTTGAACCACGGCATCCTTCATGAGGATCAACCACAAGCCCTCTTACAACCACTTAGATCAAAGCAGCAAAGACTGTTGAACTATCAAATCATCCACAAAGTCATCTGAGAAATCTCTTGATGCAAAAACGCTTTAGACCTCTAAGTATTACAAGTAATAGCCTTGCATCCTGTATTTAGTTTATTATATGTAGTGCAATGGTGAAGTACCAAACTAGTGAACTAGTAGGTGCTACTCTGCGATAATAGAACCTCATTATATTACTCTCACTGGTAATGACACAAGTCCACAGTGTTGCGGAACTGAGCTCACACAATTAACCTGCTGCCAGAGAATGAAAGTAATCAACCCCAGCGAATCAAAATGTATAATTAAAATGCAAATCCTCAGGGCTCTCTACAACCCTAAATGGATTATTTCAAATTACCTGTCATAAAAAGTGGCATTAATATTGCATCCACTGTTAAAACTTCTGAGATGTAGGGAGAGTAGGTAAATATTAGACTCTGGGAACAGATTGTGGGTTTCAGCAGGTGCCTGTTTGTACAGTATATCCATGTGTGAGTGCCAGTGTATGTCTAGCTGCATAGGTGGGCTGAAACAAAATCTGCAATGCGGAGTCATTCATCTGCTCTCTTTGATTGAAACTTGTATCCCTGGAAGTTAAAATACATATCCAACACTGTAATACTGAATCACTCACACAGCCACTATTAAATATCTGACAAAAACTACAAGAAACTATCCCAAGTGACTTCCTGTCTTTCTTTTGCATGATAATATTACCATAACAGACAGTTTCAGCCAGAACCTGATGCTACTGTCAAGCACATAGGTATTAAAAACAAATTGACCAGTCGCCAGCCATGGCACTGATCATTCCACGCTTTGTGTCCCCTCACATAATGAAAACTAAACAGCACATTAAATCAGCTGCTGACTTCTCAGCCATCTGGTGGTGCTGCTAGTGAATCTGTAGTCTAAACAGAGTGGTGTGGCAGAGCTCATGTGTCTGTTGTTTCACTGTCTTATAGTGAAGATGGGGGAGGGCCGTCTCTTGTCTCATCACTGTCACCGACGAATTGAAATGAAGCGTGTCTGGGAGAAGGGGGTGGCAAAAAGATCGGTGCATTGCTCATTTTGCTTAGGAGATTACTGAGGGGGGGTGTGGAAGGTATTATGAAGAGTGATGAGCAGGAGTGGGAGGATCACTAAGATGTAAATGCTTCATCTTGTGCCTCACTGAGCAGTGAAGAGATGGGGGCCAAACAGGTGGTGGAACTCTCCATCGGAGACTTCACACACTCTGAGCATCTTGACTCAAGGCACTCAATTCAAACTGTGTGGGTAAGCATGTAGGCTCTGATTATTTCCACTCGATCCATACTGAAAACGCTGCCTGGGATAAATAATATTTCTATTGCTCAAATGAATTAATACATTACTTTTGACAGCAGATGTCACCTTCAGAATAAAGATTCCAAGAAAAATCCTCAGCTGAAATAATGTTTATAATCAGGGGGATGCCAAGTTAGGTGCGGCGAGCTGCTTGATTAATGAGTGAAAGTCAAACCACTCTGTGAAATGATGAGCATTGTTAAAAGAGTTTGAGCAAGTCATTTGTGCACTTTCTCAAAGGACAAGGAAAAGTCACGGCAAGGCATTATATGCGAGTTGTCTTCTGATATCTTCTTCCTGACTCCCATAGAATAATCTCCTGCCCTCTTTAATTAGTAACCAGTCAGGTACAGTAACACCCTAAAGCACTTCTTATGTCAATCACGATTTCCACCAAAATCCACTGGCAATTTGAAGTGGCAGCAATAATTGCCGAGGCAGCTCTTGAAATGAAATGAATAAATATAGCTATGAGCTGATCTATGAAAGTCTATGGCTGACAGTGTGGGGAACTGTATAACCCATGGCAACACTTTCTTACTGACAACTGACTCACAGTAACAATCTGCCATCCTCAAGCAAATTGGAAAGACCAGAAAAAAAGACTTTATCTGTGTAAGAGCAAGGCTCTCATACCTGAGGGCAGTGATTTTACATTAAATTGCTGGTTGTGATTGAAAATAATGCAGTGACTGCAGGACAGATACTAAGGACAGATGGGTAGCTCTTCACCAAGGGCTAAGAGCACTGCCAAGCAAGAAAGAGGGACATTGCGCACACTGTTTTCCCTTGCAATATGTTTTACCTTGTAATGTTGAAAGTGCACATTATGTCATATGGTGAAGAAGACATTTCTGTGGATAAAGAGTTGGGCACAGGTGGTGAAATGTGTCTCCTTCAGGCTCTCCGGTATGGATTAAAACTAGGAATGTTATCTTCCTGATGTCTAGACAGGTGGCAAGCAAAGCCCAGAGTCACACAGGCAGCTGCATCTCAGCCCTCGCCTGCTTTCTATACTTCTAGTGCCTGAGGCAGACTGGAGGACAATGGGCACTGAAGAGCCCAACAGTGTTCATCCCATGACCTGCAGCACCGTCTGAAGACATCACTGATGTTAAAAAGACAGACAGACACACACACAGACACAGAGACACACTCACATACATGTGAGCAAACAAACACCTCAAGGTCACTGGCCTTATCTTTTGGAGAGCAGAGCTGTCCATCTGAGCCCAGCCATGACATTGTTTGTCAAGCATTTACTGCTCCTCATGTAGCACTGATCCCATGCATGTATGTTTCATCTCTCCCCCCCTCCCCAACACACACGCCTCTATCTGACTCTACCCCCTGGGAGCAAAAATATGTAAAAAGATCTGTGCTTTCTGCCGGCGCTGAACAGACTGCTGTTTTACTTTGCATTCACCGCGCTGTTCTGTGCCTCGCTGTTTCCCAGGTCAGAAATAGAATAAGTTGCCTAAAAAGATAGCGTCAACTTGGTGAATTAAACAGCCAGCATTTGGAGATTGCTCAGGCTCTAGCCTTGTGCATTTCCAAATTTGGTATTCACACAGACAGTTGTGCCCATGCCGTTTTCTATTCCTGATTTAAAATTCAGGGCATTAAACTGCAATAATGAAGGGCCTATGGGACAGTTGGGCTTTAGACCTCTTTGGGGAAATGTATTCAGATGATCAGTCAGTCAGACTAAAGCAAGATGGGGGGCCAGGCACTGTGTGCAGCTCATGTTTGAATCCCACTGCTGGACTGGCCTCTAGCAGAAAGGGATGTTGCCACTGACATGAAAGGACTTGCTGGGCTGGCACTAAAAGGTACCTTATTACACAGTATTGATCATTAGGTCTGAAAAAGGAAGGGAGAAGATAAACTAGTTAAATGCCAAAAAAAAGGACTGACTATCCAGCTATGTAGTGATGCATTAAAAAGCTGCAGCGGATATTGTTTTAATCTCTTGGCCTTGTATGAAAGCATTAATGTCTGAGGTATTATCTCACTGCATGATTGGGAAATGGTATTACTGTTACTCTGTGTGGACTTAAAAGTTCTTCAGGAAAGCCTGCCTCTTTGTGTAGTAAGTGCTACGAGTTGACAACCCCATTGGATCTGTGAAGCAACTGCTTAGTGTTAACAAAGGTGAAAAGACATCTGTATTTGCTATGCTATTAGTAACCTGCAGGGTGACTTTTTAATACCGCCACTCTGCAGCAGTGGATCAGTGAAGATCAAAGGAAAATCTATTAAAATGTGAGTCTATGAGCAGCAGAAATAGTCAGCCTGATCAGGACCAGGATCAGAATCACCTTCCCCTGACAAGTATATTTACACTAGAAACAACTTATCAGAGCTAAAGTCACCTTTATACTTGAAGAATGTTAATTTGCGGCTGGTACAACAACATATGTCAACAAAATGGCAAAGCTGTAGCAATCTTACTGAAACACATTGTTCCGTGATGTACAGCGCCTACCACAGTTTCTTGCAACACAAAGTTCAAGTGATAAAAAGCTCAAAGAAAAAAATAATGCTGATATCGAGGTTGCAGTAAAGATAATCTGTATTATGGCATTTTGCACACGGGCGGCACTGCTGAGCTGAGGGGAGGTGAGGACTGCCTGAGGACTAACTAGTGATGGTCCTCAGGTAAAAGCCTTTGAGAGGGCAGGTGGTGTTGGTTTCAATGACTGGTACCAAGTATAATTGATTATACAAGCTGTTACCCAGGCAGACAGGGCTGGTGGCAGCGTTCCCTGTTTGTTTCCCCTCTGACATCATGCAGATCCTTAATGGAGGACACCTGACAGCCAGTGACCCTCTCAGTAGGACGCATAATATAATGCAGACTTTCCCTGTACCACTGGGAAAAATATATCTATATCTATATCTATATCTATATCTATGTAGACGTAGATGAAGATATATAGAGATATAGATATAGATAGCAATATAGACATAGATATATGGTCTGATTTTTGTTCTGTTGCAAATCCTCTGTTTTGACTTCTCATCCCATATTAGGGTGGTGTTAGAGATGCCGGCTCCTCGCAAAGTGAACAGCATAACTGTGTTTGCGATTGATTTTTCTATGAAGTGAGCCCCTGATTGCAGCTGCAATCACCAAAGCAGTTGGTTTTGCTTTGGTGTTGTTTCTCTAAGGAAGAAATATCAGACAGTAACCAGTGCAGATTAGGTTAAGCACTAAGTAAAACAAATGTCTTACATGTGAATTAGACGATATTTTGACAAATAGCACAATTCAAGCGTATTCTATCTTTTCTCACTTAAGACAAAAGAATTAAGTGAATGTCACTGCATAAGTCACTCAATCCATTGTGCATTATAGATTTGTTTATACTTTGCTTGAATTATGTAAAGCAGTCATTATCAAGCTTCTGATGGAAATGAGGATGAAACAGTGGAACTGAATGAACGGCTTAGCAGAAGCAGAGTAAATGGGGAAATACAGGTGAGTTTGTGCATCACGAGAAAAGTCTCATCAGATCTCGTGGACATGTGAGGTGTGCGTACATGTAAGCATGAATTGTTATTTGCCAACTGAGGTTATAGTGCGGACTCATCTTTTCCTCTCAGCATGTGCTTGTTTGGCGTAAGAAGACTAGGATCATGCTACACAAGCTTTATGGTGGTATTTTGTACAAATTTTTTTGCCCTTTTTTGGCTTGACTTCAGTTATTTTGGCGAAGGCTGCCATGGAGTTGAACTAACTACCTCCCTGTGTGCTGTTTGCACAAATTTCACCTTAAGATACCAACAGTTTCAGTGTTTCTTTAAGCACTAATGATACTTTAGGCTGAGGTTGGCGTCTGTCACCTGCAAACTACACATAGAGACAGAATGAAGTGACGGATATAGGTCAGTACACTAAGGTCTCACACTGTGTCTCCTTATTGCATCTTTCAGGTTACATCTCAGCTATATAATTCTCTTTCAGTCCCTGAAGTTTGTAGTCTGTCATAATACAGATAATATACTACAGCGCAAGTACATTTGTAGCAAAAACGCATGCACAGAGGTGTAAATAAGTAATAACCTCTGTATTGTACTTATTTTATTAAATAAGCTGTTATCAATCATGAACGAGAGAGACAGAAGTCAGAGTTATATTAAGCCCTACATTCCCACATAAACGGGGCAGAGCAGCCCCAGATGACTATGGAAAAGGAGAGAGCACAGAAAAAAAAAAAAAAAAACAAGTCAGAGTATCACAGCTGCGAATCAGGGTCTTTTCCCTTTAAACCCGATGCATCTCCAGGGCTTTGAACAGGCTTCTTGACGCTATAAGAGCAGCTGTATCCTGTGACACTACAGTATATTTTCTATACATACAGTATAGGGAGGAGGGTAAATATAATATCACCCCTCTGATTAATAAAGTATAAGAATTTTGATTAAAGACTCATCCCATACTAAACACATCAGGCCCCATAAACTAAAATCTGCCGCCACAATGGGACGCTTTATGTGCTAATTGTTATCAAGTTGCTGGGTATGACTTTAAGTTATGGGGGAGTGGTAATGAAAGGATGTTTCTCTTTACAAGGTTAATTTAGCCCCCCTAAAACGAGAAGGGATCATTAAGTCTGAGTTCAGGGCAGCGGTCATTAAAGTCATGAGACCCATTAAAGTGGCGAGAGAACCTTTATCAGAATCTCCTTCTCCACCCTCCCTCCTTCTGCCGCGTGGCCAATGCAGCATGAAGGGAAAACACTGCTTTATGCGAGTAGCAAGGACAGCATCATGCATCCCTGCCTCCCGTGGACCTTTTACGGCAACTTCACCAATTAACTTTAATAGCCAATAATATCATTTTATGTTTTTCACTCTATTCTCTCTATTCCTACTCCTCCATGAATCCATATTATGCCCCTCCACGCCCTCGCCGCTCGCCTCCCATCCCACATACGCAGCTCCTCCGCCTCCATTCTTCTCCTCTTTTTCACCTCTCCAGACCTGCAGTGTCAATGGTTTAAACGAATTGCTCATCCAGCCAGTTAACCTTCTCATCCCATAAAAAGTATAATTGGTTTACTATAGAAAGGAGCCTTTTCCATGCTAGGGATAATCCCTCAGCTTGATTAATGCTTCTCTAATCAATTGGTGTCTGGGAGACCCGCCTCTTCAGTCACATCCTGTAAAGGGGAACAGCTGGCCTTTCTAAAGGTCAGGGAGAGGGGGGTCACCTGGGGTCAGACGGGCTGATGGATCAACCAGGGGGTGTCAAACCACTTACACACATTAACAAAACCTCAGTGCCATTTTCAAGGAGTGGTCAAGAGTGTATAAAATAATCAAAGGCTCTATCTTGTATTAGTGAGTGTGTGTGTGTGTCTTTGTGTGTGTGTGTGGATGTATGTGATCTATCTTCTGGGAATCAAAATAGCTCACTGAAAGTAGAACACAAGCGGTCACAGGACAGAACCGTCTTGCCAAAGTATCAGGGTCAATCGGAAAATACTGGTAATGCTTTTTTTAGGGTGTAGGGTAGGGATATAATTATTCATTTAGTGCATCGATGCATCTCTCATAAAGTCTGCTGATTCAGTCTGCTGAAAGAAATAAACAGAGCGAATCGCCTTGACTCTGGCCTGAATCGACACTCTATTGATACTCTTTGAATTGAACTATTTACAATTCTTGAAAGTACACTTTGCAAAGCGACTGAGAGAAGGGAGAACGTTTAGAGTCGACAGCCAAACAACTATTGAATGATCTAATTGGATGGTTGAGTCTGCATGGTGGTCTTTGTTGGCCTGACTCATAAGTTTGTGTTTATCTCACTTTTTTTTTTTTGTCACTTGAGTGTCAACGTCCTCACTTCAGTCCAGCAATAATGTGCCTTTAAGTAAACAGATCCATCACGATGTTGATCTGGCATAATATGTGAATTCCAGCTATTTTCATCAATAGTGTGTTTTGCTGTTTTTTAAATAATTAATATTTAGACAGTTCTGTGGTTTGTTTTTTCACATCTGAGAGTAAATAGTGTGTCCGTACATTATTGTGTGTGTCTATTTAATCGATATAAAATTTCAGCTAAAAGTACTGACTCAAATCATTGACTCAAATCATGGTTCAAACTCAAATTGAACTGAATTGCTCCCCCAAGCAAATACATTTGAAAAAAACATTTTAGACCGCAGTTTCATTGTGAATTGAATTGTATTTCTATTAAACCAAAGATTTAGACCTTTAGTTAAGGGAATTAAAAAATCCAAATGGGTTTGGAGAAGGTTAAGGGTTAAGGTGAGGCCTGCAGGGTGAGGGTGAAGGTTAAGGTTACGGGGTCAAGGAATGCAACAGCATCTCCCCAAAAGAATATGTGCATGCGTGTTTGCATTTGTTTATGTGTCACAGGTCCCATGTGAATCCATGTGTGTGTGTGTGTCAACCCACATGAATTTACTCAATCCATATGTAGCAGTTACAAAAAAAAAAAAAAAAAAAAAAAGCCTTCATTTGGATGAAATTGCTCTGAGATGTGTCATACACTGACATCACAGAGAATGAGAAAAGATCCCTGGGTGTATTGCTCTTGTAATTTTCTCTTCAAACAGGATGGGCCATCATCCTCCCAGCCAGCAGTGCTGAGGGGTTTGTGATCCATTCAGAACAGATTTGAATAAGGCTTGGAAATTGACATAGAGCCCGCTGCGATGTATGAATATCAATGTCACCACTGACTGAGTTGGATGACAGACTGGCAAATATCAATTCATTACGAGTTTTGGAATGGGACGACGACAAAGTGATGAAATATTTTACTTTGAGGACGCAGATTTTTTTTTTTTTTTTTGCCTCCTCGAAAACCCAGGAGCATGATTAGACTGTATGTGCCCAGGCCGGGTGACTGGGAGGTGAAGTTATCCTGCAATCAATATACAATCTTACCATGGCCAGACGCTTAAAGATGACCACATTGAACAAGATGTCACCTTAGCGGGCTTAGAATAGTAAATAATGAATCACTGCATTAGTATAATCTCTGTTGTATACATTAGCATTCAAAGTAGACATCTAAATTACCTTGAATCCATAGGTGTCACTTGTCACCAGGAGAGAAGATGCATGTTTTCCCTTCTGTAACTCCTGACATGTGGCTACTAAGATGGATTTCAGCAAAAGCAAAAAAAAAAAAACATTACTTACTGCACATATGTGAGCCAAGGCAGATCGTTGCGTAAACCTAGGGATGAAACATTAATCTACGAATCATCTTTGATGCTAATAACCTTGGACTCGCGATGTAACAGAGGTACTGATGAATTATCGCACCACACATTTGTTACACATATTTCGCAACTGTCACTTTCCCACCTCTCTCTCTCTCTCTCTCTCTCTTTGTCTCTTTTTCCCGCTCTCTCTCTTTCTCTCTCAAATCTTCTCTCCCTTTTCCTCCTTTTCCGCCTTTCAACTTTCTACAGGGTGTCACAGCTGATCGCCTAGTAATTTAGTTAAACTTGTAAACAACAGCAGCCATCTGTCTCCATCGACTTTAATAACAGCTCAACGCTTATTCCCTTATTTATAAGAATAGGCGAGCAGGCAGCAGGCGCTCCTGTGTTGGCATAGGGGAATCGCAGCGCGGCCTGTGTTAGTATGCACATACATGCCTCCCTTACACACAGACTCACTGCGACAACACTGCAGTCAGAGATGGGGGGAGATGGTGGAAAGGAGTGGGGGATGGAAGAAGGATAAGGAGAAAGAGGCAGGGAGATCTGTTTGGGAAAACTCTAAGCCTCTCCTTAAGGTCAGTGGTTTGGACCCTTACAGAAAACAGACATGCAGAGATGTAGGAACACACACACACACACACACACACATGCACACAACACATTCACATACACACACAGCCACACAGGAGTTCTTTAATTGGAGCACAGTGCAGTGTGCAGAATGAATATTTCATCCGTACACACTCGCACACCAGAAAATACAATTGATTTGGAATGGATCCGCAGTGGACTAGTAAGTGAGCCCCTCATTGTGTTGTTTTATTATTAATACTCTTGAGCCAATGGGCTGTGGAATATGCATCGAGTGACCTGCCCTTCCCTCTTCTTATGCTAATCGTCATTGACATTTCCCGCACACAGCACACCCGTCCTGCACATCAAGAGGGCCCCTCTGCAATGGCCCAGAAAACCGCTGAACATTAACAACAATAAAAAAACTCTCAAATCGTGCAATAATCCACCATGAGGGCATTGTAGCCGCCCGTATGCCGGAACGCTGCTCGGCTTCTTGAGAAAAGATTTCATCTGATTTTGTTGTGATCTTAAAGGCTCGACGGTCAGGAATTCTTCTTTTTTTTTAATGTTGAAGGCTACAGCATTTGAACTCTGCCCATTTATCATTCCTGTCTGTTTTACTCCAGTTCTCCATTCATCTATCCATCCATCCATCCCTCCATCCATCAGTTCATATAGCCATTGTTCCACATGTGGATCCATCTGTCATGGCCTTTGTGATGCCTGTGCTTTTATATATAGACAAGTCAATCCACCCGTCCACCTATTTCTGATTCCCTCAAACACGTGACCAACGTGGCACAAATGCCGATTTCGATAAAATTTCAGGGTACAGATGCTGTTTTTTTTTTTTTTACTAAAATGTTCTTTAATAGATGAATATTTCGTTCATTGCTTTAAAGGGAAAGGTGCATGCATCCAGTCTTAACAAGTCACTTAGTCTCATATTCAGTCTCAAAGTCTTGTTTTTCTAGTGAAAATACCTGCCAGTTGGATGAGAAAGCCTCACTGACATGATGCCATTTCACTTGTTTCAGGGAAGTTTTTGAGAACAAGAATAAATATGTTGAAACAAGAAGGAATAAGGCAGACCAGCCCACTAGAATCAAGAAAATGACATGATTTTTTTTTTTAACCTCATTTTAAAAAATACAAGATTTTAAGTCTGACTATGAGACTAAATGACTTGTTAAAACTGATATTTTTGCAGGGTGCTTTTCTTTTGATAAGAGTTGAATCATGTGAGTGAACTGGGCTAAGGAGTGATATTAGTATTACAGCCACACGCTGCCTATTAGATTGTGTCGAGTATCATCCCTCCTGCACCAGCAGAAGGCCTGTATCTTCTGTGGGAAAAGAAAATCAGGATCATGCTTGAGAGGTGAGGAACTGTGATTTTCTGGTTCAGAGAACCCACTCCCACTGCAGCCGCCTCCGCTCATATCACTTTGCTGCCAATTCATGGTCCTTTTCTGTTTTTCTCACACAACTTTTAATAGACTAGAATTAGCCTGGGTCTGTCTAGAGCGTTGGGAAGTCTGTGTGATTAAATACAATGAAAGTAAATCTCAATCTCAATCAAGGTGTGCAAAAAAAAAAAAAAAAGTTGTTTGCTTTCTACAATGTCAAGGTTTGTCTAAAGCAAATAATACAGTTGCCATAGTTACGATGTCTTTCCTCATCTCATTTGTAAAAATAGTTATTTTGTGATCAAAACAAGGGGATCAATGAGAGGATGGAGATGGAATAACAACCAAGCTAATTGGATTTCCTGGCTCCAATACAAGCCAATTAACCTTACACTGAGGCAATTAACAGTGAATGGAGTGGTTCAATATCACAAAAGTGAGGCCCCAGAAGTTATTTGTGGGCTAGTTTATCTCTATTGAACTGAGCGTCTCTGGTCTTATAGAAGGCAATACACTCACAGCCAATACTCTAACCATGTCTGTGGTAACCCGGTAAATGTGACCCTGTGCTATGTCATATTTTAATGATGATTCATGCCCGTCTTTCTGCCCCTGCCGCTGGATGGTCCTGCTCTCTCCATGCATGTTAATGATGACTTTCCTTTCAAGTGGGCCCTGTAGGCTCAGCCAGGACAAAGACTGGTGTGAGGTTTTCAACATGGCTCACTGGAAACCCTCCGCAGGCCTTGCTGTGATAAACACATGATTAGGAAGACAAATGATATTAGGGCCAATCATCACCCGCCCACCGCGGTCATTAAAACACCACACAGCAACAATAGATCAGTACTAATTGGATGCAGAATATGACCATAACAACACCTCACTCCCATCAATCTCAGAGTCTGTCTTTGAGGAAGAGTGTGTGTTGACCTAATGATTTACACTGGAGTTGTTACAGTGTTTTTTCATGAGCGCATGGTCATACAAGTCATATGGTCACTGGAACAGAAGTCACATGTTTTATGACCATCAATAATAATAATAATAAAAAGCTAAAATGTTAACAAAAACATGGAAAAATGAACAGGGATGGGTTTTCCTCAAGAACCGTAGTGTGCAGGCGCCTTTGGCAAATGCGGCTCTGATCCGTAATCTCTGTCACAATGTGCTGCCTCTCATTAATAACATATCACCTGGCACAACACGTCTGTTGATCAACACGGGAGATACTCCTTCTGGACCGAGAGGAGACATGCATTCAGCTTCCTATGCAATCCACTCATTTTTTACAGTCAATACTTTCCTGGCAAATCAATTTAGGCATGCTCGTCACAGGCCAGCCCAACTCAAGGTGAAAAGGGAGATAAGGAAAAATGTTTGCGACCATATGATAAATGCAGTATTTTTCCACGGCGATTTAAGAATGTAGCACATGGCATATTCTTCACAATATTACCTAATCAGTGTTTAATTCTGGGACAGTGTTTTTTTTTTTTTTTTTTTTTTAGTTTTCCTCTAAGATCCTTTTAGCCAGCTGCCAAGATCCGTTATCTTCGCAAATCAATATTGATGTCATTCACTAACTTTTCTTTTTCCTTAAAGTTGTTTGAAAGTCAACTTATACATAAAATTTTAAAAAATTAGGTTATTTTCCTCTCCTGTTTAAATTGTTCATACTTCTGTTTAAATTGTTCATATTTCTATTTTTTTTATATATATTCCTTGTTTATAGTGTTTATATTGCTTACTGCTATTTATCATCTGTGTATACTGTATATTTCTTCTAAATTTGCACATTGACCTACATCTATGCACATTTTATACACCTATGCACACGGTTTTTTGCACATTGTTTTTTGCACACTGTTGTACCTAGATCGCTAGTGTGTTGTACTTAGATCTTATTCTTTATTTTTTATTTATTTAATCTGTAATCTGTGGATACTGCTGAAAAACTGCGAATTTCCTTCGGGATGAATAAAGTATCTATCTATCTATCTATCTATCTATCTATCTATCTAAAATATATCAGATAAAGTTCATCATACATACAAGATCATATTCAAGATCATTTTCAACTAACAGAATCACACAGCTGCGCAAATTTACCAAAGCGAACCTTCACTTTAAGGGTGTTGATTAGGCCAGAACTGAAACGCATCCCCGTGTTTCACTCTACCGGTTCAATGTTATCCACAGAGGGAGGGGACTAGCTCTAATCTCTGTGACCCTCACAGAAGGTCCGCCTGGGAGGAGAGAGGGTGATGCCCCCAGACCGGGCCCAAGCCTCAATCTCCTCCTCCACAGACGCTATCATCAGGTCACAGGTACATCACATTCACCTGTCAGATAGAATTGACCAGTGGAGAAGCATGGGAATTCAATGGTAACACATTGTGATGATGCGACCACAATTCTGTGGAAAAAGTGACAGTCATTTGAGCGGAATCCAATAAAGGTTGAGTCAAGGATGAACTGATGCATTGGCCACGCTGGTCGCGGGGTCAAATAAGAAGTCAAAGTTTCAGGACGGAGTGATTAGAAACAGAATGTGTGTGAAGTAGAAACACACGGCGATCGAGTTATTGATCGGAGTGACCACAGGTTCAGCATTGCATTGGGAACGAACGAGTGAATGAATGAACATTGCTCTCTGGTCAGCCTCTGCTGAGCAAAGATTAGTGGATTAAAGCAAATTTGCACACAATCAGTCTTATTATTTATACATGTGACATCTGTTTTAAGCTTGCCTTTAGCTGGAGAGGTTGTGTTCGGTGTTGTGCCGTGTTCATAGACACACACTCCTTTTGGACTCTTCATTCACCTTTACCCACCTGTACTGTATGTATGCCATTTGCCTCTGCTGGTGCCATATTTGTAGAATTTCACATAGTTTGGAAACACTTCCAAAACCTTTAAATTTGAATTGACTGATTGGTGTTTTCTCAGTTTGGGAGAAATGGTTTTGCCATTGTTGTTGGTCGCTGGACTGTCATGCCTGTCATATGTTGTTCTTAATTTGTGAAGCCGCTACTTGAAGACCCAGTAAACATTATCTTGGGGCTGAATAACTTTAGTTATTAACTGAAGTTGCTGCGTCCACACACACACACACACACACACACACACATATATTTATAGGGTTGAGAGTGCTTGTATGTGCATGTATGAATGAATAACAGGGCTTGCTCCTTTATTTTCTAGCCTTATTTTTGTCGCCCACTGTTTTCATTAAATGTTTTTGGTTTTACACGGCACTGCTTATCTGCCCTTTCAAACACAGGAGACTTCATTTCTTTTCTGTAAAAATACAAGTACTTTATTGTTTTGTTTATTTCCGTCCCCTTTTTTGTTCTTTCCTCTTTTTTTTTTTGGAATATTGCCATCTACCTAGAAGCCTAACAAGAATTTTGCTTCAGTGTCTCACCAAGTGGATCTACAATACGCCATGATGTTACCAGCCATTGCTCTGAAGTGTCCTGCTTGATCTTTACTTGTCTGTTTGTGGTAAAGTATTTGTGGAGCTTTGCCGTCACTCTCATTGTGCTTGTGATCTTGACTGAATTAAGGAGTGGCAATCATTTTTACTTGTAATGTGAATGGGGTCTAAGTGAGCGGCCCTCAACTTTTTCAGTGACATAAAATTTGGATGGTACTATAGTGTAAGATAAGATAAGATAAGATAAGATAAGATATTCCTTTATTAGTCCCACAGTGGGGAAATTTCAAGCATTAAAGCAGCAAAGTGGATAGCAAAATATGAAGCATAATTTACATTATAAACAGTATAAACAGATAATAAATAGCAAAAAGCAATATAAAAACTATAAACAAGGAATATAGAAAAAAAATAGAAATATGAACAATTTAAACAACAGAAGAAAAGCTTGGTGGTTTGTTCATTGTAATCATTTTTGGACTGAAGAGGGAGAAATCTCAGCATTTCCCTATTGATAAAGGGGAGACATTTGGCTGTTACAACAGATCAGTGGCTACCTCTCAGTTCTCAATTCCTCTGAGATAAGACCTTCTCAGATGTTGCAGCACATATTATGATCATTACTATTACAGTTGGCAACTCTGACTCAACTTTCTTGGATTGGTTTTAACCTGTAGTGCAGGTCTGTATCAAAGCACACCATGGGCTCTAGTTTCGCAGACCAGGCGAGGCGGGGGCGTAGCGCAGATGCGCTTCGCCAACTGGGTTGGCCAGGCGGATTTTCCAAGTTTGGCACGTCGTTCTCGGTGGCGCAAGTACTCCGCCATCCCTCCTACCGGCGGAGGGGAGGAGAGGCGTGGAGTGGGTTTGACACAGCCGATTCACATGTAACCAATCAAATGAGCCCCTGTCCTCGCCTTTAAAATGCGCTGCGTGAAGGCGTAATGAAAGTTTACACAGCTGACATGGAGGTCTATTGCCGCGGGCGGAGCGGAGCTCAGGAGACAAGCGCGGAGCGGAGACCGGCGAGCAGTGCGGACACGTCACCAAAACCTCACAGGCAGCTTCCGGGATGTAGACACATGAACGATGCAATAAATACCGAAAAACACTATTCAATGCTACGATCACAATCAGCACATACATATATCTCCATATCAACTGTCCCGTCACAGCTGATGTCAGATCAAAGGAGATTGGCACCGTTTGTGCTGATCGTGAGGTTTTGGTGATGTGCGTCAGCCACCAAACTTCGACTGCGCCAGCTCCGCTCCGCCTTGCGCTGAATAGACGTGGTTTCAGACGGCGAGCTTTTGGCGCACCTCGGCGAAGCCTTTTAGCACGAAACTGTCACTGCGCCAAGCCGAATCTGTCGGCACCTCCCCCCGCTGCGCCGCCACTCCCATCTCGGCGAACCTCCGCCTGCGAAACTTGGACACTGTCCGCCTCTCCCGCTTCGCCGGCTCTGCGCCACCCCGCTGCGGCCGGGAAACTAGAGCCCCATGATTAATTATTCACAGTGATTAAGATAACAGAGGATGTACCTTTATTGATTCCTCATAGGGCAAATTCATTCTGACACAGCAGCAGAGGGGAATGTAGGGAACATCAAATAAAGAAATTTCCATAAATACCTGTACATCAAAAAAGTAAGTAAAACATAAGATAAAATAAGATAAAACAGGAATAATAGATGCAATAAAATAGATATGTGTGTCTAAACATGTGCAATATCTGTCTATTTACTGTATGTATAAGCTCAACAAGCTGCCATTTACAGGTTATATTAACAGGTTTTTGAGTCCTGATTCAGAAGCATGGCACGCTAAACTCGGGATGGGAGTTAATGTGAGTCCATATGACGTCCTGAAGCCCAGTCCTGGGAGGCAGACTTGGTCTGACCTCATGGAAACACCCGCTCACCTTGGTCCTTTACGTGGTGGAGCAGATCAGGACTCTGACGCTGGCTCTGTCTCAATTCAAAGGCTGTACGCTACCTAGGTCGTATTGTAGGCTGCTTACATCACGCGGGGCGACAAGTGCTGTCCCAATTCAGTTTTACTGTGGGGGGTCCTGCAAATGCAGCTGACAGATCCAGCCTATTTTTGACTAATTTGCAGGATACACCTCCACGATGCTTCGCGGCCGACATCACAGCCTACTTCCCAGGGTACCTTTCGCTCCAGTTGAATTTCTGGATCAGCCACCATTGATGGAATTATGAAGCATGTTTTAGACCGTCTTAATGTTTATATCATGACATTTGGATAAGTTCTCATGCCTATAATTACCACCATAGATTCGGTTTAGCTGTTAACTGTATCCGAACAATGCCTGTAAATGCAAGTTTAGTTAGATAAGCTAGATAGGCATTTTGCATGATGTTTCCATAGCAACCATCAGCGCATCAGGTGCGTTACAATGTAGTCATGTGTACAATTACTTTAATTGGGATAGTCTGTTGCAATTGAGGTGAGGTGTAACAATTATCTTAATTTTCTGCATCTTCACAAAGACAAAATAAAATAAATACATAAAACTACAGAATCAGTGTTGTACATCTTGAGAGCGTTGAAGCTGCTTATCGTTTTGTTTCATGCACAGGTGTGCACCGATACACCTCCGAAACTTACTTCGGCATTTTACGCTGCATCACTCGAATGCGCTTCGGGAAGCCTCGATAATAATGACGTAGGAATCCTCCGCAGGCTACACCGTCCCAATTCACTAAACTTTTAGTTCCGGTAAACTTTATATCGGCACCTACGTCAACGCCTCCAACGTGGGCACCGTGGGCTGCGACCTAGTAGTCATCTAGCCTTTCGATTGAGACAGACCCGCTGTTTCTAAAATCTACACATACAGACGGGCCGCTCCAGACTGGCAGAACATCCACAGCAGCCGCGTGCACACACTGAGCGAGCTGAGGCTCCTCAGGCAAACAGCCTGCTCTGTCCTCTTTCCCATGCCCCCACACGATTTGCAAAATGGTTTGGTAAACTACTAAATTGTAGTAAATGGGCCAATCATTCCATGACATGATCTTTTCAGATTAGTTATAAGAACTTAGAGCCAGTTATGAAGACAAGTGTGAATTTCTGTATGTTTCCCTCCTTATTAATAAAAACATGTTTTTTTCTGAGAGCATCATCATGTTTCCTTATTTTAAGAGCATGTGGTCTAATATAGCTCACTAAAAATGATAATTTCATAAATCTCATTTTGAGTGATAATAGGTTTCTTTTGCATTTTTACCTTATTTCATGTCAGACAGCCTGACTTATTTTAAGACATCTTATCAAGTAATATTCACTTACTGCACTGGTAGTAAGTTTGTTTTTGGGGGCCCAAGCATGTTTATACCTGGAATGTCTGGTCTTAAATCTGACAGGGCCTCTTTGCAGTGTGTAGAGGGCCTCCTCTGTGCTGTCTGACCAGCTCTGTTCATTTTTGAGTTGCACCCTTAGGAAGTTGTAGGTGAATCAGTGAACAACATTTTCTGTCATATTGGTCTTATAATAATGTTCCAAGCTGCCTGTTAATAGTATCAAAAGCTACCACACATGCTAAAACAAGGAAGAGTGACTCTCACTGAGCCGTAACTAAGTTGGTTCACTTACCAGCCCAGCAACGTTTTACATGGCTGATTCATAGACACTGTATTTCAAGGTCTGTTGCTTCGATTGTAGACATGTTGTTGATTGATCTGTGTTGGTTGATCAGGCCTACTGGCTCCTTCTGCAAGAAATAAGTCACAAGTTTCCTGAGCACAAGACTCACAAAACAGATCATAGCCACAGAGAGATGAAGAGAGATTGTTGATGATTTAAATTTTGGGCGATATGCAGTATGGATGCGATGCACTTCAAGATTCGCACCTTCTGAGACTAAAACTGTGAAATGGCCAAAACCGGCCGACTTAAGTCATCTTGATTTTTGTTGTTTGCTTGGTGTTATCACCAGCTTTGCCTAGATGTTGACCATTACTGTTAAATGCCATTGTATCATTGGGTTTGATACTTCAAGCTATTATACTGGTCACATACCAGCAGTGGCAAGCTTGAAAGTAGCACTAATCTAGTTTTGACATGTTTATCAGCGCAGCCTTACAGAATACTCGAGCACACAAAATCAGCATTGTGGCACTGGCTATACCGTTTAGTTGAAAATTGATGTCATGAAACTTATAAACTAGTGTGAGTCCAATTAAGCAGAGACAGATTGGCCATTAATTCTAATCAACTAATAAACACTTTCAGCCTGCAGAATGATGAATAGTGCTTCTTTTCACTGCAAAAAAACCCTCACTGTGAGGGGAAAAGTGCAATGCATGAGAAGTCCAGATTAAAAAGCCAATGTGTGGAGAGACTCGAAGTGCAAACAGATTGACTGATAGGACCTTTGAAGGTATTGGGAGGAATTAGACTGAAAGTGTCCATTAATTTGTATGACAGAAGGCCCTTCTAGATTCTCAGCATGAACTCACCCTATTAAACAGCAGATGACCCACGTGAAAAGGTTTGACAGGGGCTGGTTCTTCTCTTCCATCAACAGTTCGGTCAAATTGCCCTTGAGCAAGACATTTTATCCCTGCTTGTACAAGTGGAGCCCCTCAATACCAAATCACAAAAGTCTGCAGTTGTTCTGGTAAAGTCTCAGGAGTGCAGAGTGCAAAGCTGGGTGTTGAAAAAAAAAAAAAAAAAAAAAGCATACAAGAAATCATATATGTAGGGTTAGGTCCAAACAAACAAGAAGCGCACACACACTCAAAAACTTAAATCTAGCTGCTAGACTGAAAGTAGTCCATCTAATGGGAAAAATATAGTGTGCACACTAGAATTGGCTCCCTTGGCATTTTCAATGTTACCACCATAACAGACTGCAGACTACACCATAAATGTAGTCTGCACATAGCCAAAGCTAGTGTGCAGACTACATTTTTTCCACATTAAATAAAAGGGTAAACAACTGTTATTCAGGAGTGACAATCTGTATTCAGCAGTGACAGCCAAATACTGTATGCGTGCGTCAAAATTATGAGGTGTCAGCATTATTAAGGCATGACATTTGTTTTTGAAATCCAAAAATCTCAGCACCTGTTAAAATAAATCTTGAGTTGTTGGTGGCCACCCTACCAGATGTCAAGTCCTGCTTAAGGCTGAACAATACTATAAAAAGACTTTATGCTGACGTTAAATCTTTTGTGTCTAATTGGGGTGGATTCAACTTTTTCTTTTTCCCCTGCATTGCTCTGTCTCACCTCGTCGATCCACAATTACGGTTAACACAAAAATTCAAGGGCACTCCATATATGATGACTTTATTAGAAAGTGTCATCAAACTGCACTCCGCTCCAACATCTAACAACTTGCAGGTGAGTAACTCCCTTTAAAACACCAGTTTGTCCTTCAAAAACTAATGCCAGCAAGCCAAAGGCAGAGATATATAGTGCATTACAGTCCAGTAGCATAAAACGTTTTAGCACCCTTCATAAAACAGCACTTTCTTCTCAGTGTCCCTCTTTGAAACATCTATTTTTCTTTGGGATCTAATGGGCCTCGTTGGAACTCCTAATTGGCAGTCACTGTACCCACTGTCCTTTGAGCTACAGTTGCTATAGGGGGATTTGAGCGTTCAAACCAGCTTTGAAGTCGTCAGAACTGAATTCTTTCTTCACTGCTGTGGCAGCAAAAACATCAATGTCCAGATGGGATGGTAATTGAATAGGAGAGCTCTAAATGGAGCCAGTGTCATACGTCTACAAAATTGCACTGTGGGTCCATAGGAGTGGTTCCTCATTATTAATGCGGCAAACAGAAACTCCTGCCAAAGCTTTCACAAAGGCCTACCATGTTCGCCCGGCTCCTATCCCACATGGACCTTTGTGCCTTTGTTGGTGGGTTGGAGCACTTGATGTTCAAAGACAGAGGTCTTTCATGTGCTCCCTTTCCATTTCCTTCAAACAAACCAACATTCCTAATTGCTTCCGTTTTAAGCTCCACTAGACCACCTTCACAAAGTCCAACAATACATTCGTCTTCACCTTCCGTGCTCCCTTTCTGCGTGGATGCCCCTGTTTATCTGGTGAGCCAACGTATGAGATCAGTGTGCCAATAACTGAGAGCTTTGATCACTTTTTCACTTTTTTTTTTTTTTTTTTTTTTTTTGGAGGAAACATACCATCCATTCACAATGGCTTTTGTCAGATTTAAGACGTAATAAAAAATAAAAATGGAGCCTTGATTAAATGATGTGTTTACGATTGGTCTCTGGCCAAAGCAGCTGAGCACATAATGCTTTTCAAAAAGCTATTTTCTAAAGGGTACATTTCAAACTGCAACCTGCACATGTTCAGCGCTTCAAGTACTATAGATTACAAGGAAATCTGTCATCTGTCATCTGCAACCGGAATTGTTGCATTTAATGTTGCATACATCCAAAGTTCAACCCCTTTCAAAAAAAAAAAAAATAAAAAAAATAAAAAAAATCCACTTTTTCACTAGAAGTAACATCTATTCAGTGTAAAATGTAAATGTTTCAGATTGTTCCCTTTCATTTGGGATGATTCCTTAGCCACCATTATATAAAGTCATTATGGAGAGAAAAATGCATACAGAAAATAACTGTCTCTTTGGGTCAAGAGTACTACATTATCCACTACATATTATCCACTACATTATGGCAAAGTGTGCTCAGGATTTGTGTTATTATTAACCGTGCTTGTGCAAACAAAGCATTTTCAGCTATCTAAATACTCTGTTTAATGCTAACAACAAAACCCCTCTTATTCCTCTGCGCTCTGCAGTATGAATCCATTGACCCCGACTCTGTGTCTCCAGACGGAGTTTGTCTTAGCGCCTGGGAAACAAAAGCTGAGACATAGATGGCGGTTCAGCAGATAGGATTAGGCCGTAAGTCTTCAAAGAAGTCGCTCTCTGCGAAAGCTGCTCACTTCAGTCTCACTAATGCTGTTTATTTTTCTTTCCATTTTTGTCTCTCTCACTTTTACCCTCACCCTGCCGGTGGCAAGGAAGACTAAAACATCATTTTTAATCTAAGACTTCACTGGAAATACAGTGACAGGTGCATATTTACAGAGGGAGGGTGGTTATGGACAGAGGAAGTGAGAGTGTTTAATACTCGTCCTGGGAGTGGTGGATCTTTAATGCAGCATCTTAGCCCGAGGCGAGGCCAGGGGACCCTCATACTGACAGTGAAACCCTCCTCTCTGTCTGCCTGCAATGAGGACTTTTTTTCATTTCATATAGGCCTTCATGCTGAAAATACCTCCCCCTCTCTCTGTCTCGCTCTCTCATGTGAACAGACACATTCACTCACGCCTCCTGGGGTAAATAAACATTTAATCAAAACCTTTTTTTTTTTTTTTTTTAATGCCACCGTATTCCTGTGCTGTCTTATTGAGCATTCAGGGACTTCTTGTCATTCCATCAGTCAAATGTGCCCTCTATTACAGTGAAACTAAGAGAAGTTACACATGAATTTTCTCCCTAAAGCTCTACCGCTGAAAGTTTTTGCCTGCAAATGATCAGAATAATGTTTTAGACTCTATTGAGTACGGTTTTACATTGATGCGAATATTGCTGATTTCTTTCTGGGTACATTCGGAAGGCTGTAGCACTTGTTAGCAAATTAATCAGCTAACTTGTTCAGTCAGTCAGTCAGCGTTGTTCAGTGCAGTTAGGGCATAGAAATTTTCAGTTAGTCCACAGATCTGCCAAGCATGGAAAATTGAATGCAAGGCAGCTGACAAGCAATTAATATCAATTATAGAAGGAAAGTGTGTGAATGTGACTTCACCAGATGACCGTAGCTCTGTTCCCATGTCTCTAAGTTGGAAAACCACCCCGGCAAATGGAGCCCATATATAATCAAGTCCGTTGCAATGTATTTCACACTCCACTAAAGGTGCTTAAAAGCGGGATTTGGGAGTCTTGAAGCAATGAGTCCCTTCACAAAAAGCCATCACACGGTTTCCACTGCCTTTGCTCTCCTCATAATTGCAGTAGTGGACTTTTCTTTCGCAAGGGTAAAGTGAACGGTAAGCGGGACTAGCTGTGTGCACACCGTCTGATAATGGCAACAAAGGGAGAGAGGCGGCAGAGTGAGCAGAGCATTATGTAATCAATATCACTGGTCAGTCGGAACCGAAAGGGGCGTTGATCTGTTGACTGAAGTCCTGTTTACATAGATTTTCCTTTCTTGTGCTGTAGATTTCAAAGGAAAAACAAACCAGGAGGAAAATAAAAGGCACTTCCATGTCACTAAAAGTGTGAAGTGTAACCCAAAGAAAACCCTAAGTTGATTGAAGACACCTTGGAAGGTGCCGGGGGTAGCGACCCATGTCTGAACAGAGCAAGGTCAAGGCCAAGTTTCTTATCTCTGTAAATTAAACCTGTCGTCTTGAACAATGGACGGATGATTTCAATTAAATTGTGCGGTACATGTGGACAAGACCTTAGGAGTCACTGAGGAACAAACGCTATAGCTTTATTCCTTTGAAATTATTCCCTGCTGTGACGAGAAGCACTGCTGTCTTAACACTTGGAGCCGATGCCTCCCAGGCAAAAACAACAGCCGAGCCACTGAAATATGCCAAACACACTGGACGTACTTTAACTCATCTTCTCTTTAAAATGATAATTGTTATGACACCAACAATTTGTAATTGTACTACAGCACGTTTTAATCATAGGAACATAATAGAATGTCTCTGTGCAAATTAAAGGCCAAAGTATATTTGAATGAACACAAAGAAAACAAGATACTGATATAGTTTGAGTAGCAGCGGGTCATTTCACATGCTGTCTTTGTAAGATGAACAGGACGCGACAATAGTATTCATGTTTTTGTCCTTATTAGAAAACCAGTAATTTAAAAAGCTGGCAAGCAGAAGCACTGATGATGACCATAATTCAGTGAACTAGAGGAGAAAATAAGGTGAAAAATACTGCAAATGACAAGAGAGACAGAAAATAAAGATGAAGTGAGACAGCTGCGACACTCAGCTCCGCTAAATAATTTATAATAGTGGTTCTCAAACTTTTTTCAATAATGTACCCCCTTTGAAATATTTTCTCAGCCAAGTACCCCCCCTGACTAGTGCAAAAAAAAAAAAAAAAGTTTATATAAAGAGGTACAGCTCCATCAGTGTGTGGAACAACAACCTGATAGTGAGGATAGCTTGTTGGCTCTGTTTGTGCTTCTTTTCCACGTCTTTCTCCTTGTTCTCAGCTGCATCTCTGCTACGTTTCAACCAGAAAATCCATTTCCTTGATTTTTGTCCAGCTTCCCAGTCACAGTGAACACATTTAGCACCAAGAGTGATCAGATTTAAACCAGAAACACACACATTTGACACCTTAGGAAAAATATGGTTAATCAAACTTACATTTACATGTTTTATTAAACTTACTATAGCATAGGCTAATTATTTTAGGAATCGTGGATGACTGATTTTTTTAAATTTACATTTTAAAAAAAATCTCACGTACCCCCTGCAGTACTCCAGTGTACCCCTACAGGTCTGCACACCCCCATTTGAGAACCACTGATTTATAACACCTGACGTTTTGATCATGCAGGTCAATGTCAAGATTGTCTTTAATGACAGGAGAGCAAAGTCAGTATTTACAGATGTGCAACAGAGCGCAACAGTATAATTAATATGTAACACACAGTAATCACAGGTAGAAGTAACTCATTACTTATTTATTCATGGTACTGTAACTGAGTAGCTTTTTCATGTACTTGTACCTTTTTGAGTATTTTTAAGTCAGTGATTTTACTTTTACATAACAACATTTTTGCTTGAGTACTGAACTTCATTACATCTTAAATCACATCCATCATAGAAATAAATGATCAACAGATTGTGGAATGTTTCACAATAAAAGCTCAGTCAGCAAAGATGGGAAGAGGAATCTGGTTCTACTGTGCTGGTTCTACTTTTTGTTATTTCTAAATCTCCATTAATAGGTGCAAGGTGGAAAAATTGAAGATGGTTGATGGAAGTGAGGACCACTGAGACTCAACTGGCAAAGAAATGTGGAACAGGTGTAGGAAAAAAGGGGAAAAAAATATCAATGAGTAGGCCTGGTGACGAGAACCGTGTAGACTCAACCATCATATTATGTGATGGTAACACTTTACAATAAGTAGTAAAGAGCACAACAATTTTCGTTAGTTAACGTTAGTTAATGCCGTAATGGTTAATTAACTGTTAGTTAATGATTATTATGGCATTTACTAATGTTAATAATATCTTCAATAACCCTTAAATAACATATAAATTAATGCCTTAGTACATGATTCTTAGACATATTAGTTAACTGTTACTTAATGTTTATTACCTGTTACTTAATGTTTATTACGGCATTAACTAACATTAATTGTTGTACTCTTATTGTAAAGTGTTACCTATGTAATTATTCCACATTTGTCAGTTGAGTCCACAGGGTCCTCACTTCAGTTTAGTGTAATGCCCCTTTAAAAGACTCTAGTTTGAAGCATCTTCTCCTCCTTTTCTAACTGCATGGAAAAGGAACTCGGTCACTTTTACTCCCAGGACATTTTAAATGAGACACTTTTTTATTTTGTAACCACTTTATTATTATTTTTTTTATTTTATTTTTTTTTATTTATTTATTTTAGTGTAGTAAATTCTTACAGCAGAGCTTCTACTGAAGTAAAATGTCAGCAAAGTAACAGTACTTCTACTTGAGTAGCAATTTGCAGCAATTTGTCTTTCCTCCAATGGTAATAATGGATTTGTGTATTTGTGACACCCTATGTGTGTATGTGTGCGCGCATACACAAACATAAATATGTATGTGCATGTGTGTGTGTGTGTGTGTTTGCAATTATTACTGATGATATCTAAGGCCTGTGATCTGATGGATTGACCTTTGTTCAAAAAGTGGCAGCTGTCATTCTCTCCAGCCGTCGATAACTGTGTGACCTTCACAAGCTGTCGGGTGTTTTACCACGAGCTCTCTGCCGCTGAGGGAGTTTCTTCTAACTTGTAATTACTCAAAAATATCAGAAGTTAAATAGACCCATTTGGGGTTGAATACGTCACTTTGCTTTCTGTCTGAAAACTAATTGCTGCAGTATTTTCCAAGCTGCTGACTAGCGTTTCTCAGTCGCGACGTTGAGAGATTAAATTACTGGTGATTGGTTTGTCTCCATGACCATTAGGGTCCAGTGTGTTTGGAGACGCCAGTGGATTGTCAGCAGGCCTAATTAAGGAGATTTTATGGTTGCCACACTTTGGAGGATTTTAATCTGAAATGCTCCACTGTGCTTATGCAAACGATCAAAATTAAAAGCAGATCCCTTAAAATTAGCTTCATTTGATTTCTCCCCCAAGTTCGAATGCTTCGCCTTAGGTAAACTGATGTGCCACCCTCTAGTGGAGCTGAACGTTACCATTTATTCCTCATAATCACATTTGGTTAAAACCTAATTGGTAGGGGCAAGGAGGCATAAATTGAGGGACAACAAAAGAAGCTACGACAAATACAATCAGATCAAAGTGTGGGCTATCGAAACCTCACTCTGCAAACGCCGCAGAGGTGGAAATGAGAGGAAAAGGCAAAACAGAATTGGAAATCTAATAAAACAAGAGTTGATGCTGGATGAAAGGAAAAGAATAACTAAAGCATCCTGCCCGTACTTCATGTGGAATGAAATGCTGTATGCTTTGTCAAGGAGGAGCTCCCGTGAAGCATTGCACTTCAGGCTCCTTTCCTCCCATCGCAATTAGAGGGGTAGCACATCAGTTAACCCGCATACATATTCATATCCCGTCATGAGGCAGATCCATGACTTGGTGCAGCTCGGCAGCCTCCGTGCAGTGGGGGAAGAGTGTGAGCCGTTCATCTGTGGGGGAGAGAGGCGGCGGGCCTCACACACACACACACACCCCGCAGCCGCCACCTGGAAGTTACGAAAGAGGAGGAAGGAGAGACACTGGTGAGGTGCTGGAGGCGACGACCCATTAGTGATATCACAGGCCTCTGATGGGTGTCACCTCTCTCTCTCTCCGACACAGCCGAGGCCCCTTTTAATGAAACCGGACCACTTGCTCTGCTCAGCAAGCCCTTTGATATTGTCCACGGGAGCCTTCTACAATGGCTTGATGTTAATTGTGACTAATAAATCCACCTTTCCCCCTCCCCCCCGTTCCACCACCTCAAACCCAGGTCCCGGTCGGTGCCTGAAACGCCTTGGATCGCTGCCAGGGAGCCGAGACGCAGCGGTGTAATGAAAAAGCGCTGTGGCAGACTCGTGCGCACACTCACACTCATGTTAATTATTTGTTTAATAAATATGCAATAACTCCCAGCTCCCGGGGCAATAACAGATCCATCTCTGTGCCGCACGTTTCCACAGCAGTCAGTCCGGGTAAGTGGGTTTCCACTGCGGCTTCCTTTGCAGCGCTGCAACTTCTCCAGGAGTTATATCCTCTGCTGGCTGGATGTTCACATCTGTTACAGGCTCTGAGGGTTAGTTGGTTTTTGTGAGTGTATCCCTTTTTCTGTATTGTTATGTGGGCTAGCCTAATCCTGATTATCCATGTCCACGCATAGCCATGGAGAAGCACTAGAGACAAGTCACAAGCCTTCTCCCCGTGTCCGTCTGCTCTACAAATAGCTCTTACCAGTTTCTATCTCCAACACTTTAATCACCCACCAGAGCCTAGATCAAGGGTTTTACAAGGGCGATTATGAAAGTTGGTGAGCAAAAGTGCTCAAGAGATGACAACAGCCCACAGAGATATATCCCTGATCCTGTATTATAGTGGAACAAGGCTATTAAAACAATTTTTCAATCTCTGTGGCCAAAATTTCATTCTTCTACATCTTGGATGATGTTGCAAATCACCAACAACGGGTGGGTGGATGACAGAGATCATGTGTTGCAGTCAATCTCTCAGTCCTACAGGATGTATGAACTCCTGAGTGGTGATGGGGTTTACTCTATTTTCTGCTTTATGGTCCCTCTATGTTTGTAGCCCCGAGGCCTAAAATAAGAGAAAATGCAAAAGTGGATTTGGATGGGGTGGGAGTCACTCTGTTAAAAGCATAATACACACTTCCACTGCATTTCTGTGTGCACTGTGGAGTATTTCCAGATCTTCATATCTTAGCATAGCAGGAGCATGAATTAGTCAACTTCCAGAGCTGGCAAGGCAAATAATATTATACGGATGAGACAGAAGAGTATGGCTTTTGGGGCGATGCTGCCTTTAAGTTACAGTTGTAACTAAAGCAAACACTTGGAAATCACAGCCAGATTCCTCAGACACAATTACACTGAAGCACTCTGTGAGCACAAAATTGCAATTCTGTATTTTTTAATTAGACTATTAAAAGAAACCTGAACAGTGACCTAAACAGAAGCAAATGGTGAGTGCCTGTTCAGTTATCTGATTTGGCTACATGTTTTTATATGTCTGCTTTTATTGGCCAATTATTGAATAATCACCGAATTAAGGTATTCATATTTCAAAAGCAAATTATTTGAAATACAATAACTTTTTACACACAATAATTTAATCTTACTGGGTCCCTCTTAATCCTGCTGGAAGCGGTGCAGCAGCTGGATTGAGGACACTAGTTATTATTATTTTGGTCAAACTTTCACTGCAGGTATGTATTAATTTTCATCAAGTAATTTTTAAACATGAATAACCCTTAACGCTTTAACATGCATGGCTGGAGGTGGAGGGATGCTGCTGGGGTTTAGCTTGGTGCTCATTTTCCCCTATGCTCAGAAACTTGTAAATGGATGTGAAAGACCAAAGCATTACTTAATGATTCACAGGTCACACGCTCACCTCTGCTACTTTCGTCGGACCAAAACTGCAACCCAGTTTTGTGCATGTCGGAGATGCACTCACACGCGCACTTATACAGAGTAAACCGGCTCGCTTCTCGTTTTGTGCTGAATTGAATTTGCCCTCGCAGTGCTCCATCTTCAAATGGACACCCCATGGGTTTGTATTTTCTACTGTCAGACACTGCCTTGGGTTACTCTGCCTGCATGTTTGCCCTCTGCCTCAGAAGAACTCACACCGCAGACTTTCATGCGGCTCTTTGTCACAGTATGATCGAAGAAAATATTTGGGGTCTCGCACACCAGCCTCTCTTCCTTATCTTTTTTTTTTTTTTTTTTTTTTCCTCTGTGTCAGGTTGTTTTGTTGTTCCTCCAGCTCTCTCCGGTAACCCCCTTTTTTTTTCTATAGCTCAAACAACCTGAGATTCTGTGTGCCTGAAGCTCTGACTCATCTGATGCCAGGCCAGAGAGAGACAGAGACAGAGTGATAAAGATAATGGGAGTGGGAGAGAAAGAGAGAGACTTCTGGTCCAATCCCCCTTTAGCAGAGCGATTGGGACAGAACCATCCCATTACAGTCTTTGCCCCCTCCTAGTTTCACAGTGCCTCCTAGTGCAGAAAAGGAGATTGCCAGAGAGAGAGAGAGAGAGAGAGGGAGAGAAAAGCCGCTTACCTCATTTAAAGGTTTTCAGCTTATACCAAACGTATAGAAACGACACAAACTTCAGCTTTTTAACGACTGCACAACCTCTGATGGACCTCAAACCTTTTTCAGGACGATGATGCAGTTTCTTAATACTGAGTGCACGCATGCAGGGTCACATGACTTTGTGTTAATACGAATCAGTGCAAGACAAAGGGAGTCCCTCTAATTTTCAGCAAGAAAGCAAAGAAAGCTTAATTGTGCATAAAATATTGTTTGTTCCCAGGGAATTGAACGGAACTTGTTTCCTACCATCTCCTTCGTAATGGGCTCCTTCGATTTCAGTTCGTTTAGGGTCAGCGTTTACAAAGTACATTCTGCAGTGTTATTGGACAACGGTGCAAGCTGAATGAAAATCATAAAGGCACTAAAAAATTCAACCAAAAAAGCAATTATATTTTAAATTTTAGCAAACAACTGAAACCATGACAGAAAAAGGTGCACAGCAAACAGTGCAAATGTCTGTCTTAAATGATACTGCTCGAGGTTTTTAGAGAAATTTAATGGTCATGTTTTGCTCTTTTTTTTTGAATAAACAACCAGCCTGTTAACTTTCGCTAACCAGAAGGCGAAAACTGTTGCATACACATTTGCAAAACTGGATGATGAACTGTATGATGAAGCTCAGCAAGATTGGAGCCCTTGCAGTAGTGGTGTTAATGTGGAATTAATGTGTTTGGACAAAAATCCAACAAAGAGGAGGGGAAGAATGTGGACCTGCTCCTTTTTTTTTTCTTCGTTGGCGTCACAAACATTTTGTTTTGCGTGTTTTACCTTCATCATTGTGTTTATGCCAGTGTTGTACTGATCAGTGCGTCACTATATGCTGCATTCCTATTGGTTGGTTAGTAAACGTAGGGCGTAGCAGAGGTTTACATTGTGAGATAGTTATCCTAAATTTCTTCCACTGTCTCAGGCTGTCTTTGGTCACAAGACTGTGACGACAGCCTTCTTTGAATCTGTCTCACAGATATCGCCGCATTTCAAAATCACACAGTGTATACCCGGCTTTAACAGAGTCAAGACAGCCAACAAAACACACACACACACACACACACACACACACACACACACACACACACAAACACACACACAAAACAAACACAAAAAACAGCAGATTAATACTGCCTTGATTCCTAAAAAATAAACTTGGGCTACTGCTAATATAAAACTTATTATGGCTTAATGCCCAGGAATTATGGCATTAAACTAAGCCTTTTATCCTTAGGATGTGACAGCAGACAGCACTGCACTTACTCAAGCTGATTTTTCAATAATTTTGCTGTGTTTTTTTTTTAAGTATTTACCTGGTCAGTTTACACTGTAACTACTGGACTCTTAAGCCTACTGAGGCCTACTGTGAATGGAAGGGTTATTACAGATTTGTGTTTATGCAACAGCAATAACTATCCAGGAGCTAAAATTTGGGCCAGCTTAATTAGCTGTGGAAATGGAAAATAATTCTGTAAAAGATATAATGAATGAAAGCTGGATGGTTGGAGGAAGCAGAAGTCTCTCTTTCTCTCTCTCTCTCTCTCTCTCTCTCTCTCTCTCTCTCTCTCTCTCTCTGGACCTGCACCAGATGAGTTAACGCTTCAGGCACAGAGAATCTCAGGTTGTCTGGGTTATTGGAAAAAAATAGGAGGTCGGAGGACAGAAAAAGAAAAAAAACAAGAGAAGAAAAGAAAGAGGAAAGTGTGCGAGACCCCAAATATTTTCTTCAATCATGCTGTGACAAAGCGCTGCGTGAAGGTCTGTGTGTAAGTTCTTCTGAGGCAGAGGGCAAACAGACAGAGTGAGCTTAGGAGCCGTCTGACAGCACAAAACACAAACCCAGGGGGTGTCCATTTGAGTTTGGCGGATTGTGAGGGCAAACAAAATTCAACACAAAACAAAGTCCTTTTACTGAACACTCAAATATTGACAAAAGTGTGGTGCAATCTGAGTTGAACCAAAGGAGCAGAGATTAGAATGGAAACAGTGGGTGTGTATATGTTTATGTGGGAGTCATAATAGATAGATAGATAGATAGATAGATAGATAGATAGATAGATAGATAGATAGGTATACTTTATTGATCCCAAACTGGGAAATTCACACGTTACAGCAGCATCATCAATAAAAAAACATAAAATAAAAATTTAAATTAAAATTTAAAATTAAAAGTATATACAATAGAGACTAAATATATGAAATATACACACTAAAGACAATAAGGGCTAAGTATATACAATAAACTAACCTAAGAATATGAGATGTTTAAGTGTTGAAATGTAAGATATAACGATGGCAATAATAAATATGAAAAATGAAATATACAGATAGTAGATTGTATGGCACAGGGTAAGCTTGAAACCATGGAACCAGGAGAACAAAGTGGTAGAACCCGATGGCCGGTACTGGGATTCGGCAACTGTCCAACTTGATTCGGCCCCATGGAATCACCACTTCTAATAAATAGACAGTTAAGGTGCTGAGTGATGGATAATAAATAAACAAACAATTAAGGTGCTGGGTAGTGGAGTATATGTCTTGGTAGTGGAGGATATATCTTGATAATTCCCTGAATTCAAATCTGGCCAGGAGCCAGCTGTCATCCCCTGTTTCTCTCCTCTTTTAAAATACCCAGCAACATAGAAAGGCCTTTTAATTAAAACTCCAAATTGTGATTGACTGCATGAAGCTCTTTTCTTTCCGTCTATAAGCTACTGCACCTGCTGATGAGCTGCACAGAGACCGGGAAGCAGGCAGGATTAGACAGGAAATCTGCTTTGGACTATGCATGATTTCAAGTGAATATAAATAATAATGTCATTTTATGGATCACCAAAAGGGAAAATCTCTTTTTGCTTTTCATCATAACAACAAGTTAAGAGCCACAGCTCATGCGGCAGAGCACCTCAGTCAAAGTCTGGAGGACGTCCTGAACGAGGACTTGGATGCTGGACCAGGTCTTGTGATGCTGCGTGGTTCAGGTACACTTTTTTTTTTTAGGTTTGACCTCAGCAAGGAGGTGGAAACCCGACACAGCATGGGTCCGCTGTAAGAATGGACAACAGACATCCAGTATCATTGACTGCTTGACTTCTCCCTGTTGTTTGTCAGGCTGAACTTCACCTCCTTGCACATCAGTGCTGTTGTTTCTCCCTTTGTACTTGCTATGAGATATTATATTGCACTGACAGATAGTTTTTCAATAGAACATTTTAATTTCAGGTCTTACACATTTTCAGTGCTTGTAAGCTGTATATAGCAAATGCAAAACAGAATCAAGCATATTTTCCGTTAATTAGGGTGCATTCTTTTGGATAGAAACTTTGCAATGTGATTTATTTATTTATTAATCACCCGATGCCAGTTAGGTTGGATGGATGTTATGTTTTCATCCCATTCCGTCTGTCTGCAGGATATCTCAAAATGAGCTGATTAACTTTTCAGACCAGTAGAGCGTGTGTGTGCCTTGTCACAGGAAGTCACACAACTTCCTAATGGATTCACTAAATACCATTACACTTAGTGCGACTATCAGCAGACATAAGAGGTGAACCGTCCCATTACCGGCCCATTCAAACGGCATGCAGATGTAACCACCCTGGCCATTTTTAACTTGGTAGAGGAGCTGCTTTTCTACCTCTGTTTACCAATTAGCACTTGGAAAGGCTTATATCATGTCTTCAGGTGCAGACATGAAAAGCTGTGTCTCTCTTGATGTGACACAAATTGGTGATGGGACATGAAAAAAAAAATTAGCTTTTGGTGAAAATCAAACATGTGGAACTGGCAGATCGTGATGGATGGAAGTGCTGGCAGAGAGATGAGCTCTACAGAGAGCCATCTACTTTATTTATTTATTCTTCTTTATTTATTCTCCCAATAAGCATTGGCCATCTGATTATTGTAAATCAATTTTAATTAGAGGGGAAAAAAACAACTTATTCTGCACAAAATTAGCGATGAATGATGGTAATTAAGCTAGAGCAATTATTTCATTTGTTTGATTGGCAGCCTCTCATTAAACGCCACTTAGGACAAACCATTTCATTTGTACTGGAAGGATTCCTCTTTCTGCACACAGCAGCTCTTTTTCATTACAGTAAGTGATCACAGCATGCAGTCATTCATTGACACAAGACACAGGGCCACTCTCACAGAGAGCTGTGCTCTGACAAACTGCAGCACAACCTTTTACCTCTGCATGTAATTATGGCTCTGGACATGAAACATATTCACTTAACCTAATTAAAGGATGACAAAGACAAATTGTACCGTGATATGTCTGACATCTTGTCAGCTGGCGTGTAAGAAGAATCTTGGATATTTTCTTCTGCAAATATTGAAAAATGAGATCAAAGAGGAAAAGAGGAAAGGAGGGAAAGAGGCTGTTTTGCTTTGTGATCGTCCACTGTTACTTTCTACAAGCTTGTAGAGTCAGCTAATCCTGCTCGCTGCTGCAGACACTGTCAGCAGAAGAATGAAGCAAGAGGCATTTCTGTCTGCACCAAAAGCTGGATTACAGTAACAAGAAGATTACCCTTCCAACAACTGTAACATGCATAGAAACAAAGCTACCACAATGCCTCTCTATGTGTAGTGATTAACAGTATTCTCTGGCTATTACTATCGCAATAAATACTGTCCTTTGGTTTAAATACCCTACAAACAAAGATTCCCTGCTGTGCAAGTGAAGCATAATTTTGATTTGTTCCAATAAAAAGTGTCTGGACATTTGTTTGTTTGTTTTCCATTTAATTTGACTGTCTGCAAGGCCCTGATGATGGCAGCGTATTTAAATAAATAGACTTTTCACATATTCTAAGTGTTCTGTGTCTCTTCAGGGTGGTGCTGTAATGATGTGATACAGGAAGGCGCACGGAGAGGTAGTTAGCGATGGTCTAACAAACGCCTGGCTGAAGCCCTCTGAGGTAGCGAGGTAGTAAGAGTGATCGGCTGCTGCTTTCATCCTCCAGCCACTCATAAATCAAATAATTACATTGTGGTTCTTCGGGGAAGAGAAAACTTTTCCCATTAACCAGCACTCATTAACCTACTTCCAAAATGTGCAAATGACTAACTTGAGGGGATTGCGGTTATTTCCTTATCGCGCAGCCCATTCAGATGCATTACATATTTACCAAAGCGTGGTTTACATGCATAACACAGGGTCCTGCTCACCATGAGCTCCACACAGATGAAGAAAGTGATAATTTTGTTATCAATATTTTATGATGTACATCAATTAACCTTGAACTGTCTGGGAGCACAAGACAAACGCTCCCTGGTGACTGTCAGAAGAAGCTCTGTCAGGTCCAGCTTATATCCAGCAGCGGTGATTGACAGCATTTTAAAACCTACTTTTCAGGGACAAGATCCTACTCTTTTTCTGGAGACAAGCCAGAGTAAACATCCCTCATTTTATAGATGGCTGATGTCTGTAATCCGGTCTGCACAGTGTGTTGCAAGCCGTTATCCAAGGCGCTGAAAGTGAATATGAGTCAGTGTGAAAGAGCTGCCGGAGTAATAATGATGATTATTGCGCAGTGGCAATGTTTCTCTGATGCCATCTTTCCTGCACCTGACTTTCCTCGCAAGATATGCCTTCAAGACTGTCATTCTAAGTGAGAGCACACACTTGTGCATAATGAAATAACGAGATATTAAAATCTGATCTAGTTGTGGCATCCCGAGGCCATGCGAGTTGGAGGCATTTAATCTTTCATCCTCCTCATTTGACAGAAGTTTGTAAGGAAAGCCAGAGGGTATGAGGCGCATGAAGTGGGCGCATGTAGGTCTAACTCTTCAATTTCAAAGATAAGTATCAGGCTGGGACAAAGCCCACGTCTCTGCCCCGCCATCACAGAAGTGTCAGAAATGACAGAGGGAATACTTTAGTCCTGCGCGACGTGAGACGAGGACAGGACAGGCGGATGTCTCTGATCACATCACACTCCTGATTACTGAGGAAGGCAGAGGGATAAGAGCAAAGGCAAGGGGCCCATTGATCACACAGATGCATTATGGGCCAGTTAGAGCAGGCAGGGAGGGGAGCGCCTTTATCTGTCACTGCATGCAGCACAGTCTAGTTTGTCATGAGCGCCGCTTGAGGGCCACACCTCAGGTAGGCAAACTAATATCAGCACGTCGCTTTCTAAACGTTTCTTAGACAAGAACTCTGCGGTCAAACAGATTCAAGGACAAAACTGTTTATGAAAAATCAGATCCTCTGTGGAGTTATGTTATCATAACGAATGCCACTGATGGATTTACTGAATTCAGTTGCTGATATAGGGCTTATTCTTCTTGATATTGTTTTATGTGATCACAAGATTAAAACATGATGAAACACAGCTATTTCATCAAAACAGAAGGACCCAAGTGTGCCTGATATGAGCGAGGAAAAAGACAATAGACATTAAAATATCATTTAAAATACAAAATACTCAGTGTAATGCATTTGCAATATTTCAATGACTAGTTTTAGTGAGTGAATGAAGGCCAGAGAGAGGGATTCTGTATTCTTGGGGCAAAAGAAATGAATGAACAGAAGCGCAACCAGAGGAAGTGACATTTCCTAAAGCTTTGAACCCTTTCCAATAACGCTGAATTCATGTGACCTTTTGTAGGCGGAGAATAGTTTGCTGAAGGTTCCCATGGATTAAGCACAAAATCATTAAAATAACCCATGCTGGCACACAGACTGGCCACATCAAAATCTGAACCAAATGTTACAGCACCTCATGGAGTGTGAAAGGGTATCAGGGAGGAGAACGCAGAAACAAGAATTAAAAACAGAAAACAGAGCGAGGTGAACTTTCGACATATTCAGTGGGTATTAGCGCTGCAGTTAATGATTGCTCTCATTGTTAAAATCACAATCAACTGATTTTCTGTTGGTAGACTAATTGACTGATTGATTGATTAATTAATCACTTACTAATTAACTGCCAAATGGTCAATTATGTGACGAGTCCTCTCTAATCTAGTTATTATACAATTGCACTTGTATTTCTGATGGACTATATTAGTGCAACACATTTGGAATGCAATATTGCTGAGAGATGTTACATGCAATATGTTTAAAATGTACTAAACATGTATATAAACTACTGGCCTGCAGCCATTATCAAGACTTCAGACTGTATCAAAATGAATAAAAGCGGTTTGATGTGTATAAATAATCCAGAAAAACAGGTCAACACTGTGCATGCAGCAGTATGGCATCCCAGTAACCCCTTTAACCCTTTGCCTGAGCTCAACCTGCCACTTCACACAAATAAAGTGGCCTTGCCTCGCCTGTTCCAGGGGGAAGCGGCTGGGTTATCCTGTCTGTGGACTTGCGGCCTATTTTCCTCGTGGTGAACTCGAAGCAGGTCCAGATGGTGGCTCCATTAGCCGGAGCAGTGGAGCCACCCTGGCAATGTAAATAGCCATGTCAGATGCCCAATAATTGATATGGATGATTACAGACTCTCTCTCACACACCGGCTCCCAGGAATAAGGACCAGGAATAACCCACTAATTGTCAGTGAAGGATGCAAACGGGCTGCAGGTCATAATTTTTCCACTAGCGAGGCCCAGCGTTCCCTGTAGCCTTCTGAGCTCCAAAACATGCTCTTCAGCCCTGGAAACTGGGGTTAATACCAGCATACAGATCCTGGGCGGCTCATATCACTGCTGCTCAAAGAGGCGCTATTGACAAGCAGCTGCTGAGACGAAAAACCTCGACCCTGTCCCAACGCAAGTTGAAGATGTTTGATCAGAACAAATACGAGAGATGAGAAGAAAAATGTGTCTTTGGAGGCATATAATGTAAGTTAAGAAAAAGCTTGTGTATTTCTGTTGCTGAGATGCAGCAGAGTTGTGTGTGTGTGTGTATGTGTGTGTGTGTGTTATTACTCCCCCCATTGTTGTGCTGGCTGAGCAGGCTTTATTATAAACTTCATAAAGACATAATAGGCACACTGGGCACCCTATAGCACGCTCAGCACTTTAATATGCTGTACAAATATCTAAAAAAACAAAACAAAAACAACCCACTATCACAAAAAACAAAGTGCCCAAACATGAAGCTCATGTCTCATGTAACTGTAAACAAATGTCCTTTAAAAAAAAAAAAAACATGCAGTCAGGCTGGGTATTCCCAGTTCAATTTTGATTCACGAGCTCTCAATTTGATTCAATACCTACTTTGATTTGACTGGATTCCACCACAGTTCAGAAATCAATATTTCAGTGACAATACAATATTCTGCACTTTACAGCTTTGTCCAACTCCTCTTTACCATCATCATGAATCCAATCTATTATTTTAAAGTATCATCGTGCTAAAGGCAAACAGCTCCCTGTTTCTATTTGAATAATAGAAACAAGGTCTTCTCTCTTCCAAGCACCGTATGCCGTAAACTATCTGATGAGCTCACCTCTTTGCATATTTCTTGCTGCTATGAGCCATAACCAGTCAACTGTTTGGCTGAAAACGATGAATTTCAGATGCCAGTATCCCTACCACTTCAAAAGCAATTCTCATGCCATTCGCAGGTAAACGTGTACGTCCACACTCAAACGCCTACTTAGAGACAACTACACTGAGCCTTTCAGATTGTATGACCTCTTGAAGCGATCAGCATCCAAGGTTGCTACAATACAGCTCAATATCAGCAGCTCAGACTGCTAAACAAGACGCTATTATTTGTCAGCCAATACCTGGATGCGTATTTTCAGGGGTCCTCTTAGTTTTTGAATGCAACCACAGTATCGACAAAAATACTAGCGCTGTGTAAATGCTTGAAACTTTCTAGACATGGACTCTCAGACAATCAGACTGAGTAGTGGGAGCCTGAAGGTTAGAGCTGTTTGATAAGGAGAGCACATATCTCTGGTCTACTGCTCTGTTACATCAGTTTGTTTGTTTATTTGTTACTCATTTCACACCGTACTTATGCTTAATGCTCATTGATTGCATCTTAATCCTCAACTCAAGCTCTCATGTTTTCCTTATTCTTGGTTATTTTACATAATTACTTTCAACTGACAGTAGAATCAACAAATAATGACTACATAAAACACATGTGGGTCATATGTGTATCTACAGTCTGAGCACACGGCAGTATATTCTGCAAGCAGCACCACACGCTACGCATAAAATCAAACTACCGGGAAAATCTCGAAAATGTGGTAAGTGAAGAGAAATCAATTTAAGTAGACACTTCCATGCTTTAGTTGCAATATTTTTGCAGGATCTCTTTGCAGAAGATTTTAATCTTTGGTCAAATTGTTATCTTATGAAGCATAAAAATAGGCAGTTCTTGCTGGCTAAATGAGTTGCATTTCCATTTAACTTCTTATCATTTGGCATGTTTTTAGCCTCTCTGAACAGTTGAAATCCAGTGATCCTGCACACCACTGATGTATTGAGGACAAGGGGCTATTAATTCTAGCAAAACCTGTCAAGATAAAGCGGTGCTCTGTTGGATTGCGCAGTATGTGCCTAAAACTGCAGATTTAACGTTGTGGCAATGATTACTCCCGATGAATCTATCTCCGCAATGTATCCAAAGATAGTCAAGAAGCTAGAGTCAATACACTCACAGCACTGTCTCCCACTCCTAACTAGGTCAACGAAATTCATGTTCTCTCCCAAAGTCTGAAAACAAATATTGGATGCTAAGATAACGCTGTTTCCAAAGGTCAGATCCATGATGAAAGTTGTGTGAAGAGAGATAGAGGAACAATAAATTTTTGGCACTCGCTGGTGCAGTTGTCACACTTTGCTAAAAAACTTTCAAGCAAGAGGACTAATGTTTCCATAATATATTTTCTGTACGAACCTAGTAAACCTATTTCTTAAATGTAATACTATTACTATTATATACTATTATAGCTTGAACAACTAATGCATGATGGAGGATAATGGAGTCTGTGACTATCAGTGTATGAAGTGGGCAGCTGCAGGACTCTGCAGGACCAGGTGGAAGCATTTTGACTTTGCTGAAATTTTATTTAAGCAGATATAATATCACTGGTGTGAAAAGCTCCTTTAAAAAAAAAACGGCTCAATTACAATGTAGTCAGTGTAAAAGTTACCTTTTACAAAAGAAAATAAATTATACACAAGCTTTCTCATTCAGTTTTATTAGATTCTTCTAATTGGAAAAAGTTTCTAATTCTAATTGGAAACTTTACAAAATGAAGTGCAACCAGATCACTGTTCTTTTCTCAGCCGACTGACCACATTCTTTGTGAATGAATCCACATTTGGTCAATTTACGACCGGCTAGTCTGTGTCACAGTGGTTATGGAAAACAAAAATAAATTTTGCATGGAGCTCTAATGGATGTGCATAATGTAAAAAGTGTTTTGTTTTATGGCTGAATCTCTTCCTGTCAAATTTCAAACAACATAGTTATCGTGGTTTATAGTGGGACTTTCTGTGCCCGTCCCGTTGACTGCAATACTAACAGCAAAGTTTGGCCTTGATGCAAATTCAGAAAGCCGCCTGGTGACGTAATGTCCACTTCTTCTTTTACACGTTCCTTGGTGGTTCCATATCATCCCTGATGCCCAGCTGTGTACTCGTACCTTTCAGTGTGCGACCTTGTTAAATCTGATCCCCTTCCACTAGTGTCAAGGAGAGTCCTGCCGGCGAGAGGAGAGGCCTGACTTGCCCTTTTTAAGAATGTGAAGGGCAGTCCCCCGGCATGAAACCAGCCTGGAAAGATCCCTTAACAGGGGTTTGTAACCTTGGATACTTGAGCATCCACAAAATTACAACTAATTCATGTGCTGATGAATATCTTCAACACTGCACCACGTAGTCAACAACCTCAGCGCTCGTAATTTTCCTCTGACAGAATGTGATAAAATGCCATACAATCACCGGTGAATCTAGGCATCATCATACCGCCTCAAAAAAAACGACGTTATGCTTTTAGATCATTCTGAACACACCAGCAGCCATCTGTGACTGTGATGAGTATCTAGTCGGTGTGCTATACGAGAGCAAAGCGGTCACTGTTGTGGGGTATTGTGCACCTCAGGATGGGTGCTTTGTTCTTTTCTCTGCTCCTCTGCGCTCAGAGCCTCTATCTGAATCCACACTGACTGACGCTCCTCATCCCTGATACCTCTCACAGTCAATGATTCCATCAAGGGCTGACAAAATACCGACAGCCCCCTCTCCATCACTCTCCCGCGGTGAAATGAGCTCTGTATCTGTGTTTGTTTGGGGCAAGGGGACTTGGGCAGTGATGGGACACAACAGAGCGACTCAAACCCGGCCTGTCCCCAGAAACAAATGGCTCTCAACATACCTCATTTTCTTGTCTTTTCAAGTATTATTGAGATTTCTTACACACAAAACAACCATCAATCATTGTCAGCAGCGCATACTCTCATTTTCTTAAAGCCTGTCAGGATTAGAGTCTAGGGCAGTTGACACTTCACCCAAATGGTTTTCCAAATTCAAATAATTTCAGGTCAGTGTTAAAGAATTTTATGACCCGTTGTATTTTTCTGATATTTCTTCTATCCCATATTATGAGAGATTTCATTCATCATTACATCAAAGTGTCCAACAAGAGTTATCAATCATCTCCTATCGCCATCATCTGTAATTTAAATCTCTTAGCACCTTTAAGTACCTGCTTATTAAGATGTAAGCCTATGTAAGGTATTGACGTTTTGCAGATATACTATGCCGCAGAGGTTCCACTCTCAACATGTCACCACACTGCGAGGAGCTCTCATAAATCTATAACCCAATTAAGATTCTTCCTCTGCAGCACTTACATTATTCAGTTTGTTTGCTATATGCTGTGTGCATGGCTTGTGCAGCCCACTGGCCAGGAAAAATCAACACCTCCTGTGGTCAAAAGAATGGATTATCAAGATTTTGTCTCTGAGATGACACAATTTTTCACTCCAACAGAATTATCTAGCCACTGACACTGCGGCTACATCCCCGCAGGCAGGTGGGGAAGTAGCTGGAGCACATCAGCTTACAATATACTGATACTGCATGTAAACAAAACCCTGCTTTTTACATTTTTTCTAACAAAACTGCAAAATCCAATGATGTTTACTTATCCAATTACAAAGCAACAGACACAGCTCCATGGGGGCACACTTAAACTGAAAAGTGTGACGTTAATTGCAATTAAAATGGCCTCTTTTGCCTGCTAAATTCATGCCGTGTTTTCATTCGCTTCCACAAAATTGGTAGTTTGGAAAAGAAGAAGTGATTCTACGGCAAATTGCTGCTGAGAAAGAAAGGGCACAATTAGTTTACCGATCAATTTGCCAGGAAGAGGAGAGAAAAATCAATGCTCTGATTATGCATGAGGATGTCATCCGCTTACGCTGAGATCAACGTATCAATGAGCAAAGCTGAGGCGACGAGGGACCCCTCTATAGATGATCCATATGACTTGTGTGGGAAGAATAGGACCGAGGGACGGGCAGACACACAGACAAAGGGAGAAATTGCAACATGATATGTAAATGGAGACAGCTTATCTTCACCCCCGAGCCCATGAAATCATGTTGGCTTTTATTATCTCATTTGAAATCAATAATGCTGAAATTCTCTGTGGAAGCACTTACAGGTTTCTTCTGGGACCGCCAGTGTTTAAAAAGCAAACAGGGGGAGAGGGAGTGGCCATGTTTTATCTAAAGCTCAGCATGGTTTAATGGGAACATGAAAGGCAGCTAGTTAAATTACATGTTGTGTTAAAAATGCAAAATGCATATGTGTGGTCTTGAATCTGGGGGTTTCGTGTTTGCTTTATAAACACAGGGTGTTATTCTGTGGAGAGTTGGGGAGGGGGGGGGCGCTCGGGCCATAAATGAAGGACGAAAGCCTCTCAAGACTAACATTTGCACTTGACGTTGGAGAAAAGAGCACACAGTCAAAAGCAGTGACACAGACATTCAAATATTTATGGCTTTCCAGGAATCCCTCTCTTTTCTTCTCTCCTCTGAGGTCAAAGGATTATTAGTGCTCTACCGTAAGATACAGCCTTTCTGCACCAGATAAGACGGTGCTCATATCTGTGGACTGTTCAGGTATTGTAATGCAGATATACTGTATGACTTTCACACTGATAAGCATGGATTTACAATGGATCATCTCTAAAACTATGAAAATATTATCTCTCTTCCAGCCCTTTTATCTACAACATACAAGACTTATACATATAATTATGCACCGGCCCCTGAGTCGAGTATCAGAGGTCCAGTAAACGGTGAAATCTCATTGGTGTGAATTATGGTGAGTGAGCCTGAATTGGGCGCATTGTCCCGTCCCTTTTCAGAGAATGGGAACCAGCAGACAGGGTGGGGCAGATTCTTAAGTGAGATGAAAGAGTGGAGCACCTGGCAGGTCCGTGCTCCAGCATCTTTGATCCACTGAGGCGAACATCAAAGACTCTGTTGGGGGCTTTGTGCAGAGCCATCCTGTGAGGCACTCACCGCCGAGCGCCAATCTACAGCGTGAGGCGCGGCTCGACAAGAGGTAAAGTAAAGCTTAAGACGGAGTCCAGCCACTGAAATTACAGCTATTGTGCCGTCTCTAAAGCAAAAGTAACTCAGAAGTGATCCATCAGCGATAATATGGGAGGAAATTTCACCGCAGTTACTGTCAGCAGAAGTGTTTGTGTGAAAGAAGAATAGTTGTACAGTGTGCGGGAGGTGTTTACAGTTTGCTGAAGCCATATAATCTAAAAAAAAAAAAAAAAAAAATCTTGTCAAATAAATTACAACTTATTACTGCGCGCTCACTTCCACAATGGACGTGCTCTGCCACAGCGAAACACCAAATACCCCACCATCCCCCACAGGAAGCCATGTCTCTGTGCTACGAGAGAGTCCTCTCTTGTTTGCATACACCACTTTAAAATCTAAAATCCCCCCGCCAACCGGGACCTAAGCTCTGTGTAAACGGGTTAACGGGTTAACATGACATTTCAGTCCCAGATTCTGAACCCAGGTCATTACTGGCATAATTACCCGGTGTAAATGGGTCACCTGCTAATTTGTGGCCTGCACAGGTGTCACACAGGACACAGGACAGGCACTCTGTTTTAGGCAGACAATGCTAACCTCAGTGTCACTTTGACCTACAGTCTGTAATGTGATAAACTACCAATAACTCAGTGTGTTTTGGAGCTCAGTTGATGGAAACCTATGGTGTCACCTATGTTTTTTTTTTTTTTTTTTTTTTTAGTGGGCACTCCTGTGTGCTTCATGTCAAAGTGGCAACAGTGATGATTGTCACTTTTCACGTTTACGGTCACAATACTGCCACTTAAACAAAAGATTTGTTCCTAAATGAAACGTCCAACATCTGTCATCAACAATCAACAAAACTGCCTTCAAAAAAAATGAACGCTCAACATGGAATTTCATTTAGGTCATTTAATATCTGACTTCTTTTGCGAGTGGATGTCTGTGAAGCAGTGAGCATTAGGCTACATAATATTTTAAGCAGAACTTGGTAAAACATCAATGAATATGAACTTTCATATTATTTCCACAGACTACGATGAGAATTTGAGTGTTTTTATCTACTTCTTCCACGCCGCCATCTACATCAGGTGCGCTTCGTACAAGAAAGTCATTTAATATCACATTCAGTGTTAAAATCGTGCTTTTCTTCAAAAGTAAAGCAAGTGGGATGAGATAATCCCCCTTGTTTTCAGGATTTTCTGGAAGCAAGAGTCATTTTCTTGATACTAGTGGGCGGATCTGCCTTTTATTCTGCCTTGTTTCAACACATTTATGTTCCCAGGGAAAAAAAAAAAAATCCTTAACCAAGTGAAACTGCATTGGAAACCAGTGGGATTATCTCATCCCACTGGCAGATTTGTTTTTCACTTGTTTGAAGAAAAACTTTAGTAAAGATTTTAAGACTGAAAATGAAACTTGGTAAGATGGATTTTTTTTTTTTTTTTTTCTGTGTAAAAGCACTTCACCTCCCAAAGTGTGCGAGTGGAGCTGCTCAAAGGAAGGCTGCTTATACTGGGCAGCGAGCAGATGTCAATTTCTCTAACTATCTGAGTATTAAGCAAGGTCTTGCTGAAAGCAGAGAAGCCCCGGCAAACCTTCCCTGGATGGATACACTTTAAAAAAACAAAATAATAAAAAAAAAACTATATCCAGAAAAAGAAGATTTTATCGAGCTGTTTTACAGAGAGTGCACTAACCATGAACTAACCCTTTTGGGAACAACAGTAAGTCAGATCGGTGGACGGCTGGAGCTCCATTGTTTGGCAGAGCTGTGTTAGTGTGCTCTTTTCGCTCGTCCTTCACATATCTATGCAGTTTTCAACACAGGCGAAAACCTGAGGAAAAAGTTGCAGATGTAAGTGGAAGAGAAGGAGCCTTTTATTGTGGCGCTGGCAGCTGTTTGTGTGAGGCAGACAGATGTGTGTTATGGGAAACCGTTAATTAGCTCACGCATTGAGTTGATTAGCAAGATGTTTGACAAAAGATCTAAGAACCCGGGGTTTTTAAGCCAAGACTGCTGGGTTATCCGCACTGCCAAGTTGCCTGACTGCACTTTAATAACAGTGAGAAGTAGTGGAAGGAAGTGGTGTGTGTGTGTGTGTGTGTTGTCAAGGCTGAGTCCTGACCACAGCGTCCTGGGTTCGAATCCCAGCCCAGGCCCTTTGCTGCATGTCACCCCGTCTCTCTCTCCTTGCCTTTCCTGTCTCTCTCTACTCTCTACTGAGACTATCAAATAAAGGAGAAATGCCAAAAAAAAAAAAAAAAAAAGACACGCTTTGAGGCGCTCAGATTTATATGGTAATTGTTGGCGATGAAAATAATAGCCCTCCTGAAGCAGCAAGTTATAAAGAAATACCACGGACATAAATCCTTTACCTCACTATGTTTTTGTCGCTCACGATGAAACCAGAGGAGGGGCCGTGGATCAGCCCCAGCCTGTCTGTCTCTTCATCGTGTACAATCCCCCCGATTATCGCCGATCACATTTTCACAAAATAATGTGGAATAAAAAGTGTCATTACTCTGCTCCCCCACCTTCAAAATTACAGTAGTTGTCCTGAGGGAGGTGCTGCAACCTTTTTCACCATAGTGAAATGCTGCTGATTGGATTATTTTTTATAAAACTTCAGGGAATACTACGCGTCATTGCTCCATTCTGGCATCTTTAAAATTGAACTAATTGGTCTATGATGGTGCTACAACGTCTGTTCACTTGTTATGATTTCGCCATGATCGGCCCAAATGGGTGGAACGGGAGGGGTGGGGGGCGCACCACATCCTTTGTTCGCTCATCCATGCGTCAAAAATATCAGCACCTCGGATAGCAACGATTCAATTTTGACAGACGAGGGAAATGATGCGTTTCACCCCTGCATTCCAGCATTCAAAATTACACCGACTGGCCCAAGGGGGAACCAGAATTACAGCTAAAAACAAGATTACATATTTGTTACTAAGTGGCCCAGATGGGACCTCATCATTCACGGGGAACAACAGGTTTACTGTTGCTTTGTTTTGTTTTGTTTTGCTTTTTTTTTTTTTTAGAGGGGGGGTGGGGATGATGTTGTTTTCCAGAAAGGATGCTAAATTACCCCTGCAACCATGGATGTGATTAACTTGACCACTGAGCAGATAATGAAAGTGCAGATTCCTCCTGAAGTTAATTAACACATTCTATTCCATTTATTTTGTTCAATTCAAGCCTAATTTTGGATTGTATTGCCATTAATTTGATTTAATTAACCCCAGGGAAACTCATTCAACTAATTTAACTTTTTGCCTATAAAATACATTCTTTTCTCATTCTCTATCTGTCCCTCTATCTATCTATCTATCTATTCAGACACTGAAAATGTAGGTGTGATGGACATGACACACCGTGCTCTTCCCCTGTGACCTGACCAGTTTTTAAAATCCTAAATGGTGATGTTTTTGTAGCCATGTGAGTAAATATGTTTCTCTGCAGATAGAGATTATCCCTTTTTTTAAAAAAAATAAAATAGCTTGAATTACTTTGAAACTGCGAGGAAGAATCGAATACATTTTGTAATAAGTGACACTGGATGCCAACAACACTGTCAGCTTACGGGTGACTTGTCTCATTTCAGCGTCAGGTGTTGTTAAGCTTTATCCCGCGACTCTTCCATTAATGCACAAATACAGCAAGTGTTGGCCTGCACATCATCCTGACTGCTTAGATCATGTTCAAAATGCAGTGTCAAGAATCAGAGGCAGGGTGAGGAGTGCCTACCCTGACGTCACTGCTGGGCTCCAGTTCAGGTTTAGCTTCACTATGGACTCTCAACACATGACTCATGTCATTGCCGGATTAGTTAAAATTCAGTCTTTCTATCAAAAACTTTGATTCAAACTCATATGTTGGGTTTTCCTGATGGCTCCAAGACACCAATCTGTATCAAACTGTGTACTCTCTTATTTATTTCTGTATACTTCCTGCTTTTTATTGTTTGTACTATTCCCACATCAGTGTTACATTCATTCTATAATTACAGGGTAACATGCTGCTTGTGCATCTGGTATTAAACTATATTTTAAATAAATGCAAAGCCACCACAGGTGAGGTAGAGATGAATATTAGACTGCAAACATCAGCAGCCTGATACTATTTAGTTTCCACATCGCATCCTAAATAAAAACAGAGATGATCTAGTCATCATGTGTCTACAGCTACAAGGTCGTATCAAAATGACTGGCTATTTGTACCACAGCTTGAAAACTATAAGAGTAATTTCGCCTCTAAAGCACATTACCTTTTGTACCAAAGACGTGTTTTACTTTAAATTAATGTGTTCAAAAAATGTTTCACCTAAACTCTTTCATTTTGGTTCTGTGTGTCCAATCTGCAGTTGCTGTTTACTTGCTCATTTTTGGGTCAATTAGTGCTGCACCCCACACTCAGGCCGGAGATAAAACAGTATGATCAGACATCAAAACTTTGCCAAAGCTCATGAGACAGCGCTTTTTGTAAAATCCCTTTTGATAAATTTGTTGTACGGTATTTACCAACGGATAAAGTCAGGCAACATTTTCCATAAACAAGATTAAAACCAATGTGCCACAAGATAAAAAACACATAATCCAAATTCATAATTCATAAAGTCATAAAGCCACATGAAAGCAAGTCTCTAAATGTGAGTTTTAAGAAGTGAAAGATGGATTCTTCTAGGCTGAGGCCTGTGACAGAACTTGGAGCCGGACCCCACTGTTCTATAAGACGCATCAATAAATCTTAAAATCAGCAGCTGATCAGTATAAGGAAGCGGTGTTGGAGCAACATGGTGTGTGTCCTCCTGCGGTTTAAGTCGTTTTTTGACAAGCTGAAGATGAGAACAGGGTTTTTGATTGACCCCAGAACACAGCGTCAGTGTCACTGCAATTTAGAAAAGTGCAGGTAGAGGCATGAGTTGTTTCCAGATTGCTAAATGAAAAAAAAAGCTTGATTCTGGAGCTGATTCTCAGTTCGAGGACACAGGAACACACAACTTTTTCTAATTCTAGCTTAATACAAGCAAATGAAATAACTATGCATTTTGAGACCAAATCAAATTTTTTGTGCTTCCTTTTTGCAATGACTGAGCTCAGGGCCGGCCCCAGTCTTTTTGGGCCCGTCGGCAAGATCACACAAAAGAGCTGCGCTGAACTTAAAATGAGAGAAAACCAACGATACACCCACACCCACAACACACACACACACACCACAACAAGCATTTTCTGCTGCTGACTGCTGGCAGGTCAGAAAGCCTCCACGTGACTTACAAGCCTCTGCTTTGCAAAACCACTAGGAGATGTGGAGAAAAAAAAATGAAGAAAAGGTGCCAAAGTTTTCATTAGTGTGGCATATCAAATGTTTTATTCAGTTTTATCTCTGTCCTCATAACCATCATACATAGCCATGATTTAGGTGTAAGAATTTTTTCAACATTCAACACTTCCAGACAGAAGTTATCACCATGACACACAAAACCAGTGATTCTAATCCACCTGGCCACTATTTTCAGCGTGGCTTGTGATAAATATAGTTACATTTTATGCAACCTAATTGTGATACCGCCATATGACAGCAAATTAAACTTTGGTGGTCAGTGGTGTCAGAAGTCCCACACCCGCTGCTAAAAGAAGGCAATTGTTTAACAAACAACATCTTTGGAAATTTCCAGTCTGATTTTAATCAGACTGGAAATTTCCAAAGACGTTGTTTTGATTCATAAAAAGTTGAAAACGCCGGTGAAACAACCTTTTCAAAAAACCTTGAATAAACACGGAAACTTGGAGATGGGCCTGCAGCTATTTGAATTAAACAGTGATGGGAATTAAATATGTGAAAACAGAGGGCAAGAGCAGCAGCAGACAGCTGCTGATTACAGTTAGAAATAGAGGAACCGTGTTAATCACCTCTTTCAGGAGCTGGTCGGGAGAAAGTCATCGGGACTGGCTGTGGATTTCATGTGCAGCACAGTTTCTGCAAGAGGTGATGGTGAAATGCGTTCAAAATGGCCACTAATAACAAAAATTGCACTTTTTAGGTCACATTCGGGGGGGAGACACATTAAGCCTTACACTGTCAACCTTTTAATAAAAATGAGAGGTAATGAATAGTATGTAATGAAGGTAATGAATGTTTTTCTGTCACATAACTAAGTGTTAGGGCTTCAGTAAAAGGATGATGAAAATGAGAGGAGGATAGTCTAGTTATTGTTCCTCTGGAGGATGTTCTGCTGTTGGGTCCCTCATCAAACAGCCGAATAAAAGGACTGGCGACTGTCTCCTGCATAATTGGACAAATTAATCAATTAAATCAATAGCAAATTACAACATTCATAATTGATCCCTGGACAAATGCAGTATAGATCATCCCGGGGTTCGATGGCCATACCACAATATTAATGTTACACTGAGCATATTCAGGAACTAATTAAATCTCGGAGGAGGAGGATCAATGTTTGAAGTAGCATGAGAGCGCTATTGATCGCACCACAGAAGATCTCTTATACATCTCCTACCCCTGATACAACCTAGATGCCATGATACTGGCTTTTCTTTTGATGAATTAATTATACCTCTGCACAAACTAAAGATTTCATGGTAGAAAGAGTCCACGGCACTAATACTATAAACAGAAAGTCAAATAATTCCAGGATTATTCTTACATTTTTTGTATTTCTCTACAGTCAGTATGTCTGTATGTATATATGTCAGCTGTTAATGGTATTATTGTTCAGTGCTGTTTCATATCCAGGCTGTGAAAACAGATTTATTGATGGAGGGCAATAAAAGCATCTACACAGGAGTAGCAGTAGGAGTATTTGTAACTGCTGAATTTATGTTGCACTTGAATGATTCGACATGTCTGTAATGTCAGTTTGCAAAACAGTGGGCCTTAAAAAATGTTCAAATAATGTGATCCATTGCTCTCTTTGTTTATCCTCCAGGACAGTGAAGCCAGAGAGGCTGAGGCGAGGACTGAACAGACTACGATGGGCATCTATGCCATCCGGGTGGAGGGTGCCGGTCCTGGAGACGAGCCTTATGCAGGTGTTGGCGTTGCACTCAAAGACGCAAAACTTCTGCAAAACCTAAAAAGTGTCACCTTTGGATGTGTGATGCTTTTTGAGCTACCCTAAAGACCTCAAGTGCACATTTGAAGTGTTTCAGAAAGTCTTGATGGAACTGAACAAAATCAAGCTTTCACCAAAAGTCCAAGCACTGAAAATGAAGATGCTCCAAGTGATTGAGCAGTCGAACAGAAGCACTGATATTCTGCTCTGGAAAATGTACATTAGTGTTTGTCTTGCTTCAGAACTTGTTTGAGTGAATTCGTTGTAAAATGTTCAACTGGTGTTTTTCACGGTTCTTGATTACTTTGCTTTTCCTGGACCACGGAGGTTTATTGTGGCAAACAAGTAAATGTTTAAAAATAGAGCACTTTAACCTTAAGAGGTCATTTTATTTTCATTTTATTTTATCATTTATTTATTTTAACAATATTTTTATTAGGATTTTGCCAGAGGGCATCATCTTTTTATTATTTGTTTCTTACACACATGTGTATTAGCACTAGTATGCTTGCCAGCTGCTGTTGAGATGTTGCTTCCTTGAGATTTTTTTTTTTTTGTTAATAAAATTGTTAAAATGTGAAATAGTGAGGTCTGACGAATTTGTATATGTATTGTAATTCCATATTGTTGTAGGTGTGGGGTGAATTGGAAGAAATTTGAGATTTATTCAAAATACTGTATCTGGCTATAAATTTAAAATACACTGGGTTTATTAATAATCAGTACATAAATGTTATGCATTTTGAGTAAATTGGGTTTACTGCATAAACCTGGTTCTTATGCAATTGAAATCAATTTGATTTATTGATAATAAATATAGACATACCTTGTTGTTATGTATTTAAAACACATTGGGTTTATTCATATTATTACATAAATCTCATTCTTAGTTGTTTCATTTATGTTAGACCGACGAATATGCATCACATTAAGTTTGTTACTTTGTTTATCAAAATACATAAATCTTAAATATTGGGCCTAAATATTTATATATATATATTTTGAGTGTATATATCAAGAGATATCAATGGAGAATTTCCATATTGCTTGCATTAGCACAGAGAGCCTGCAGTGAAGTACAAAAAGTAGCACTGAGCACAACATTAAGGCTTTAAAGGAGGCTTTACAACACTAATAGAAAGTGTCTGTCAGCACCAGAGTTTACTTAATGAATCAATAGCATGGTGGACAATCAGATATATGCTAATGCCTTAATGCAAGCGCACAAAGAAAGTAGCCCTGTGACTGCTTTCTGTGGCTTTTAATCATCATGAAATATCATAATTGTATAATTGCTGTTTCTGTGGTGCAACATCACAACATCAGAGTTGCTCACTTGCTCGCTCCATGTTTGGGGAAAAAAAAAAAAAAATCAGTATTCTTGGTCACAAAGTAGTAACTTTCAACAGCTGGCTGAGTAATATTTGGTATATTTGACATTCCATTGTTGCCAGCTTTAAAAAAAAAAAAGAAAAAAGAAAGAAAAAAAAAACATGGTGTGTTGGTTGACATTATTCTTTTTCAGTAAAGCATATTCACATGGTTCATGTCACCCAATAAAAATGTGATTTGGCTGTATTTACAGATGGAATATAGGAAGTGTCAGCCGCAGCTATGCTTCCCTCTCCGTTCACGTCGTTGCCTCTGACCTTTCCATACTGTCCGCGTCGCATGTCATGCCTCAGCCAATGCAGAGTGTTTTGGCCACACTCCATCTCTTCCCAAATGAGGCCAAGTGAGGAAGTGAATCAATGTGTTTTTCCCCTAGTCATTGGAAACAGCTGTCATGCTGTCGTGTGCTACAGAGCTGGGCTGACTTAATGCCAGAGCCGGCTGGGGGAGTCAGCGGGGAGCAGAGAGCTCCCCTCTGCATCCACTCATGCTAAACCCATCACCTGAGTGAATTCCATTTGCCATGCCTTCCAGCTACATCCAAAGCACAGGGACATAAACAAAGAGCCAGCTATGTTCCAGCAGGGCGTCTTCCTGGCACCGCTCTCATTCTGAATATCTGCTCTAATTAAAGGAGTATCACTTTTATACGTCCTTGGACAGCATTACCTGTCACGTGGCTTTCCATGCAAAATGCCGTGCAGTATGGCTCGCTCGCTGGTGTTAACATATTGCAGATGAATGATAGGGTGAAACGGTGGACGTCTGCCATGTGTCTGTCTGGTTATATGAATGCAAAGAAAGGAGAGGCGGTTGATAACGAAGCATCACAAGGGAGGAATCTAAAAAAAAAAAAAAAAAACAAACAAAACAATGCATGAAATTAGAAGTTGAAGGGAGGCTCGATGTGGAAAACCTTAGCTTGTGTTTCATTAGCAGGGCCTGACCTTATCTCCTAGGACCAAACCTTATCTCCCGCAGATACAGCCAGCATGCATAATAGGAGTGGGCCCTTTGTGCCAAATGCTGGGGGGCAAAGCCCACACCTCTTTTCTGGTACAGACCACCCCCTTCCTCTTTCAAGAGCACAGCAAGCCACAGCCACACGCACAAACATACAAAGACTTCATGTTATCCTGGTTTTTCCCCAGAACCTCGTCTCTCTCCACGAGCGGGGAGGCGCTATGAGAGATTGTAATCAGGCTCACGTCCTTAAGCAGAGACGCGGGCTAGGTGAGGCCACAAAGAGGTTTGTTAACTGAACAACTGGAGAGCAAGGCAGCCAAGTCTCCCTGTCAATCATGGAAATGTATGCATGTCACCAAATCAACTTTAACTGTTTTAATTAAAGACAGGGAGTGAGCAGGCGGTGTGTGCGCCTGTACGCCCGTGTGTGTGTTTGTGTGTGTGTGTGTAGACGATGAGACGAGCATCTGCGCCAAGCAAAGAGAAGAGCAGAGGCTACCTCTTCCATATTCATGGGTTTCCCCGTATGTGACCTTCCACTGTAAACAAAGAATATTAAACACGGTTACTCAGAGGCGGCCTAATGAACACATACACGTATTACTCTGACGGTGTAATGAATCGATAAAATTTCCTCTTTCATCAAATATTTATTGAAGTAATATTTCTGAGCCCCTTCAAACTGAAACGACTGCGCTGTTTTACGGCAAACTGTGTAGCCTCAGAGCCAGGCTGGACGCGGTGACTCATTACAAGGAAAATATAAAATCTTTGACTTAATGAACTATATTAAGTCCATCAATCATCCCTGGCCATATGGATCAAATCACTACTAAACTAATATTTACAGGAAGCGCTATTTTCTTGAGAATTTCATTGTGAGGATTTTGCACTCTCAGTCAGCTACGCATTGCGGTGTGATTGGTTTAAAACGCTGTCTGGCGTGACATAAGGAGACTGTTTGAATGCCACCCTCTCCAAACCCTCTCGAACAATGAGCCTGCACACTCATTAATCTTTAGGGGATGTGTAAAGAGCCACCCTGTGACTATTGTGTACAGTGGGGTTACAAACCATAATGAATGGCACAGTACAGCAGCCTAGGACACCGACGGAGCGTGACGACATTGTGAGGTAACCGCTGCCGAGACGGTTATGAACACTGTAGTAATAGAAAAGCCCGGCGGCCCCCTGAGACCCCCTTGTCGGTTTCCCGGGACAGAAACAAACAGCTGACAGGTCCTGCCTGCCGGGAAACCTCTGGAAGGCTGTGGACGCTGCACTAACACCCCCCCCTCCAGCGCTGATGGGAACCTGCTGGGATAGCCTCTACCCTTCTGTCTCTGCATCTTTTCATCTCTCCACCTCTGTCTTTCATTCCTTTCCCTAGCAGAGGCCGGCGAGAAAAATATTCCACTTTAGTCGGATCTGTCATGGCAACAGACAGCGAGATGTTCGCACGGACCGGGATTGCACCAGAGAGCCCACTCTCAGAGGCCCGCTCTCAGCTGGTTGTGAATGTTTACCTGCATACGCTTTGTGAGCTTTACCGTTCTGTTCATTAGCCCTTTATTCATTTATTAAGCCATTGTGCATGTAAACAAACTGCGGTGGTCCCCCCTTGCCCCATCTCAGGCTGTGGAGAGATAGCTATTGGGCTCCCTCTATTGGCCTTTACACATCTATATCTGCATTTGTCCTGTCCAGCAGCAGGTTAGGTGGGAGAAGGTAAAGGGCTTCAGGCATCATTTGTGGACATGTCTGATGTGCGGTGCTATACTGTAATAATATTAAGCTATCTGCCATAGATTTTCCTGGTAACCTCTATGAGCTGGTATGAATGTTTCTCATAAAAACATTTATTTAAAAGGTGGCTGCTTCCTGAACTCCGGTCCATTCAGCCCTTTGAAAGGACGCCAAGCACAGCCTCTCTGAAGTGACAAACACTGAGCTATTCTCTGAACTCCAAGCAAAAGTGTCTAAATCCTGCCACAGCAGATGCTTTGGGCACATGGCCTTTTCAAAGTGAAATCAGAAAAAAAAATATATTAAGAATACTGTAAAGAAACAGAGGACACAGCTTCTTTCAAAGCCAGAAAACCACAGCACATCGCTGTTGGACACGGGCTGATCTTTGCCCTGGTCGGGTAACACGAGCGATGTGCTCCACCGATTAGCGCTGTTGGATCACCTGAAATGACTGCAGTGTCCCGGTTTAATTAGATAATGCTACCCCGAACAATTCCCTAGTCATGATTGTTGCCAAGGACCCAACTTGTGAAACACATTCCCTTGTGATGAATTATGCATGGGCCAAAGCGGCAAAGCCCAACTCATCCATCAACATCAGGGATAAATACATAAACAAATTATTCACGTAAAGTCGGCCTTAAATTTCAGTTCAGTCATTTGGTTTGCAGCCTGCAAAAGCTGGTGCTTATTGTTCTATTTCTCTCATTCAAGAGAGGTTGTGGAGCAACTAATATCCATTTGGCCAATATACCTGGAGCTCAAGAGCCTCAATTTATTTTGTGGACAAGTACAGAAATCGTAGAGAAGTGGCAGTATTAAATGAGGCTTTTATTGGACGTCACTTTTAAAGCCTGTCATAGCAGAATTCATGGCAGAAAGTTTGTGTATTTGCTGTGCCAGCAGGATCGAACTTTTTAAGTAGGAAAGTGAAGCAGTGGCTCGACTAATAACACCTAAAGCATAAAGCTAATCTGTGCTGTGTGCCCGTCTCAGGGATGCTCTGAGAGGGAATATCAGAATATTTTCCACGATCTCAGACAAAGTTTGACCAAAACCATGTCTCTCTAGATAACAGGCATATTAAGCAACCTGACAGGACTGTCTTTGGCGCAGTCCATTGTCTCAAGATGTCATTTCATAGGATAGGATTACGTGCATTCCCCGAGGACCCAACAGCAAATTCAAGCGGATACTTCTGGAGCTTGACACAAAATCTATTGTGTCTGGAATATCAGAAGACTTGGATGACAGGGATATTATTTGGATCTTAAAGCAGGCTGCAGTGCCACTCTGCATCCAGGACTGACAAAATCTGTTTTTTTTTTCCTTTGATTTCCTCAAGCCGGCGAAACATCTGGATGAATAAACTGATCCTGTGTGAGTACATATTCAGGGTCCCTGTGTTGATGTAGGGCTCGGAGATTAAGCAGCCGACATAATAGAGTCTCAAATCCCAAACAAACTGGTTTGGTACTGTCAACAGCACGCTGGCTGCTGGGGGTGCGACTGACATTTCAGACGGGACGCATGTTAACCCCTTGCCTCTGCCACGACGCCATCCATCTTCTGAAATATTTATGACTTATGTGGGAGGGTGACTGTTTATATAAAATGGAAAAGGTGTCGGGGGGAGTGTTTGAGTAATTCATAAATAATGGCGCTTTGAAAGGTTAAGCTATATCCATCTGTTTTACACATCAGACGTGTGAAAGTGATGGTGTAAATTTGGTTAGAAAATCGTTGAGTGAATGTGTTCCCATGTTTTGAAGTGCCATTTTCTCACCACAAACACACCGACTCTCCGATGCATGTGGATATGTGCTCTCTGTCACATACACACACAGAAAAGCACAGGCGCATTGCACGTGCATTTACTTGTGATTTGAGACAGCAGTGTTGCTGACATGCAGAAAACAGCAAACGCAGCTTGCTAGCTTTGACTGTGAACAGTGTTTTTCAAAGCACTAACCAGTTTGCATTTCAAACCGGGCCCTATTTTGAGTCAAATTACTGTATATGAACATTTTATGCACTTTGTGACACTGTTTTTGAAAAATTCATATCATGCACTCTTTCCTTTGTAAGGAAAGGGAACAAATTCACAGTTAAGTAGGCTGATTATGTGCTTAAAGAATCACATTTGTGCTCAGTTAAATAAATATATAAAACCATGTAAATTATCTGAGTCAAAAATACCTAAATAATACATAATGTACATACATACATGCAGTACATACATACATTAATTACATTAAAGTGCATCCAAGATCTTATTATTTCTGAGTCAATGATTTCCCTATTGGCTGAGCACTGTGAGATGTCACATGGGAACTTTTTACTCAACTAGTCTCATTTATAAGACGTTCAAACCTGGCTCATTTATCTGCAGAAATTATTCACTGATGCATGCCTCATTAATGCAGAAAGTATGGCCATGCCTACTTTATCTGCAGGGTAGTAGCTCACCTAACTGTGTTCCCAACAATATCATACATCATAGTTATATCAAGCACTTTCAGACTTATGAATGCTAATTCAACACGTTATAGGTGCCTGGAAGTCTGATGCCGGGACTCCCTCTGCGCTGCCGCCTCCTCCAGGCTGCACTTCTTTTATTCGCTGCATGATTCATTATGGTCAAGTTGGCCAGTTGTCGGTTGGCTGTTGTGATATGTGTCCCTGTGGTTCTCATTTTCTCTTACAGGGTAGCTGTCACACCTGTCACAAATACAAAATACACACATATACACACACAAGCACACACACAGAGGTAGCTGCAATGTAAGAGCAAAAATAGCATGGCTGTATGGTTTACATTAGCAAGGAAATTGGTCCAACAAGTTAGGAGAATTCAGCCTCTCTTACTGTAAATCTAACATGACATGACCAAACTGTATGACCCAAACACTTTTTGAACTATTTGTTCTACTATTATGGCTTTTTTTAATGACTGATACTAACTCCAGTATTTATTTATTTATTTATTTATTTATTTTTGAAGCTGATGTTGCTATTACTCAACATGTTACCTATTACTAGAGTAAATCCCTTTTAAATGATATTCCAGAATAAACAAAATCAGCAGATTATTACAAATGCAAAATAAAAAGAAGATATCGGCCCAGTATACACTCAGTGTCCACTTCATTAGGTCCACCTGTACAGACGCAGTTCAGTGTCACAGTTCTGCCATTATTTTTACCTTTTAGGTTTTAATTCTATGTTTATTACTGAGGTTGTAGTTTGCAGAGGTCTTGTACTGGACTACATTATATTGAGAGCTGTTTCCAATTTTTTGTCCTCCCTATTTATATACTATGAGGGGGGACAGAATAGTGGAAACAGCTCTCAATAAAGTAAGCCAAGTAAAGATATAAATCAGTGTAACACGACTGTAGACATGGACTATGATACAGATTCTCTCAAAAATGAAAAGGAGGAGGGCCCAGACACTTGAACAGCCTTTATCCTATCTATAATAATAGACATAAAGATAACTCACTCTGACTCTGGCAAGAGAGCCACCAGTGAGAAAGGCAGCCAATTTCCAAAACGTTCCTGTCTTTGTTTGACCTTTCCTGCCAGAATGAAGATGGTCTGTTAGAAGAAATGGGGGAGGCGGGAGCTGATGGAGCGATGTCTTTAATGAGGTATGCTGGGGCTGTTGTGTCTCCATTTAATTAGACAATTATGCGCCCTCTTGGGGAAGAGGGAGCATTTGGGGTCACAGGGGAGCAGCGCAGGCAGTGCCACCATGCCACCTTGCCACATGCATAGGTAAGGAGGCTAAATCGCAGGTGAGCCCCTTTGGGTTGAACGCAGACCCTGCTCTCCTTTTGGGAGCTATTAGGGGATCATACCATTTAAATTCAGCTCAGCTGCCTTGTCCACTGTCAATCTGTTTAAATTTTAGTAGGCTGGCTGTAGGGCTGGGAAACCTACATTGATATTGTGATATGGGACTAGATAGCGCCTGGGATTTTGGACATCACACTGTCGTGATTTGACATAAATGTTGTCTTCTCCAGGTTTTAAAGGCTTTTAAGGCTAAATTCATTGTTTCTGAACTTATACTACTCAAAGCGTTCTATTATTTGCCTCTACGTGCTTGGCCATCAGGTCCACATTACTAATGTTTGTTATCAGAAATCTCTTGTGCAAATATCTTATGAAAGCACAGTCGTCACCCTTTCAATGTCATCACAGTGTCAATATTGACCTATTCAGGTAAATACCTCATCGGATGCTGAGATTTCCGACTTTTTGTCCATGTTGCTCAGCTCTGACTGGCTGGTGTTGGATGGTATCTTCTCAAACTCCGTGAAGACCTGCAGGCACCGACAACATGGAGGTGGCACCTTGTAGAGACTAGGCTAGTGGCAGAACCTTTGGCCAAATAAACAAAGACTTGAAATGGGGCCATTTGAAGCGGTGACAAGATTGCATTCCACCAGTCCCTCATTTTGCACCAGAGAATTGTGATTACAGATTCATTGCCATCTGGTATCCATGTTTGTCTCTGCCCATTTCTCGCTGGTGCCAAAGCAGGTTCCAATTTCTTCCCCAGTAAATTGCTTTAACCTCATGTCTGCTGTCCCAGTGGATATGTCATGACACTACGCACACAGACAGGCAAAACACCAAAAGAGCCACACAGACTGTTTGAGATACATAAGTGAGGTGAAGGTTGAGGTAGCAGAGTAACAGCGGCTCCTAACGATTGCACCTCTAAAGGGACCATAACTCAAACAGATGAATTGCCGGAAATCTCAGCAATTGATGAGACGAAATTCATTCTGGTGATGTATGGAAGGCTTCTCTGACCGTATTGTTTGTACGTATGTCAGCACAACTGAATATTCCCCATTTCCTTTGTTTTGGAGTTTTTATTTCACTTGCCCCTCAGGGGATAAGGTAAGCGCGGAGGTGGAGGGTTCAGCACAGGCACAGTATAAACCACACTATTTCACAGAAAAGCTGAAGGACCATGGAGCGATACAATTCAATTTTGTGACGGAGAGACTATTATAAAGATAGCGACAGACATCACAGAATGCTCTTTTGAGTTATCATTATGCTCCGGCTGTATAGGCAAAGTGAGAATCTGATGCACGCTGATACATTTTCTTCTCCACATTCAGCATCTGACTATCACAGCTGCAGCTTCCCAGCTGACCATAAATCATCATCAGCCTCCAATCTTTCCCTGCATATATTCATATGCAATTCAGAAAATGAGCGACATCTCCGAGGGAAGTAGTTACCCAGCAGAGAGCTCAGCTGTACATCATGTCTCCCTGCTGCCAGTGCGGTTAAAGACGGGGAAAAAAAAAAAAAAAAAAAAAACGGAGAAGACTGTCCCACACAAATCTCTCAGGGAGGACTGGAAGCTACTCACTGTACAGGACACAATTAATCCATCATTACTCTTTGCTCATTCTCAAGACGAATGATAGTGTACAATCACAGCGTGGCCTCTCCGCAAGTACAAGTGTGCCGGCTTGAAATACTCTGTTCTCATGGGTTAAAACTATGGGTGTTCACTACATGTGCCAGACTCTGAGCCAGCTGCCAGCAAAGATACATATTTAAATAGGCACAGTTGGGGTGTCACTTAGCCATTGCTTTATGATGCTGGTTGACGGGAGAAGATGCATTAGTGCACTGAGCAGCTGTTTTCCAGCAGAACACCAAATAGTGATCAATTTCCTAAGCTAGCGTGCTGCTTTCACAAATAGTCACAGGGGTAGAATGAACAGATTAAGCAACATGTCCAAATGTGTGTTTCATTATAGGATGAATTCTAAAATATCTCCCCCATCATTTGTTTGAAAGTTCAGGGGATTTGGAGGATTAATGCGCTGTAACATCTACGAGGAGAATATTATGTGAAAGCTATTGTGAGCATATGATTTTATGGTTAATAGCCTTCTCACAGAGTTAGTGCAAGCTGCCGTTCAACTGGAGTCGCTTTGCAGCTGAAGATTTGGACAGAGAGGAGATATCTGGAACTGAGATCTGCAGTGCAACCTTCACCGAAACTACCTCCACCTGGGCAAATTAATACTGTCATCCAGGGTGCAAGAAGGATAGGTTTTGGAATACAAATTTATGTTTTTGTCATTAAAATATTAAGGATGCACAGCGTTGGCACATCATCAATATCAGCCAGCATTAGCCTTAAAATAACATATCAGCATAGGCCAAATTTGCCCTGGTTAGGGTAATTGTCAGGATTGTCTTTGAAAGAGCATCAGCCAAGCCTGTTTAAGTAGGATGAGTCTTACAGTTTTGAAATTGTTAAATATAAAAATAACTATGGCATGTTGCACATAACCTAAGTTGAAGTAGTTTTCTTAGTTTGACCAGTAAATGTGTAGATTTTGAAAGGCTTTTTTTTTTTTTAATGTCTGTATCTTGCCAGTGGGCCTTCAAAATAAGAGCAGCCATAATAATAGGTTATAGGTCACTACAGGTGAGACACAGGTGACACAGACACTGCAGATGATGTTCTCTGCAATTACGTGAGAAAAAAAACATGTTCATATATTGGTATCAGCATCAGCAACCGGCCAAAGAGTTGGAAAATATCAGCATATTGGATAGCAGCAAAAAAATCCAACATCATGCAACCCTAGAAAACATTATGTTACAGTTTCATTTCTCCATATAAACTCTTACCTAAGCAGTGCTATCTGCTACTGAGGCCTCCATTTTAACATTTTAACTTTATGCATTTACATGAATTGTTCAGCACAAAGCACTTCAGGCAAGGGAGAGTGTTCAGTTTTGGCAATCTTGCTGGTTGTAAAACTTTCTTAAGTTTGTTAATTAGATGTATTTTGCCTGAAACTGTTGCTAAGAACTCACAGAAGAACTTACTTTTGGAGGACAGGCGATACTTTCCAATCAAGAAGTAATTTTCTCCACAGGGACCTTTGAAGTACTAAGGATAAAAAAAAAAAATCTCTTCCATACCCAAGATATTCCAGTAAAAGCACCAAGGTTGGTGGTTATGCTGCCAAGCTGTGATGCTTCAAATTAAAACATCTTTGTTTCATAACTAAATGAAAATTTATAGTAGCATATTGTCTTTACAAATGAGAATTAACATCTGTGTAGTTCCACACTGACACAGGACATACTAGTAGCCTTGCTGGAAGCTTGCTGCAAGCAATGTATGGTGGCCAGTGAGGTTCAGTCCAGGTTTACTGTATTTCCTGTTGGCATACATTTTTGAAAAGTGCCGTACAAATAAAATCTGACTGATTGATGATTAATAAGTATTGCTGTGACGTTGCCCAGCAGTATTGCAGTGTATCCTTCACCTGAATAGAGATCATGCTTCTGGAGGACCAATGACTCATAGTCTCAAAGGGGATAAACATTATTGACAGTAATCTTTTATTGAATGGCACTTGTCATTGCATTAAATGTTTTACGATGAAGTAAATAATAAAAACAGCAGCAAGAACAAATTCTGCAGTAACTATCGAAAAGCAATGTAAGCAAAATGACATGAAAGCAAAACATGAAAAAGGAGGTCGGGGACTATTAAATAAAAATCAGTGCATTACAGCAATGTTTTGGAAGATTAAGCTGAAGAGCTCTGAAACCCTCTCAGAGCTCCCGTCTAAAAAGAGCAAGTCACCACAGGAGGACGTGCAGCCTGGGCTAAGCGCAAAATCAGTACAAGAGGAGTGATATTGAAATACTGTTTGTGTATACACTTGGGGCATATACTTCATTATTGGATGTTCCTATTTGCTAAATTTTAAAAAAGTAAAATTATGTGGCCCATTTTAAGGATGTGTGCATATAAACAGTTAAAATATATCTCCAAAACTGTTTTTCTGTGTGGAACAATATAAATTGCAAAAATGTGTGTGTACAGATGGTTGAAAAAAAAAAAAAAAAAAAAGCACAACATGAGCAACTTCTTCATGCCTTCAACCTAATTGGACTCGTTCCAGAATATGAAACCAGTTGGAGTAGCATGTATTTTTAAACCAGTCCATCATGCTTTTATTGGGCAGCACAATGTTATTATTCCTCTCATGTCTGATTTAAAAATGGAAGTCCCATTGGCTTCTCCTGCTGGATAGGCTAAGTATGAATATAGTTTTGGCCTTGCAATATTATTTTTAGCATGTGTAAACACAACACACATACATCATTCACCAACACCAGGAAGGCTGCAGGGCAAAACAATAGAGTATGGATGTTATGTAGGCAAATATATCCAGCCAATAAGCTCACACACACACATACACACACGCACATGCACACGCACGCATGCACACAGTATTATAGTGATTAAAAATCAAAATCTAAATGTTTTGCATTGGACCAAACCCTTTGTGGCATATGAATTACTGCATTCATGAATATCAATTAAAGCCCGACATGATAAAAACACTAATTTGTTTATCTCTGCTCTCTGCGGTGCAGTGCAATATCCTGGGCTTTCACAATAATCCATGAAGGACTCAATCTAATCCATTTTGAGCAAAACACCATATGCCAATGAGCGCGCACATACCCGGGGCACCGAGGCCTGTGAGCCGGCGTCCGGACGAGATGGATTTGTGTTTATTTTGTTCTGATCACGGCTCAAGGTCACGGTTCTGTGTGACTCTGCACGGCTTCGCTGTTCCTGCTGCTCACTGTGTTCTCACTGAAGGCCATGCTGTCTCAGCTTTCTGTCCCCCAATCTGCAAATGCTGCCCTTGCCCTCTCGACCTCCCAGAGCACAACCTGTCAGCCCTCACGCCCGCTGAACCCTGCTGCAGTGCAATATGGAGGACTGGAGGAGGAGAAGATGTAAAAAAAAAAAAAAAAAAAACGAGAAAAGGGGAAAGAGCGATTAGGAAAAAAATGAGGGAGACAGGGATGGAGCCGGAGCAAAAGGCTGAAAACAAATTAGAGGGGTAAGAATGGAAAAAGCCAAAGTGCAAGAGATTGAGAGGCCTCTTTCTCTCATTTGTACCATATATATCACCTCAGAGGACAGACACTCTCATAACCCTTTCCATTCACTTCCTCACCCTTGGATGCAGGTCAAAGGAAAAGGCAATTTCCCCTCAGCCCGCGTACAAGCCGCTCCATTCCTCATGGATAAACTGTACTTTTAAAACGTGTAGAAGTGAGGGCATTCATCACCAAGGACTCACGCTCGTATCTGGTTCTCCTCTCTACAGTAAAAGCTAGAAGAAGCAAACACCTCTGATTAATAGCTTTCTCCTTGTGCAGTTAAAGACCGCGCGGCAGGGCCACTGTCTGTCAAGAGGGCCAGCGCTGGGCGCACTGCCCACCTAATTCGCTTACTGAGCACTGGGCAGCTTGCCCACCCACTGAAGACACAGAGCAGACTGTCTTGGGCTGTCAGACTTTTATCTTGGAGCTCCACCATGCTGGGCCTGCCAATGAAGACACCGGGGGTCTGTTACAAATCTACTGTCAACACTCTCCCACACACAACTTCCTCCAGACAGGTAGAGTGAAATCAGGGCATATGAAAGTCATGGGATTTAACAAACCCGAGCAAGGCAAGTTTTAAAACAGATAGCGATGCAGAATGCTATGCTCACATTTGTGAAGGCAAACGGGAACAGGTTTATTCTCAGTTATTCTTAGCAACTGCAGTAAAAATAATTCAACATGATCTCTGTCCAGCTGGTAAAATACAATCAACACACCACAAGAGTGCAAAACAAACACACACACACAGATGTACACCTATTCTCTTCCTATCTTACATCAAATTTCCACCTCCCTCTCTTACAAACACACACACACACACACACACACGGATTTCTTCTCTAAAGCATCACTTTCACTTCAGAGAGATGGAGGGAGTGGGGGCTGCAAGTAGATGGATGATGATTATTCAGGCACACTCTCTCTTCTCTTTCTCCTCTCTCCATTGATCCCATCCCATCAGAGAGGCTATAAATATTAATAAGAGGGCTTTGTTTTAGCAACCTGTGTGAAGATCAGAGCGTAGAACAATAGAAGTATCTGGACATGTATTTTTTGTGCAGGCAGACAGGCAGGCAACCTGCAGAATGTCCTTGGGGGAGGGGAGCCTGAGGGGAGCCCAGCCCCAGCCCAGCGCCTCAGGCTCACTGCGTTCAAGCCAAGGGCAGCTCAAGGGGAGCTGCTAATGTGCGAGACCTGAGTCTGATTCAAATTAGCCATTTACAGGCTGACTTGTGGTGAATGTGCTCCCATACAAATATACGATGGAGAGTGCGCACAAAGCATTTATATTTTTGGCACATTTAGTGCATATTTGCACATTTTCTCACACTAAACAAATGTGTAGGCATCTGTGACTTGAAGAATGATGAGAGACTTAAAAGAACAGTGCAAAAAAAAAAAAAAAAGCATGAAAAGTTTACAAAAACAAACAAAAAAAGAACCCTACTGTTCTATGTAATGCTTCACATAACTTTTGAATCCAAAATTTTTATCACCTATGCATTGGCCTACCACTATAATTTTTATTATTTATTTATTTATTCTGGATTTTTATTATCTAGGGAAGAAATGATGGATTATAGAAATGAACTGCAGCTGCTTGTTTTTGCAACAGATATTTTCCCACTTCCCTCTAGAACATTCTGTCCATCCAGAGAGTCCTGGTCTCCCTGCACCCCAACACAACAGACCTGGATGGGCTTTATTATTTAACAGAACTCAAAACTGCAACAACTTCCTTGTGCGAAACTCAACTGCAGCAGCTCTTTCCAAAAAACAATGACACAGATATTTGACATAATCCAGAGCCACTGGGGGTGAAGCGTTTTGTCGGGAACTATTTCATGCCAAAGAACACTCGCAGATCTGCATCCAACTAGAACCAGTGAGGTGGATGGATACAGTTTACCGGGGTAAACAGGAAAATGTCTGTTTTTTGTATTTTTGGTGAACTGAAATCAATCAAATGTAACTCTGTTGTGCTGCGTGACCTCTCACCTTGACCAGACTGGTAATTTTAGCATGTAGGTCACAGTGGCTTTCTGTTTGGTTAGACATTTTAATGTTGTATCTGAAATTGTTTTGTTCACATACTAGCACAATGGCCGGACTGAAAGTAGAGCATCCTCCCGGTGACGGTGAGGACAGTGATGGAGGGTCTGGTCAGGTAAGGTTACAGCAAACACAAAAGCAAAAACAAAGACAATGGTTTAACCAAGTACAAAGAAACAGAGCTCCAGTCCAGCGGCAGAATGGATCCCTCTGGTTAATGGGAGTTTATGATTTACAGCAGATGTTGCCCAACTCCTTTTCAATCTAGAAACAATAACTGTGACACGGGGCGCATTTCTAGAAGGGAACAAATCGATGATACAGAAGGGTGTGTTTTTTATGAGAAGTTGGCCTTGCCTGGCTGTGGGGGTTTGACTGATGCAAGCCATCCAAGCTGATCCACAGAGCGCCGGGTCTACCCCTGTCGGCAGGCAGGAGGCTGGGGTGGATATTGCTTTCAGGGGTGGTGGAGTGGGGGAGGTATTAGCACGGGTTCTCCTTCTCTTTCTTTCTCTGTCTTACAACACCTCTAATGGATGGCACAGCCACGCACTCCGGCTCTGTATTTAGCTGTCACACTGGATATTGAAGCAACAAACAGTCTAGTCTAATAACATATATCGCGCATTTCACATTCAGCAGAAAGTTCCTTTGAGATGTCACGGATTGTCAATATGAAATGAACTGCACTGCTTTTGATTTTATTCTCATGAGTAAAACAATATACATGGAATAATTGCAGTGGGGGTGAGGGTGGGGGGTATAATCAGGGTTAATCAGAGGCCACATGTTAGGAAATAGCAGGAAACCAGAACCCGAAATCAACAACTAAAATTAAGAGCAGCGGGATGTCCTGCTGATGGAGTGACCGAGTGCAGTGATTTGAGAAAACTAGCACGTGGGACAAAACCGACAAAGAAAAACCTCACACTTTGCCTCCACAGCTCTAATCTCCTGTCCTGTCGTCGCTGTAGCATGTGAGGCACTAAACAGCACAGGGGGAGTTCAGGTTTCGTTCATAACGGGACAGTGACAAGACGAGACAAAGAGAGAAATGAGGAACACCGTGTCCTCCTCCGTTGCTCGTGTGTTCAGGTCGCCGTGGCAGCAGCTGCCAACAGGGGACTGACTATGCAGCAATGCGTGCACACTTGACCGCTCCAGCTATATCAGGAGGGCTTCTCTGGTCTGGCTTTAAGGATCAGCCCCATTGAGAGAACCAGCAAGGTGTGCACTTGCATCTCATCTGGTGTGTGCCACTTGAGAGTCTCCGGGGCGACCTGTAAACAGGTTTCTCTGGACCCAACCCAGGAGCGTGCCTCTGTCGCCTGTCTGCAACAGTGCCGAGCCAAGCGTCACCCACGTCACGCTCCGATAGCTCAATTTAAATGGAAATTGGATGAACTGCTTGGAAGTGATCCAGCCATCCAGAACAATTAACCCATATTACTGGCAGGCCTTGAAGGAGTAATTTGACTTTGAATGAGTACAGGGGGCGGGGGGGCAGTGGTATTTAATACTACTGGAAACAAAATAGCCCCAAGTGCAGAGAGGATCCTATTTGCTGCCTCTGCTATCAGAGGCAAACTTTGTCTCGCAAGTCTTTTTGTCACTTTCGAAATCACATTAACACTAAGCCATTGTCAGTCAAAGTAACTATTAAATAGGATTTAAACACACGGTGATGTTCATTTTCACTCACTCTGCTTGGGCACTGAGGTCTCAATACAGACATCTCACAATGATGGTGGGAATTATTCCAACAAGAAATGATACTTTTTTCTCCGCGGCACAATACAAATAGATGCACAGTGAACACAGTGTGATTCAGCGATTATATTCAAAGAGTAATAAAACATCCATAGTAATAAAACATCTTCAAAAGGTGCTTATCGTCACAACATAAGCACAATGAGCAGCTGCTAATGGGAGGCCACATGCTTCTATCTGCTATCTACACAAGCCACTAATACCCCATTGTCTGCAGCTGGAATTTACAGCCACTATTAGCTAAATAGTCTAAATTAGAGGGGCGCAGCACTTAAGGTGGTGCAGATAGTGCTTGACAAAGACCCTCCTCTTCCCTGATGTTAAAAATAGACACTCCAGCATGCGCCATGAGAACGACACTCATGACCCACCGAGCCCAAACCATTCTGAATCAATAAACATAATACAACCTTTCAGCATGCTTCAAAGACCCAGAGAGAACCAGCTCAGGGCATCCCGATGGGCGGCGGTAATATGTTTTGGAAATGGCAGCGGAGCAACATGATAACGCCTTTTAATACATTTTATTTATATAGTGCGTTTCTTAGTACTCCAAGACCCGTTACAGTGAAAAGAGATAAAATCACATGAAATAAACATTATTATGAAATGAGAAAATATGAAAAATAAAGTAGATGAATTAAAACGAGTACAGAATTCAACAACGTCAATTATAAAATGGAGGCAGTTAGAGGATGGAGGGAGTCGATGTTGTAAACTATTAATTCTGCCCACAGTGAGGAACTTGTAGTGCAGGTTGTGACTGAGGTATAAGATCAGACTCTTTTCATCAGCGCTAATGTTGTTACTGAAGAACCAAGCCAGGGTCAAGGTCTCGTGGACATCGCTCCTTAGGCACCAGCTACACAACATCTTTTCAGAATATTTTTCATCTAAAGATGTTATGAGATCACGTCACTGTATGCGCACACTTTGCATTAAAATTGCTGCTTGGGTCTCCTGTGGCTGTGTTTATTTAAATTTGCGTTTGCATTACTTTTTCCTGCTCTCCCTCTCCATCTGTTTTGATTGTTTGTCGGCACGTTGTGGCCAGACTGCCTCCTGATCACAGTGTGATCAGGGCACTTGTTTTTGGCTTCTCAAGAAACATTACAAATGTCCTTTTTGAAAATGGGAAACTCACAGTACATGTCTCGAAATTGTTCACCAGCTGCAAACCCTGTTTTCCCTACAAGTTTTATGCAGCCTGGAATTTACAAAAACACATGGCATTAGCATCTGCTCGGCTATGCACGTACAATTTGCCAAACCATTGTCTGTTTGGGATGCACTGCAGTCGTCCTAACAACTATTTCAGAAAATAGTAACGAACAGTGGTTGTTCAAACTGAATAAAAACAAAATCAAGAGATTGTCATTTTCAAAAAGGACATTCAAGATGGTTTGTTGCATTTTGTTGAGGGCTCACAAGAAGTTACAGCAAAGTGGTTTGATGGTTTGATTGGCTTCTTGTCCCTAAAGCTCGCTGACAGGTTGTGCTAATTAAAAATGATGGACATCAGCATTATAATACATGCTGAGCTGACAAATAGCCAGTGGCGGAAAGATTACTAGAAACTGCCACTCAGGTAGAAGTATTGTAACTGTGGTGATATTTTAAAAGTTACTGATTTACTTATTAGAAACAATAACTTTGTTAGATGCGATCTTAAACGGTCAAATTCTAGTAGGACAAGTTCAAAATATATTCTTTTAACTGGAAATATGGAAATTTCAAAAAAGTGTACCAAAAAAGCCAGATTACTCTTCTGACCTTTAACTGTGAAAAACCCCCAAATCTGTGAATTTATGAGGGTCTAGTTTCTGATGCTTACAGAGAGCATGTAGAATTTAGTCGTGGATGTGATCTGAAATGTAGTGAAGTGAGATACTTCAGCAAAAATGACTAACTTATAAAAATACTTGAAAAGGCACCATTACACAAAAGAGCTACTTAATTACAATGATATGAGTAAATGTAATTAATTACCGCTACACCTGCAAATAGCCAATCTATCCTATGAGACTTGGCACAGTTGGATAATTAAAGTGTCACTGAGGCGACTTGTGTAAGTGCCTCTTTAGGAGGTGGCGTATGAGATTTCTCACACATGCACACACACGTGTGTACACAACAAATTAAAGATTTGGTCCGGGTCATGCAACAAGCCATATAACTGAGAGATACAATTAGTGCAGCACGTATACCAAAAAACGTATTTTTACACACAACACATCCCTGTTATCATTTCCAGAATAAAAAAGGATAAACAAAAAAAAAAAAAAAAGCACAAAGTATTCAGAGTAGCACTGATCTATAGGGAGGCTGGAGATTGTCCTCCTCTTTTCCTTGTCCCGCTGTAGTGTTGACAAGAGAGAGGCAGGGGAGGAAGGGGCGAGATGAGAATGGCAAAGGGAAGCTGAAATCACCATACTCTGTATGCAGGGGACTCAAGCGTGTTGGACTTGTGAGTCAGTCAGGTAATGGGTGAAATTGTGTCTGCTGCACAGCTTATAAATCGCAGTGCTGGCAGTATTTATCTATGTCTCAGACAATCCTGCTGGGAGATGGGAACGGTGAAATGAGAATCAACAGCCTGCTTCTCCTCCCCTCACCTCCCGTCAGGTCATTTCATCTTCCCCTCTCGAAGGCAACATGTGAGGAGAACCTGATAAATATAAAGCAACTCGAGAGCCGCCTACGTCTGCCCTCTGCATTTCACCATAATTCCTGAGGTCATTTCAATGTATTTTGACCAAACCTAAAGGGAACCGGGCAAAGCTGCCTCTCTTGCCGAATTTCCATGCACAGATATGATATGATGAAGTATTTATTCCTTCTATAAACTCGTCCCGGCCTGCCACAACCGCTAAAAAAGGCCAATCAGCTCTAATCCTCTACTACACTTTCACTCAGATCTTGCATATTTCACATCCTCCCACATCAGGGGTGTTGCACTGTGCGGATGGCAGGCCTGCACTGTAATAAAAGACTGGACAGGAGCTATTTCCAGTCGCCCATCCGAGACAATTACCCTTTGGCTTTGTCTCTGACAGTCACACCCTATTACCACATCTCCTAAGGATAGAATGGAAGGGACAGATTCGGGCATGAGCAAAGGGTGGATACAGGGAGGATAAGAGCGCGGGGAGGTAACAATAACACACAATATCAGGCTTCATTGTAATTCCACTCTCATCTGACTCCCAAGTGACAAGCGGTGAGCCGCCCAGGATTCTAATCATTCCTGTTGTCAGATTGGTACCCCAAGTGAGATTGAGTTGATTGCTTGAGCAAATTTGCAAAGTAACGATGCAATTTGCTGCAGTATGCTCTGGGACGGTTTGGCACGCCAGCCCGGTAGGTTCTTTGAGGAGGCTCGCCGGAGATTTGGACGGGGACGTTGTTATCCTCTCCGGGGAACTTGTCTTCAACTAAATTAATCTCACTGTTAATGACAACACCTGTAAACCAATCAACAAGTTTATCTCGGCATGGCTCCAGTGTGACTGCAGCAGCGCCGAGCTACAGTGAAGCACGGCTTGGAGGGCTGACTTGAGATATTTTATTTTTCCAATATTGAAAGAGCATAAAATAAAGAGATATGCGCAAGATTATATCTGTAACAAACTCTGTAACACTTTGGGGATGTTTCATCCTTAAACATAATGAGACATGTCACTTCCACTAACTCTAATCACTGAGCATTACAGCCTGACAGTGCCCAGTGATCAGGCAGCATGAATATGAATTGGATACTGTCTGTCAGCTCAAGTTTAATGATTAAAGATTCAAGGGACACGGTGGTGTACCAAATAAAAAGACCATTAATTTCCAGCATGACAGTTGCTATTCTTCATAGCAATTACTCTATTATGGATTTTGACAAATTTTAATGGAAATGACTGATTGGAGGCGGGTGAGTGAGGACCAAGGTGCATAAGAGAAGTATATTTGTCTTGGAACAAAAGGACCTGTCACTGCGATCCTTGCGGCAGCCTCCGAGGCATTCGCTTTCATGCTTTCCTGAGATGTGGCAACTTGCATACGGGTTCATGACAAACCCTACAGAGGGAGATTTGACGGTAAGTGGTGGAAGATCAAGGGCACATGTTTTCAAAATGCACCTCCCTATTGTGAGAAGCAGAATCTCAAGAATTGAATGTAAAAATGTATCTGATATGTTGAAAATAGCAGAAAACTTTAGTTTTTTTAAACCGAGGTAACCTAACATACATCATGTATACATTACTTATCTCTTGTTGGCTGTGGTCCTAACTAGGCTTCCTGCACCCTTTAGCTCAGCTGCATAAGTCAAAGGTTATCAGGTATTGAAATGGTTATTTTTTGCACAGAATTTTGCCCAGTTCAGCTCTGCTGGTCCCTCTGGTGGATTTGTCATAACAAATCCGTTCTGTGTGCCAAGCTTTGTTCAAACCCACAGAATTTTATTTTAAATTCTAGTGGAGACCTCAGAGTTTACAAAGTTCCCAAATATGTCCTGCTGAATTGTGGGAAATGTGTATGAAATGATGCAGATATTTGTTATTGATGCAGTGGTGCAGCCATAAAAAAAATGGCATCTTGAGCTTGAATATTTCACTCAGTATAAGTGTACTGAAGCCTCAGTGACGCGTTGCAGCCAGCAGACACAGACACAGTGTAGGTGACATTATTGAACAATATGGACAAAAAACTGACTGTGGAGGTACTTACGGGGAAATTAAAGGATGAGTAATATAAGGATGACATCAAGACATCAAGGAAACACAAAGTGAAAATTATTGAAGTAAAAAATACCCCCAGTGCTGTGCGCTACAAGTGAAGGGAAAATTGACCAATCATGGAAAACAGCAGTATAATGGCAGATACATGTCAGTGTTTGGGCCGAGGTACAGTTTGAGTGCAGTGGGCTGCAGTTGTCATGCATCATATAATTTTCCACACATCGCGTGTTATAATACAGCAGAGTGAGCGGAGGCAGTGCCTACTGTTAGATGTGTGTGTTAACCAGTCTGAAGACGTGGTGGGTGGCAGGCCGTCACCGAACCAGCTGCTGGAATAGCTGGAGGACCACTGGAGTAACGATTATCAGGCACCAGTGGGCTGCTGGCTGCTCCCACTGGCAGAGCAATAGCTGTGTTATTTGGGATAGAATGAATTACAGAACATTTTGAGATTAGACCGCTTAATCCGCAAATGAATCGCTCAGGGTATTAATAGATGCTGTTAACACATTTGTGCCTCGCCTTTAAGCTCTCCGTCTTTTATTGTGTGGCCATCTGTCCTTCTATGTCTTCTATGTTTTATGTATTATCAATTATCAATTTCACACGGCCATGCAAACAGGAATTGTCTCCTCATAGCACCCCAACAACAAAAAATAAATAAATAAAAATAAATAAATAAATAAATAAAATAAAATCTCTTCCTCTGGGCCCCCTTTGTTGCTGATGCAACTCTGTGTCTTTACACATCTCTCGTGTTTGATTTGCTGTGACCTGACCAAAGCTCAGAGGCTGGCAGTGTCTTCTCTGATTACAGAGAAGCTGAGATCTGTGCAGAACCCAGGAGTGGGAAAAGCAAACAACAACAACAACAACAACAACAAAAAGCAGCAGCAATATAATGGGCACACACTGTTGAAATAAAGGCTGCAAAAGGATGTGAGGATGCTTGTACAAAGAGCTGTATTCTTTGCGGTATGAGTCAGTCCGAAAAAGCTATGCCCTTCAGGGATTTCTATCTTTGTCAGCCCTGGATAGCAGGTTTAAGATGACGCTCGCACCGGCTGCTTTCATCCAGCCTGTTCTACTGTAGATTGGTGATTAGATTGAAGAGCCTCGCAGAGGAGATAGAAGTCCTCTCCTCCACACTGAGAGGAAAAAGCAATGTTCCACAAGACTACACTTTCATTACTCAAAATAAATCTCCATTAAACAAATTCTGTATGCATAATTAAGCTATAGGAATAATTATAATTGTGATTAGTTCCTCCATGGGCCGAACTATCTAAATTGTGATTGACACTCAGCAAATGCGGAAGACTTGCATGCAGTGCCGGAATGAATAAATCTGGTCTCACAGATACACACACACACACACACACACGCATATTGTTGTAGACAGCACAATGACAAACATTAGGACAGAGACAGACCACAAAGGGATTTAGGGCATGGATGGACATACACCTGCCAATGCTAATTCCTAATCCTAGCCATTGGATACATAGCTAATCTACATTGTATAAGGGATTGGACAAGGAATACAGGTGATCGCCCAAAGCGGTTTTTACACACACAGATAAATACAGAATATAAATATTTGATCTGCACAAGGGATGTGCATCTTTTGTCAATCAGGTTGGAAATCACAACTCTATTCCATTCAGTACCTGCATGTCCATTAAATAAGCATGTGCAGTAATGTAGGACTATTTTTCTGAAATTTGAGTAGATTCAGCCAACATAACTACATATAAATTACTTAGAGAAAAAACTGACCATAAACAAAGTTGCAATTCATAGTATTTTGTTACGACAGGTTCTTTTTTTTTTTTTTTTTCCTAAGAAGTGTGAACGATTGACTTAAAATAATTTCACATCAGTTTAGGTCAAGCTCAGAGTGTTTCATTCATTCGAGTTATTTCTTTGAGCAGAAGTCAGTGCTTTGATGTAATGAGTGAATTGTTACAGCCCGTGTCAGCGCTGTGAAAAGATGGTGGAAGATGATCAGGACACTGCCTACAGGTCTTCCCCCAACACAAAGGTGCACTGGTTTTAACTAAAGCAATTTGCCTTAAAAGACTATACCGTATATCTGAGCCCCATGATGCAACAGGCCAGTGTACTTTGATATGTTTCATCTACACAAACATAAACCAATCAGTCACCTCGAGTTGGGGCCCTGGTGTACGCCTTCAAAAGGAACCGATTACAGCCGCAGCCTTGATCTGTCCGACTTCATCGGGATCCCGCTGGCAGGGCAGTCTTGATATTCGTGTAGAGATGTGGAACCCATTATTACCAGTCTGGGGCTGCAGAGGATTCCACTTGATGTGTACCTTTCATCTCCAAAGCCATCTCTCAGGGAGACAATAACCAGCCTTACCCACCCTTTTGAACTCACCAGGTGGGGGCAGCAATGCAGACGCAAATTGAACAGGCGGCTTGGGGTTGCATTTTGCATTTTGTTCATGCACTGGATGGCTTGTCTGTCAATACTTATGGTAAAAACTAGTGTCAGCAGCTTTAATACATATGCAAAAAGGACCAGGCAGGTTCTGTGGCTTCTTTTACATTTTAATGGAAAAGCTGAGAATGACAGATAAAGCCATTTATTGAAAACTGGGACATTTTCAGGCTATCTAATCCGAAGCTGCCCTTTGGAATCCAATCTTTCAAGATTCACTTGGCTTCACATAGCCAAAAAAAAAAAAAAAAAAAAAAACACAGACAAGCCGTATCAATGTCTCATTCACAAATTAAAAGACTACAAGACGATCATGATATGTTCACATTTATTGTGCAGTGACCTTTATATACATACATTTTATACACCTAATTTACATGAACAGAAATAAATTAATCTACTGTTCCATAACTCATCTTGCTTTAGTGTTGACATTGGACACACCAACAGAAAATTTGAGGGGAAAAAAAAGCACAATTTCAAGTGACACATGAGTGACAAGGCAGTAACATATGAGAATTCAGTTTACTCTAATGTTAATTAGTGTTTATATCTTATTTATATATATTATATATAAATATATATATTTAAAGAAGCAGCTGGTAAGATTTTAAGCATTCAGTTACCTCTCAATGTTACAAATATCAAGAGGAACCCATGAATGAAAATATTCTGTCAGTGGCCAGTCATCATACAGCACCACTTTGTGTCCTACGAAGCTTTCAAAATCTGGTGATGAGGATAGACAGAAACACAGCACTGTGTGGCTCTAATGGGAGATCTCTTTCACACATATTTTAGTCACACTTGCATACATCCAAGTGTCCTTTATTTCCAATGCATGTAGTTAGAACAGCCTGTTATTACTTTGTAGGTGCCAAAAACGTATGCAGTTTGTACTTCTGAGTTCAGCACGGCTTCATTTAAAACATATCATTTAAAAGATGAATTTCAAAGACAACAAGCATGTAAAAACTGAAGAAAGGCATTGCTAGAGCTTGTGAAAGAGTCGGTATTGATGGTGGACAAATGAGAGTGTTCAACGATCAAAGACCAGTGGAGTACATCGTTAAGCACCTGACAGACTCAAAAGGTACAAAACACTGGAGGTCCTGTTCTTTTTTTTTGTTTTTTTATCATCACAATGGGTAGTATTATTTGTTCAAGGATGTTTCTAAATCACTGTTTCAACCATGCATTTTAAAAATACAATCATGTAATTTATATGTATGTATATATGGGTTTTATGTAAATACATTCCTTTACACCTGTATTTCACAGTAGTTTGTTTTTTATGTTGACACATTTACTGCAGGAGAATTTGTCATGTATAAGAAGACACGTTTTGCTGTAGTTTTGCCTATCTGTGCATACAGTGGTGTTCCTTAGCCTGAGGATGCTAAGTAGGTGGCTAGTAATGCCGCAACAACATGGCCATATAAATACCGTGCAGACATAAAAATCACCTAGAATCTTACAAACTGCATCCTTAATAAGTTAGAGATGACTGTTACTATTGTGCTAAATATTCATTACAGACATACACAGAGCAAAGATAAAATACAACTCGGCTAATTTATGTGTTCGTTATAAAAAGTAAATCTAGTGAGCTAAAGTGGAAATGATATCAGTTGTGTACATTTTAGTGTATGCAAACAATACAAAATACATTAACTGGAGTGGCCAGGGCCCAAACGGATCAAAATGTGATCAGGACAAAAGAAAAATGTAAACCATTGGGAGAAAACCTCTCTGGGTTTCCCTGATACATAAAGTGTTAAAAAAAAAAAAAAAGGAGACACTGGCCTGCTCTCATGTTCAGTCTAAAGGGACTGACAGTGAAATCTAACCTTCTACTGTTAGCTTATGATAAACACTGATACTAACTAGAGTGACATGCCTAAGAAACACGAAACAACACATCAACTCCAGCTTCCCCTTACCATACAGAAGCACATACAGAATCTACTAGGATACATTAATGGGTCTTAAGCACTAAACTGCTGCAAGCAGCAATAACTCTAAGCTATTAAAACATGCAGCTTGTGGTGAGGTTCTACAGTACTATTCAGTAGTGGTGGTGGTAAATGGCTGTGTTTAACTCACTCTGGTGGAGAACCCAGAGTTTGGATATTATTACTATTATTTCCATCACCAGATGACAATTTTCACCACGGCGCTGTTGCTCCAGCAGCACCAAATCTAGCAGACCCTTGAAACTTAAGTGAGCTAATAATTACGTGGCAGCTCGACAGCCATCGTATCACCACACCGTACAGGAACGTCTGATTATTGCACACTAGCACTGAACTTGCAAATGTTCATGCAGAATGTATGAGAAACACCACTACACTCAAATCAGTGGTTACTCACTACGTGACAGATGATCGTATAATTCTTTGGAAGACTAAAATACATTATTTGGGAGGGTTGGGTACATACAACTATGGTGCACACTTCTTAGGCTCCTACAGGGGTAGTATTACAGCCTAAGTTGTGCAGACTGAGAGGTGAATGACGTTTTGTAAAGTCAATATTAGGATACTTGCCACTCTGCCTGACAATTGCAATACCATCTGTAGACAGTAGAAAAGGAGGAGTGTTTGAGAAGGATAATTGCACTGATGAGGAAAAGGGGAAGAGCCCGTATCTGTGAGAGAATCTAGCAACCTCTTTGTCAAGCAATTTCTAACATTTGCTTGTAAAATATATTACATCCATATCCAACATTCCTAGTGTGGTTTCTGTTAAAACACAAAAATAGTTAGACTCACAGAGAGAATCCCAGCAAACACAAAAAGATAGGCATTGGGGCTCATTCATTTGGAGCTGAGAGCTAAAGATACAATTATAAAAAGCAAAAGATAAAAGAAAATAAAAGCAATCTTTTCAGTCACACATTTTCCCAAGTAACAACTCTCCACACAGTAGACTAGTGACTAGACACGTGAAAGGGTTGTGTAAGGCGAAATAGTGAACGGGAGGACAAGAAGAGATGGAGAGACTTGGGAGTGAGAAGGGGCTGCTGTGATGGACCTGGTGCTTACTGGGTTGTGGATCGTCTCTCCTCCTCAAGGGGACTGAGAGCCTGACCTGTAGCTCTTGAAGCTTCCCAGCAGGCTCTGCACCCCCTTCTTCACCCGTCGAGCCACAGAGTCAGCGGGAGGTGTGGGCAAGCAGGAGGCCAGGCTGGGGGGACGTGCATCCAAACATTTCTGGTAGCGAAGCTGTTGACAGAAGACACAGAAACAGAATGAACACCAACAGAACGCAAACGCAAGCATTTTAGAAAAGCCTCTATGTTGGGAAGTGCACATGAAATCGCAATGAACTTCCTATTTTGGGATAGGCAGCAGGAGGAACCTCTTATCAGAGTAATGCACAAGTGATAAACGATCTCTCTCAAGTGTCTCCTTCAAAGAAAATAGTCATTTGAAAGTAATTTGCATCTCCAGTCTGTCTTTTCATCTGTTGTTTACATGCTTTCCATCCCATGCATTTGTTTATGACTCACCATGCAGGCGGCCTGCACGGCCTCGCTCAGACTGGCGGCGTTGGGCTCGCACCAAAACATGTGACATATGAAATCCCTGGGGCCCTCAGCCATGATGAAGGCAAAGGTGTGGACATCCTTCCCCACACCCATGAAAGACAGGAAGCGCACCCTGCACTCGGACAGCACCTCCTCTGTCTGCAGTTACAAACACAAAATGATATAAGAAATTCAAAAATCTTAACTACTTTTAATATTTTTGCATGACATGGCTTCCGGGACACTGGCACTGTCCATGTTAGGGATGACTGATACGGATACAAAATGTTATTTTCAGGCATTTCGACTCCTCACAGTATGCATCTGAACATTCATTTGGGTTTTGTAAAGGCTAGGTTACAAGTTACTCAAAAATGCCTCACAACTGTTAACACTGCAATAATCCATTTGCAACATATTATAGAGTAGTTTGGACTTCAGCATCTTTTTTAAAACCTACATTTTCAAGATTTTTTCCCCCCATAGGAGCCATGTTCTTTTGCAAGGAGAACTGTTACCATGTCCATTACTACTTGCCATCATTTGCTTTTCTTTTCATACAGAGTGGTTCTCTCCAATGACTTGGTTAGCAGTGGCTGAGTCCCTTTGGCTGTTCTCAACAATGAAACGTAGCAACATTCTGGTGCAATTTTAAGCTTTCAGCATGTTCTTTCATGTGCTTCCTTTGGAGATGAATGATTGTGCTGTGAGCAGTGACGGACTTATCAAAAGTGAATGGATTCCGCACAGCAGCAGTGGATTTTTTTTTTTCCACCATCTTCTTCCACTGGATTTTCAGCTACACTATGTTCAATCTTTTGTTTATAAAAGTACATGAAGAAAATCTTCCACCTCATGTGCAAGTAAATATGAAGTTGGCATCAGAAGAAACTGGGAAACGTCAATCACACTAAAAATACATCCAGTCTAGTTTTACTTTTAAATAACTATCAGAAATGACAAACTACAGACTGAATGTATAAAAAATTAGCTTTACCTGTTTTGACAGTATTGTAAGAGTGGCAGGGGCGACATTAACAGAGACAGGAGTCCAGTCTTGTTTATCTTTGCCATCCATTGCTCTCTCCAGAGCTTCATTGACTATTTCCATACCTGTGAAATGCACAGGAGAGGAAACACACACAACCCATGCAATCAATTTATGTAGAGGCTCCAAATATAGCAAAACACAAGCACAATTAGGCCCTGCAAAACATAGTGACATGGTTTCAAGTAACAAGCAGCCAAATTGTTCATTTTATGCTTTTTCTTCCTGATGCAGTTCTTACCTACTGGCTTGGCCACAGGTTCATTACCAAGATAATAGACATGGAAACGCTGAAAGAGTTCATTTTTTGGAGCAGGAAACTCTGTTAAAAGACAAATCAGTATTACATATCATACTTGCGCACTGTGAACATTATTGTAAACATTAAAAACATAAGCACATAAAAGCACTGCTATACCTTCGACAGGGATGCCCATAGGTTTACTCGGATCAGAGTTGAGCCTGCTCACCCCCGGCTTGGAGGCCTTTCTCTCGGTCATTATCTGAATTTAGATTGAGTGGAAAAGGGGGAGGACATTCAGTGAGGTGCCCATGGCTAAAGATGATGATGAATACATAATCACCAAGTTAAAAAATAAGCCTGTGGGCTGACCTTTGAGCACATCTCATGCAGGCTGGTGGCGATGTTTTTGGCAGGCGAGTCGCAGCGGAAAACGTGACACTTCAGAACTTGGGTCAGGTTGTCTCGAGCCACATACGCAAAATCTCTGCAGGAGGAGGCAAATGAACACAAACCATATTCAAATACAGCAAAATGAACACTGGCAGCACTTTGCGTACATTATTAAGCTTAAGAACACATCACAATACACAAGCTGGTATAAACACCACATGCACTTGACCAACATCTGACAAAACATCTACGCATAATAATCATTGAAATATACCTTTCCCTGTTCATGACGGAAAATGCAGCATGGAAAGAAAAACATGTTTGTTAGAATACAGCGGCACAACAACCATTTAAAAGGAACACAACAAAAGAGGCAGAATATGGCAGGAGTGCGTTTTGGAGGAAGGTCTGTAATACTCCATATCATCCAGCAGAGGGCAGCAGTTTACCAGAGATTAAGTATGTTGCTGAACCAAGAGGGACTTCTTAGGGAATGCCAAGCCTCTGCTGCAAGTCGTGACTACCACAGCTGGCTGTAAATTAGTTTTTAATGGTAAAAATAACCACTGGGTGCAATTTCAACAGAATGATGGTAAAACAGGCAGAAGTGTGAGACAAACACATGCATCCTGACACAAATTAAGAACAGCTAAAGACAAACAAATGACAAGACTTGCTCAGGCCAGTATCTCCAATTGAAGTGTTGCCTCATAATCAAGTGGCTGTTAATAGATCAGTCCTAAGGAGCTGTTTTCAATTATTCATCCTGAAAAAAATTTTATAGCAGCATTTTCTGACGAAACCCTATTTAAGCACTTTTCTCAGTTTTGTTGAGTTTCAGTTTGAACTCATTAGAAAAAAAAAGTGTTTGGGGAGTTTCAAGGGGACTACAAGTCTTTGTAATGTAAATTAAAGAACATAAAGACTATTTTCCTTGGTGTCAAGTGAATATGCCTCAACAATGAAAAGTGATATTGCAAAGGAAATGCAACAAATCAAGGGGAAGCAAAGTAGTCAAGAAGCAGTGCTTCCTTGCATACAAAAACAAAGCATCTGGAAGCATGTTTTGTTTAAAGTAAATTAAAAGGGTTTGGTGCATAGAAGTTTTTTTTTTTTTCTTTTTTTGCCTTGCACTATGGATACAGACCTGCCGTTGTCTCTGCCAACACCCCACACACGGATACTGGCAATTGGCTGAGTATGCAGCAGAGTCTGGCCCCGTGGGTCAATCAAGTTCATGGTGTCGTTCTCCAGGACCATCAGCATGTCCTTACCCTGTCAAAACAGACCCGCACTCTGACAGTGAGCTGCCTGGCTGAAAAACATCTTGTTCCGCAGAGTGACTGCTGCACTAGAAATAGATAAAGATCTTGTGTGTTCATTAGTGCTTATTTCTGCCTGGTTGTACACAACATTCAAACCTTGACTATTTTTGGTATTACACTTTCATCTAATAGAACATTAGCCTAAGCCAAGAATCCACTTCGGAGCAGCTTAAAACTGTAACTGTGGAGATAATCACATCATCCTGATGCTTGATGCCATGTGGAAATCCTCATGAATCACTAGAAAGAATGGTTTAATATTCTGTTTACTTGACAATTTTAAAAGCGACCCTGAGAGGCAAATCACATTTCATGTAGAAACCAGTCAGCCTCCTATGTGATGCAGTGAAATCCTCACCTCTCCCCAGATGCCAGCAGTGTCATGAAGGTTGTGTTTGTGGTAAGAAAGCTGCCTGATGCAATTGTTGACAGCAACGCTGCTCTTCCCCGGTGCCATGTCCTCCTCAGACATCTCTACCCAGCCCAAAGAGCGCACCGCAAAACACTGGGGTAGTAGAAATAGGCCATATATTAACACAGGGCAGGACTAAGCGAGCAGGGCGGAAAACAATCCAGTTAGCAAAGGGTGGAGAATTTGAGGTTTGTTGACAGCAGAGCCAGCCGACTACCCACTTCCTGCTTAGGTTGCCTATTTTAGTGTGTCGGTTAGTGCTGGTGAGTGTACTTAAGTTTTCCTTTACATTAAATTAGCTGTGCCGGCTTGCCTATAACTTACTGCACAACTGTCCAAATACTGGTGAAAATATCCAAATGACAAAAATACCCATGTCATATCCAAAACAAATATCATGGATTGATTCTATCTGATCCTGACATGGGTACAGGAACCAAAATTAACTGCAGTCCCAGCCTCTTCAAGCAAAAGGGAATCCATATTTACCTTGGATTCTAAGTCTGTGCAGAGTGGAGTGAGATTTTCTTCCTCCTCAGACTGGGCGCAATTGTAGCTGCAGAGGCAGAGAGAGAAAGGCCACGTGAGAACAGCTTAAAATATGAAAGTGCCTTAAAAGACCTGCATGCAAATGTTTCACCACTGCCACCTACTTCAGATTGATGGATGCATAGCGTAGAGTCGCCCCCTCAAACTCCTTCAGGCTTTGGTCAGAAGCCACCTCTCCCTCCTGCAAAAGAAACGTAGATGAAACATTGATGAGTGAAAAATCTAAATCTCAACTTAGTTCATTATGTTTTTGCTATACTACAAAGTGACTACTCAAAGAGCTTTCAAACACTGCATAGCATAGGATGAGTGAAATATTTCAGAGTGAGCCCGGATGAAAAAAAAAAAAAAAAAAAAAAAGTACAGCAAAACAAATGTGGCTGACAGCTATATGACATTTACTCATAACCATACAAACACTGATGAGTGACAGTAAAGAATTTTACGGGCCTGACACTGATGGTGCATAGCAGTAGTCTACAATTATTGTCAAAGCTTTTATTCAACAATTGTTGGGATAGAGAAGCTTGATGTGTAATGTGGTTCTCATGGAACCTCTTTTTCAAATGTCAATTTTATTATCACCCTGAATCATCATAATTTATAGTGAATCTTTTTTTTTTTTTTTGGTACAATGCGGGACAACAAACCATGTTCTGAGGTCAATATAACTGGTAAAAAGACTTTAAATTGAGGAGAAACACTTTGTGTTCCACTGATGGCATGTAAATTGATTATTTTTACTGACTGCTGCTGCACTTGTGCCTCACACAGTAAAGCCCCTTCGTTCAGTCTGATTATGTCTCTTCTACTTCCAGTTACACAATGCAGAAATTCCATTATTTCTGCTATACAATGAAAAGATCATATACTTTATTACTATTATAAAGACTGCAAAATATGAAAATGTCTACCAATTTCTTCTATTTATCTCCAGCTAAGCTAATTTGCACTCTTGCAAGGCTTACCTTCCACAGTTCCCCATCACCAGCTTCTTCATCTGGGTTGGAAAGGTGAGTCCAAGATTCCTGGAAAATTTAATATATATTATTGATAGACATACAAATATTTTCATATATAAGAATATAGATATACATAACCCTGGTTCCACATCCCAGAGAAATGTGTGTTAGACCATACCTCAGGCTCCTCACAGGGTGTTGTCTCCAGGGACATACTGGAGGACATTATGGAGTCAGAAACTTTGCCGAGGGGTGAGGGAGGCTCCCACTGGGTGGTTCCTGTGGGGATGTGCCAGTAGTAGGTGCCTGATGTGTCTCGCACCCGCATCCAACCTGAGGGCAAGTCTGTGTCTGTCTCAAAAGCATTCGAGTCCCAGAAGGACTCTAAGAGGCAAAGAGCAAAGGTGAAATTAAAAGTGTGCTCAATAAATGGTAGAAAATGAATGAAGCTTTGGCTAAAACTGAAACGACATACATTATGTTATGCAAAGGTGAGCAATTTTGAAAAGTAGTGATGCAGAGATGAAGTTACTGGCCAAAACATCAAATATCATCTTCTTACCTCTGTTGCCATTGGGAGTGCTGTCAGCTGTGTTGTCCTGGGACAGGGCCGGCCAGCTGGACTCTTCATCACTTGGTGCTCCGTTCACATTGGAGAACAGAAGGCAGGCATTCCTCCCCACAACACCGCCCTCTCTCTGAGACTCCAGGTTATTTAGCTCCTCTGCGTCTTTCTCACCTGTAGTGACACTTGACGTCTCTTCATCCTCCTCCGATTTCTCCTCCTTCTCCTTGTCATCTTCCTCCCGCTCTTTCTCTTCTGTGGACTCCAGAGTGTCAATGAGTAGTGGCTCATTAAGGATGTTCTTGGACTCCTCGTCAATGAGGCCGGGGGTCATTACTGTTTTGGGAGACTTTGTCTGCTCCTCGTTTCCCTGCTGTTCTTCCTGAGTGGTGTTCTGGAGAGGGAAGTCCTCCTTGTTGCCATTCTGGTTGATGTTACAGTTGTGGTCCTGGTCCTGATGGTTCTCGGCTACTTTCCTCAGCTGGTTCTGGCCTTCCTTCACCCATTTGGCATTGTTCCCAGTGGACTCCTGGTCACCCCAGTGGCTGCTGTCATTCAGCTTATTCTTCAGCTCCTCATCTTGCTTTTGTTTATTTACTAAATATGGCATGTCATCATCATGGCCTCCCATGGTAACGTTACCATTTAACGGCTCTGACTGAGAGAGAGAGAGGTTGAGATTTGTTAGCATTAGCTGGCTAGCCAGGCAGCAACGATTTAATAATAGCGAAACAACGTGGCTTGTTTGAACAAGCTAACAAATCACAGTGTAGCTGCATTCAAATAAGCTTTCTGAAATCGTGTTAAATTTGGATATTGTGTCAGAACTGCTCGCAAACGCCAGGTTTGGCTCGACAGTACAGCGGTTAGTACTAGCATCTCAATTCTAGCTAGCTAGTCGGTGAAGTCAGTTTGTTATTCTCATCTTCCGGTGCGTGCTACACTGCAGCAACTTGTAGCCTGTGTATGCCGTATCACTGAGAAACGTACTTCATACGCTTCGTGTTACATTAGCCACCACAACCTTTCTGTTTTGATGTTGAGGTCAGTGTCTACCCCGTCTTTAGTTAAATGCACCGCCACACATTCAATCAGATGGTTAAGCTGTAAAAAAAAAATCGATTTAACGACGGTATAATGCGATGAAATTACTCGTCTGGCTTCGCCTCCGCTGGAAATAACGGGCACCACCCGCCATCATCACCGTCGTCATCCCAGCTAACGTTAGCTCGCTAGCTAGCTAACGCTGAGACTTCCAAAGCAAGAAAACAAACGCGATGGCGGAGACAGACATTTGAAGATATTGCAAAGAATCCCGACTTACCAGCTCCGTCAAACCCCCTTTTAGCGAGATGTACCCGATTGTATTAACTACATATTTCCATGGAGAGTGGAAGCTCGGTTTTTATTTGTGGCTGGTGTGTGCTGTCGGTGGGCTTGGCTCCGGGCTCCGGGCTCGTCTAGTGATGGAGGATGGATCTGCGTCACGGACTCGTCACAGCCAGTGCCCAGTTTGTACCACTCGGGAATATGAGCCGTGAGGTGGGCATTTTCCTGTTGAGTTGTCTACCAGTGCTCATAATTACATGATAGTAGTGGATCAAATATGTACAACAGAACACCAAGTCATACCCCCTATTTTCATGCCCACATGTACACAGACTGAATTTATGTGGCTTGTCTTTCCCCTAATCCCTGAGCCAGCACCAGTGTTATACTAGTCCAGTCATTTTATGAAAAAACCTAGGACAAATTGCAAGAGAAGCAAACTCAACTGATTTTGTATCCTCAGTTTGTCCTGAGTGAGGGGAAAAAAAGGTCCCATGAAATCCCATCGGTGGAAAGTTTTGAAAGTCACCTATTTATGACCACATATTACCAAAAAACACTGTTTTTAACACACAGGGGAAAGGGATCAAAATTTTACTTTCAGATATCACTATAAAAATTCACAAGATGATTACACACACAAAGACAAGAAAAAAAGTCAATTACCAGTTTTTTGAAATTTTCTGTTTACACATGCATATCACACTTCATCTGATTTGATATGCGCTAATAAGGAATATGAGGAATAAATGCCAGAACAGATATTTAAACAGTGAATTAAAAGGTTACTATATATATAGTAACCTTTTAATTCACTGTTATATAGTAACCTTCAAGGTTACTATATATATAGTAACCTTTTAATCCACTGTTTAAATATCTGTTCTGGCATTTATTCCTTATATTCCTTACTAGCGCATATCAAATCAGATAATGTGTGATATGCATGTGAAAACAGGATAATTCAAAGAACTTGTAATTGACTTTTTTTCTTGTCTTTGTGTGTGTAATCATCTTGTGAATTTTTATAGTGATATCTGAAAGTAAAATTTTGAACCCCAAAAACACAGTGTTTTTTGGTAATATGTGGTCATAAATAGGTGATTTTCAAAACTTTCCACCAATGGGATTTCTTGGGACTTTTTTTCCCTCACTCAGGACAAACTGAGGATACAAAATCAGTTGAGTTTGCTTCTCTTGCAATTTGTCCCAGGTTTTTTCATAAAATGACTGGACTAGTAGTGGATCAAATATGTACAACAGAACACCAAGTTATACCCCCTATTTTCATGCCCACATGTACACAGACTGAATTTATGTGGCTTTTCTTTCCACTAATCCCTGAGCAGCACCAGTGTTATACAGCACAGGGTATCCGCGGGGTCTTGAAAAGTATTAAAAGGTGATAAATCAATTTTGGGAAAATTAAGACCCTTAAAAAGTATTAAAAAGTCTTATCACGGCTTTATAAAGTCTTAAATTTTGAAAGCATTTTTTTCTGAATTAGCTGTCCAAGAGTTTGAGTCCCAAAAACATTGTAAAAGTGTGTGAATTTGTTCATTTTTATTAAAAAACAAAGATGAACAGGTACATAAAAAATGAGGCTATTGTGGGTGCGTTTGTAAATTGTCTCTGAGAGTGCCAGAGCGGGCGGGTGGAAATTCAGAAGCACAAAGTACGCTCTGTTGTATCATAGTGTTCTGTAGTCTTTATCACAAACTAAAACTGTTAAGTTAAAAATATCACTGCTGTAAATGGTTACAGCTTGAAGTGGCGGTGAGGTATTAAAAAATATTGAGAAGGTCTTGAAAAAGTCTTAAAAAGGTATTAAAATTAACTTCAAGATCCCTGCATATACCCTGCCTGAGCATCAAGTTTGCAATACAATTCTTTCCACATTACCGTGAAAAGTGATTTCCCATTCCCGCAATAAAATCAGGCCAGATTCTTACACGTTGGTCATATGTTCTTTTTTTAATATACTTATATATAAATACATACATTTGTATAAGACATGCTTGATTTTGGCTTTAACCCCAGTGATTCAGCACAAACAAGCAAGCTGGTGGACGCATGGAAACAACAAGGCAGGTAGAAAAAGAAGAGTAGCTTTGAAGACAGTAGAAGTAATCCAGATGATCAATTATGAAAATAAAATAGGGAGTATGTGAGAGTTATCAGAGTGTTAATGTGATCCCCCCTATTGTCCATCTGGTGTTCACCGTGCATGAAATGTTGGCAGCATCTTTTGATAGAGCTACAAAATCCAACTAAACTGGGAGTGAAGGTGATCCTCATTCCCAAAGACAAAAAAAAAGGTGGGATCATCCAGGAATAAATTACAGTCAGGTTGGAGGGAATCATTGCTCATACTTTGGAGGGGAAAACATGTTAGTATTTGTTGGATTACTTGATTATTCAACATGAAAGACACGACTGAGAGATTTAAGACACAAATACTTAAAACATTTTGAATTGATAGTTCTTAATCCTTAGTTGAATGGTGCCGCTAACACCATTCACATCACTGAGCATTTTAATATTTTCCTTTTAACAATAGTTCTGGGAGGAAAAGTATTAAAAAATATCAAATACATTCGATTACAATAATACATTTGAATAATCCTGTGGATTATAAATTTACAGAAGGGAATCAGCCGTATTTAGTGGATTACATATTGAAAGTAATCTGCCCAAAGTCTGTTTCGCCAGACCTTCATCTTCAGCAGAAAGCAGAAGGTACAAAACAACAATGCAATATACAGGACAAACTCAGAAAACCTCCATCTTCACACTTCCAATAAGCAGCCAAGATGAATGACAACAATGTAAAAATAATAATAATAATAATAATACTCTCATGGCAACCACTCATTCATACTCATTCCCTTAACGATGTTACATGATGGAAAGCTTGGTCTCAGACAGTTATGCTTAACCAGTTGCATACATTTTGTTGTTATTACAACAAACATATCAAACACATTGTCCACGAGACAAGCTTTGAGTTAAAACAACATGTATTTGTTTTATTACAAGCTTCCCCGTCATAGGTGAGCAGGTTGCGTACAGTGTGAGTTTTAGATAGTGAGCCCACTCCAGAGGTTAAAAAAAAAAAAAAAAAAAAAAAAAAAAGGCTTGAAATTATAGGAAGCAATGCAGAACGCTGCCATCCTGACCTCCACAGGTTATTCAGTCACAGACAGAAGGCTGTACTAAGTCCACATATTACAGCTTAGAAGTTGGAAAAGTCGATATTGATCTTCTGCGATGACATGTTGCATCAATGTCAAAGATGAACATACTAATATAAACTTGTCTTGATAGCTTTAGGGGAAACAATGAAAAAAAAAAACATAATAAAATCAGTGACTGCTGCTGGATTTGTTTCAGAAGCAGAAGCTACAGTGACGTCAAGTGCAGCGGTAGAGTAAGAGTTTAAGGCAATACTGGTAAGCACCACACCACCATATCAGAACGATATCTGGGGTTAAGATATCCGGTATTTCAGGGGGTTCATTTGAGGAGGACAGAAGAGGTTTTTCACTTGTCCTGCATTTTTTCCAGAATTGGCACAATCATGTCAAATTTAGGCCTCTTCGCTGGGTCTTCGTTCATGCATATCTTCATGAGCTTGCAGATGTGTGGTGAGATGCCAGGGGGGATTGTGGGTCTCAAACCCTCTAAGGCGATCTGAAGGTAAAAACAAACAGTTGGTAGTGCGGGAAAGACAAGGACAAAATCTGTCTATCAACAAGCACTTATGGTAAAATACAGCTTTATGCTGATAATACTGTTTTCATTGAGCTCATGAGCAAAAAGTCTTATCAAGTCTTGTTTGCAAGACTATGTTAACTAGGTGGGTAAGCTTATCAGTGATGGTCCTACTAACCTTCATGCCTATCTCCATGTTGGACAGGTCAGCAAAGGGCACCTCTCTGGTCACCAGCTCCCACAGCAGCACAGCGAAGCTCCACATGTCTGCTGAGCGACGGTTGATCTCCTCAGGCTTCTTCTGCAGGGCTTCATGACACAAAGAGCAACAGATGAAGGTTACCCAGTGCAAACACAGAGTTAGAAACAGCAGCAATAATTTATTTTGGGCACTGCCTCTTTCAACCTGGCTTGACATCTACTGGTTCTGCCTCATTTCAAGCTACAGTATAGTATATGACCACATAATGTATTAAGTAAATAAAGTTTTTTTATTAATATAGATGTCCCACCCCAGCCACAGCCTGTTCACCCTGCTGCCGCCAGGCAAAAGATACATGTAGATACACAAGTATTAGCGGCCGTACCACCAGACTACAGAGCAGCTTCTTCCCTCAGGCTGTGAGACTACTTAATGCACCATCTGCACTCCTCCATGTTTAATAATTTTATTTTTTTTTATACAATCAATTAATCAATCAAGAGGGAACCACATTTTAATTTCATTATACAACCTGTTGTATAATGACCAATAAACTTCCTTGTATCCTTGTATCCTTGTACAAGTCATGTTTATATAAGGCATAAGCTGAGACGAATTATGCAGTCAGGAAAGGCAGCTTATTCCTTTAATATATTCAGGGGGAAAGATTATTATATTCAAATGTACATAACTGAACAAAATTTGAGTTTGTTATAAATTAAAGGCAGCTTTAATTCATGGCAGCTTGCTTCTACAATGCCCAAAAGAAAAGGGGGAAATGTTTTTTTTTTTTTCTTTTGAATGAAAATGACAGATAAATTTGGATACATTTATCTGTATACAGTGCGGTTTCTAAGAAACTTTGAAGTTGAAGTGGCGAGGGGGTGAAGTGGAGGAGCTTATTCTCGAGCCGATAAAGAAATTTAGAAAGCTAACATCAGGAAATAACAGACTGCCTATAAATTGTGCAGCGGAAGGAAGACCTACAGTGATAACTCACACTGCAAAGGGTCATTTTCTGCAGCAAAATCCATGCAGTATTGCTTTATGTAGCTTTTAAAGATAATGGCATACTAGCCATAAAACTGAGTTATGTTATTTTGCTTGTTTAATAATTTAATAATGTACGTGGCTGTAGTCTTAAATGCTTTCAATAATCCAAAGATAGCTTTCCCTCTACAAACAGACAAGGCCTTCAGGGTAAAATCTGTACATTTGTCATTAATAAATATCAAAGCTTGTTGCTCTCCATTACTTGACCCACTGCAGAGTTCATCTCCATGATTGCTGATGGCATGGCAACATGAAACAGAGGTCACTTCTTCAAACATCCCACAGCCTCTCTGCCCACCACCATTGAGCTACAGACACTGAACTCTCAAACTCTATATGTTGTTGGGTATCATTAGCTTCTCAAATGCTGCTGTTGTAGAGTTCCCTGGAGCTGGAGGTCCCTGTATCCATCTTTCATGCTCAGCCTTCTTAGGTTTCAGCTGTCACTTTGGACACAAATTTCATGAGTGATATGCCTACCTTCAGGGGCTACCCATGCAGGTGAATACATCCTGCCAGGACATTGGAAGGAGAACTTTACATCTGACATGCTGATCCTGGCCGTCATGTCCTCATCAATCTGAAAAAACATACATTATTGAGAGGAAAAAAAAAACAAAAAAAAAAACACCTGAAAAGCAATATCTTACGGAAGTACTCAATCTGGGGGTGGGAAGATAATTTTTGGGGGTCACAGGATAATTAAGACACAAGAAAAAAAAATATTTTTAATATGCAAAATGCTTGTTTTCATATTCAACTCTTGTTGTTTTCTTGTGAAACTCTGTGCAGTTTTTAAATGTTTTCCTCTGAAAATTAGGCAAATGAAACAACTTGCAAAGACGTCATGTTTTACAGTAGGTGGACAGCTCACCACTCTGCATATATGGCCTGAGATGTGGGCATGATTAGGCATTGGTTAGTTTTAAGGGGTCATGAGCAAAAAAGATTGAGAACCACTGTCTTATGGGACAATTTCCATCAAAAACACACTTTTGTTTAATATCTTAGTTGTCATATAAAAAATCTGATGTGTAATAGTAATAGTGCATAGTGATCACTAATGCTGTGCTGAGACCACATGCAGGGCATGTATTACCATAACACTCTTGCTGTTGAGATAGTGGCGAGGGATCATGGGTTCAAGTGTGTGTAAGAAGGCCATTCCACAGGCAATGTCCAGGGCAAACTTCACTGCCTGCGTCTGGTCCACCACGAAGTCTGATAGGAACAAAGAATAACATGTTTCAGCCACTCTGCAGCTCACTAGACAATAGACTGACAATAAAATTGCTACTTATAGAAAGTGATGACACCATAATGACAGACACTTGAGAGTGCTACACAATAAATCACAAATCCCTGCAAATCATCACAATTGGTGGCAAGTACACATTGTGGCATTGTGACCAGAGCAAGGAGTACTCACTGGTGCCTTCATGCAGCACATTGTAGAGCGAGCCATAAGGCATCCAGTGTGTGATGATGATGGGGTGAGGGGCAGGAGGAGACTGACATGCTCCCAACATGGGTAGGACATTCGGGTGAGAAAATATCCTGGGATGGAGCCCAAGAGGGAGGAACAGGGGAGTAGACACACAGACAGACAGAAACAAGCAAATCCACATGGGATTTGACATAAACAAGAGGCTTGTGTGAGGTGGAAATAATACAAAAACTTACAGGCTTGGAAATCATACATACACTTTTGGATCAACACAATGCTTGGAACAACAAAATGCAAACAGACAAATGAATGACCACAACAGCAGAGGACAAATAGACTGTTTAAAGTGGAGTACTAAATAATAACCTGAGCTTGGGATACTCCTCATTGAAGTCTCTGCTCTTCCTTGTGGTCCAGTCACGAACCTTTAGCACTTTAACAACAATTTCAGTTCCTTGCCAGCGCCCTTGCCAGAGCTACAGAAGAGGAGTGAATGCAGGACAAACTGGTATTATTTACAGAGAAACGGAGAAATGCACTTTGTTAATAAAAATGCTAACTTAAGCATTTCTTTTGACTCAACAGTATCAGCAGTTCTTCAAGAACATTCACTACAATAAAAACGACAAAATCAGAAATATAAAGTACCTCTCCGGACTGGTTCTCATTTATCTTAGCCAGGAGAGAGAGCTGTTTGTAGTCAATGCCTGCATGTTTGTTCAAAGTGCCATTGCCTGGAAACACAGGATTCAGACAAGCTTAAGTGACAAGCTATGATGTTGACAAAAGCCCTACTATTCATGTGGAATTTCTGCTTTTTCCTCTGAAAAGCAGAGGAAATTTCAGCCACCAATTTAGAAACTCCATGTGAAGCCACTATGGAACATTTTTTTTCTTCACTGTATGCAGAACAATGTCCCATTTTAAAACCCAGTGATGAAAACTAGCCACCTAATAAAATTGGTATGAGTGTCTGTGGGACTTACGGGGTCGTGTTCTAGTGGTGCCTTTCCAGAATGTGTCCTTGAAGGGAATTTTAGTCAAGTTCTGTCCCAATTTTTCTGCTTTTTCTAAGAGAGAGAAAGAGGTTTCAATAAGGGGGGAAAAAAACACCAGCTAGGAGGCAGACACTGTAGTTAAAACTATCATAATGATCAGTGTTCAGTGGAAATACCTCTGAGGAGATCACGCAGATGAGGTTTGGCTTTGTCCAGAGGAGTTTCTCCATATTTGTTACAAATGCTCACTTGTGCCCCGTTAGCCACAAGGTCCTGAGATGAGGGCAGTGTTAATGAGTTTTCAAAGGATTATCGTTGCTAGAGCTTAAAAATAAACAGAGAAATATCCTATGTAAGGCCACCAGGGGGTGCACTCACCTCAGCCACTAGGTCTTGGCCCCAGAAGCAGGCGTAATGCAGTGGTGTGTTGCCATGTTCATTGGCAGTGTTAGTGTCTGCTTTGCACTGGATCAGCTAAAAGATGGAGAGGCACAGGATTACAAGCAAAACAAGGCTGGCCAAGTCTTGTTTGGGCTATATACAGGGATGGGTGCAAATGTTATCCAGGACAACCACGGAGGTTTGTCTTGCCTGTGGCCACATACCAGAGGTATTGTGACATGCCTAATATTAAACTGAGTAACTGTGGCCGGCAGCAATTCAGAATCAGACACCCTAAAACAGCAACCTCACATTTCGGTGTTCAGTACTGTCGGCTACAGCAACAGTAATGATGTAGTGCAGCATTTGTTCAGAGCATTAATACATTTAGGAAAATATTATTACATATAAGGTCACACAATTGAAATGCCTTCTGGCTTTCTGTTTTGCAAAACCCAATAACTTGTTTTAATAGAACAAACAGATCCAGCATTATTTCTCAGTAAGTCTATATCAGTAACTGTCATGATAGGTGCTGCAACACAAGGCTTTCAGGGCTAGCAGTAAACTAGAAATTGAACAAGTGGGTGTGTGACAGGAAGGTCATCAGTTCAAACCCCAGGGTTGGCTGGGAAAATGTGGGTGGGTGGGGTAAATGAGTAACATTCTCCCTCAATAGTACAGTCAAGATGCCCTTGAGCAAGGCGCTTAATTCCCAAGTGCTCCAGTGACCAACAGCAGAAGACTGTGATTGTACTGGCAGCAGTTTGAATGTGTGAACTGTAAGAAAATGAAGCAGGGCATCACTGCAAAACTTTAACTGGGTAAATAAAAGGGTAACATTTAAAATAATTTCCATTTTCTTCCAAACTGCTGTTTTTATGTCATAATTCTTGCATATCGCGATATCCTATTACCGCTCTCTTATTGCCAATGTTGAGTTTGATAGCCACAATTGCGCAACAGTCATCAAATGATCGTATTTCCCCATCAGCACTGAAATTACCCAGCATTCCCTTCTCTGTGAAATGACTAACCAAAGCCAATGCAAGAACAGACAAGACTCTCCTATTTGTAGGTGTGAAACTGACATCACTTCGGGTTTCATAAGAACCCATGTTTATGAGTAAAACTTAAAGGGATATATCCAGATTTTAGGAAGTAAGATTTGATCTCCTCTGCAATAGGGAGATGAGTGACAATTTCAATTTGTCACCACCAGTTTCCAAAATGTTTTCTCATTTGGCACAGTTTATGCATACTGGGAACTATTAGTTGGTGCCATTTAAAAAAATAAATAAATAAATAAAGGAAACAGGCTAAAGCTGTGTGGTTAGTTATTTTCTATGGCAGCGAGTTTACCCTGGTGTCTTATATGGGAACTTGTAAATTAGGCTTATAGGAACTTGTAAATTAGGCTTATACTCTGACAGTGAACATAAAAACTTTATTGCAGAGGTACAGGAAGGTTGAGTCTAAACTCTTGTGATGATTCTAATTATTACTGTCCAGTAGGTTCACACTGTACGAAGCCATTCACACATGCATCACAGTGCATTTCATGCTGGGGAGAGGGGTTGAAACTGATACCCACTGTTTCACCACACAAAAGGGAAGCGGATCAGAGAGCTTGGGTTTATTTGCTAAATGTAACCATTGTATAAAAGCCACAATTGGTTTTAGCTTGGACCTGATTTTCAGCCAGTCTGACAATGTTGCAAAGTGCACCTTAAGTCTTAATGTGACCTGACCAATGATCTGCACTCCTTTTCTTCCACAGAAGAAACATATCAGCCACTGTGAGTGAGAATGGCTCAGTGTTTACATGAACCCCACCTTTCCCACAATATCACGATGGCCATGGCTGGCAGCCAGGTGCAGAGGCGTGTCATCTCCACGGTTCATGACATTAATGCGGGCTCCTCTCATGATGAGCATGTCAACCACACTGGAGCGGCCCTCCCTGCATGCCCAGTGAAGAGGACTGAAGCCGTGGTCATCCCTACAGGGAGAGAGGAGTGTACAATAGATGTTACACATAAATCTTATTCACGGCAAAGAGGCTGAGTAACTGAACTAACTTTTGTTTCTGGATGAGTTGAAGGTAAAAATATATATGTATATCTCCATAAAATCTCAGCACATTGGTTATTCTCATTAAGCTCAACAGTGCTCAAATAGTCTGGTTCTTCACAGGTGCTCTTAATTCCAAGTATTACAGATTGCGAATGTTCACTGCAGCATATTCATTTCGGTGTGATAAGCATAAAACATCTGCTGTTTGCTTATGGCTTTAAATTAATGACTTCACCTAATGCACGAGTTCAGACACTAAGTGCCTATAAGGAAGCTTTCAAATAGTTTCTAGGCGTGAAAAATGGAAAAGAAATGACACCATTAAGTGGGTTTGGGCAATTTAGTGCAGAAGCCCAGCTGGGGATGTATAATGGAGAATTGCTCAATTTGTCGGACACAGCACTTCTGTCATCGTCTACCTCTTAAAACAAAAAAAAAAAAAAAAAAAAAGAAGTTGATGCAAAGTTAGACCGCAGTGGAGAAAAAAAGCGAATATGCCTCTGGCAAAAATGTCTGTCATTCCTCTTTGTCTCAGTGGCACAGACAGTAACACGTGTAGGACAGAGGCCTCAATTACAGAACAAAGTGAATGACAGCATGCCTTCGACAAAATACAAATGAGAGATAAAGACAGAGAGATTTAGATACAGCAAGAACTGAGTGACAGAGAGGCAATCAGGAAAAAGGAGTGAAAAACAGTAGGCCAAGCAGTCATTTCAGTCCTTATAAGGGCCAGAGAGACTGACTTCACTAGTGTTAGACATGCACACAACGTGCATGCGCGCACTAACACAAGCTGCTGTGTGATTATGTCACTCTGCATTTCTTTAACCCCTGCCTCCTTCCTCTATTATGCCCTCCTCAACCTCCAAACCTCCCTCTGTCATTGGAGCCTCTCCACTCCTTCATCCTCTCATCTGAGTCCATCCCCTCCCTCTTGGCTCCACTGGAACAGCTGGACTTTGCTGGTGATAAATTTCATTTTTCATACACATTCCTATTCCATATGAATCCCTCCCAGCCTTGCTATTTGTGCCAAAATGCAACACAACCCTCTGGCCTCTACATATTAATAAAGTCATACACTTGCACTGAAATTATGAGTAGGCAGCGAGTATAATAATTTGCTGTGAGAACTGAGGGAGTATTATGATACGAGAAGGAATCTGAACCCTGTGCCCTCATCATCAATTCACTGGCTTGTATTCACACAGGCTCATTCACACATTCGCATACATCCTGCAGAGTTCCACTGAAAACAGCATGAGAGGCCCACAGAGACCCGCAGACCCACAACACAGATCTATCTGTGCATCTGGGTGACCTGCCGCGGCCACACCAGACCTGCTCTGGGTGCAATTTCCTCTTGGCCCAAGAGGTCCAAGCCCAGAAACTAATGAGGCTAAGTTTATGACAGCACACATCCCCGCAGTAAGTGTGCAAAAATACCAACTGTGGACTATGATTTTAGAGTTTGAGGCTCAACGTTTAAGGGAGAAGGAAGAGTTGGATGAGTGGCTGTGTACATTTAACTATATAGACCTAATTTGAAGACAGGATGAAAGAGCAATAGAGGTGGGCAATATGCTTCTGATTTTAGATTAATCATGATTGTTAAATATGGAGCTTTCTCTCTCAAAGCTCTAAACCAGAGAACCAAAGCAACCTACAGTAGAACCTCAATTATTTGATCCTAAATTACACAGAATGACCAGTCTACTGCATGGCCATGTCCTTTATATCCACGTCCTTTCACATTCATTTACACAAAGCTTTTCATGTACATGTGCAACAGCATCCTCTGTGGCCACAGATTTCAGTGTAACATTGGTGTGTGTGTGTGTGCCGCCAAGAGTGATTTAGTGTTGTCACAAAGTGTTGCAAACAACTGCTGTTGTACTGACAGGTATGTTGGGCCTAAATGTTTGTGCTGGTTTAAAGACCATTTGTTCTCCAGTAGATGAGTCTATTACTGATTGGTCAGTGTGTTCCTGCATGTGTGTGGTGATTTCTTTGATGCTGCTATTGTCGCAAAGTGTTTGTGGACAACTGTAATTCTACTGCTAGGCTGACATATTTGTTATGTGGGTAAAGGCTATTTGTAACACAGAAGTCTTTGGAAATGCACTAATGATATATTTAATTAATTAGAATTTGGGAAAAAAAAAAAGAAAAGAGACAAAAGAATTTCACTCATCAAAATGTGGCAAAATGTGGAAGATGACTGAAGTAAACCCAACCATATATTATAGATTTTCCCTTTAAGATAGCAAGCTAGCAGGAGCCACTCTTGTAATGCACACCAAAGAGACTTCAGTGCCAGAGTTCTCTCCCACCCTCCCGTCTCACTGGCCACACTATTTTATTTCAGGCACTTCCACCTGCCAACAGCACTCAGTTCAGGGCAGACGGGAAAAGCCCAAGGAAGAGCCCCTGTCTGCACCTTGTATGTCTGTGCCCTGACATCCACACCAGGCCATATCACATGACACAATGAGGGGAAAGCACATTCACTTTCAGGCAATTCCATCTACGAGGTGGGGATGGGACCATCAACTTGACAAAAAGACCATTCACCTGAGCAGATAACGGAACACACTAGGGCTGAACAATACATCAAGTATAACAGTATAAGATATTTAGTATAACAGATATGGTAATGTCAATATAAAGATATAATTCAGCACCGTAAATTTATCTTGTATGCACTCATTTTCAATGCCAAATTTTAATCAAATATTCTGTTAGGAAAAACTGGATTATGTTACACTGACAGTGCCTCAAAAATTGTTGTTAATTAAAAGCTCATTATTAAAAATTGACAATGGTCCATTTAACAGATGTCGGACTCAATTGACAAAAACACAGAATAAGCACATAATAGCACATAATTTTAAGTCTGCATGGGTCTCATCATCTGCCCCACTCAATGATAAATTACAAAACAGGTGTGCACATCAAAAACCAGGTGATGCAATTTGAAAGATATGTTAGACAAAACAAAAATTATGACTTATATCATGATGTGGCTAAAATATATGGTGATGTCATTCTAAACCCATACTGCCCTGCTCAAGAGCTCAGTCAAGTTCCCAATTAAGAACAGCACAAATGTAAAATGATCTTGATGTGTAAGACCAGGTTCTACTGGAGGAAAGCTGTGTGGATTATTAACAACTGGCTAGAGGGATCTCAGAAAGCCTGCCATAGGCTCAATGTTACTGATGACCCACCCCACCCGGCCTTTGGGCCACGGCTCACTGGCCTTGTCACCGTGGTGAAACAGAGGCAGGGCCACTGGCTCACACTCACTGCTGTAACCCCCTCAGAGGGGTTATATATAAACAGTAATCTCACTGTAATGATCCCTCCTTGCCAAACAAGGAGCCTTAAAATTAACACAGGAACTCCAAATGAAAGACGTTCTTTCCCACCAACAATAACATTCATAAGTGAAACAGAAAATGCTCTGGTCAGGCTAATAATCCTACAGGGTTCAACTTCTGGATTTACTTTAAAAAGGAGGCAACAGATTGCCATCAAAGCCATGGATTACACGCTGCTACGCCAAACAAAAAACAGGAGCACAGGACTCAACTATTTGAGACAAACACAAAAGGGGAATTGTGAGGAGTGGAGCACAGAGGCTCACAGCGACTCACTACTTAACACTACTAAGAACAGTACATTCATCCAATATTCAATTAATGCAAATTAAAATTTTGTTCAAGAACACAGTGCAAAAATAACAATACAGTAACAGAGATAAAGGTGTTCAAAATACCAAAAGCCTTGCAGGAGACATTAATAAGTAGACTCGATAAAAACAATTGGGGCAACTCTTTTTAAACTTTGCAATTAACTCTTCTTAATTATGAGGAAATGTTGAGGGGAAATAAGCAGCGCTATCTAATACCGCTGGGAGACTAACACCGGAAACACAAAAGTGGAGGAGGGGAAGGAGATATGCTCTGCTGTGGCTTACTGTGCATTCCTTCAGTGAAAAAGTCTCTGGCCACACACACACACACACACACACACACACACACACACACACACAAAGATTCTCTGCCCCGTCACAGAAGCTCTCATAACTCTTTCGGTCCTGCCCACTACAATAATCTCCTCCCCGTCTCCCTCTTTCATTTTTGGTAGGTGGTAGACTGTTCCCTTGAGGCCTGCATGTTATTCCTTGTAAGGAGATTCAGCATACCACTATAACTCTACAACTATAACTCTTTGTCTTGGACTAAAGTTTGTGTACACATGCAGACACCAACATCGGGGAGTGCACAAAACCAGACCTAACACATTGGTGAGGCAATTGTTGATGGGCCTGGATATGTCTATCTAAATATGGGCGGAAGAATTAGAAGTTTGCGTCTCGCTATTTACATTTAATGCAGGGAAATGATAAAGCAAGAATGCATGTGTTTCCCCAGCGGGAAAGATATATCAACAAGAAAAGGGAACTTGACATGTAATCAGCTAATGGAGGAGAGTGGGGATGCATACAGCCACACCAGCTCAATGCGTTCACATTATTCCACAGTGATGGTAAAATAAATACAAACGGATAAAGATGACTTCCCTTTCAGCACATTTGGTTGTGCTGCAAATGGTGTTTAAAAAGACTGTGTGATGTTTTGACAGCTGTTTTGCATAATGTACTCCATTATATCAAAAACAAAAATAAAATTGTGGAAATTTATGTGTTTAATAAAAGAGCTCAACAATCAGTAGAGTGAGCTAGCCTCAAGGGAAAAAAAACAAAAACATGTCCAATTATCTCTGCCAGAATAAACACTTAGTTTGAAAAAAAAAATGTTTTGCCTCAGGAGCAAATAATAGCTTTCATACAATGTTACTCTTACAATATCAATAGTCTGTACTCAGGGGATTGTATTTTTTTTTTTTTCTATTCACAAGAAACTACTTCACCTTTATTGCTAAATGGTGTGTACATGACAGAGAGAAGGCTGCACTGTTATAAGAATTTCTGATCAGTGTGGAATAAATTGTTTACTTCTGGATCCATTAATTATCAGAGAAAGAATCAATCATTTTATCCCTTCTTTTATAGATGTGAAATTACAGGGCTGGCACTTTTGTTGCACATTTTAATGTCCCACTTTACTTTGTAAGTCAGTGAAAAGGGAAAAACACACTGACTGAGAAGTGCACCCTTTCTTTTTAAATAGAAATTGGAAGATTGCACATTTATTTTTTCATTTAAACCTTAGACACTGAACTCTGGAGTCATTTGTGAGTGAATCATCTGTTCCATATTGGTGTAGGCAGTCAAATGGGTGAACTGAGTTACTGTTGCTCTCTCTCTCTCTCTCTCACACACACACGCACACGCACACGCACACACACACGCACACACACACGCACACACACACACACACACACACACTAAGAGAGGAAGATAAAAGCTTTGTGTTACTGTCCTCAACCTTCTGCCTGTATGATACTACAGCAAAGGATAAAATAAGACAAACAGGAAAACAGATGCAAAATACATTTGGCCTGAACAATATAATGGGTCTAACTGATTCTCTCACTGCGTATTCTGAATTTAATTTGCTTATTCTAGATCCAATGTCTCTTGGTCCTTTGCTTTGAAAAGTCTGGGATAGCCATCAGTGCTTCACAGCTCTGCCAAGCTTCTCTTTACAGAGTCAGCCAAGGGTGCAGTAGGCAGCCAGGACGTATGACGTGATCTATCAGCAGAGTGAAGATTCTGTATAATATTCAAATAAATAATGTCTTACAGATGCGTGGAGTAGCCTATTTTCTGCACCAAAATCCCTCTTTGGTATAACCCCAAAATTTTAAAAGACTGCATTAGTTCTTATCTTTGTAGAGGCCAAATTAAAATGTAAATTAACATGTAACAGTTACAAGTGTGACAAACTGACAGCACGGTAGTGATCATGAGGAAAACATGACAGCAGGTTTCCTACCGGGTGGTGTTTGCTATCATGCTTGTTAATTATTCCATTGGCATTCCAGACAGACGTGTGCCTGTTAGGAAATGGGTTCAAATCACAGGCCATGATCCCACTGGCAACTGGACAGACAGTCTGTGTCTGCACCAGAAAATTGCGTAAAGAACATCAAAAGTTGCAGTTTAACTTTCATTTTTGCTCTGTGGTTTTGACCCATGTTGAGTATCATCACACATTCATGCTGCCATAACTGTACAATTTCTCAAAACTCCTAACTAGCAGAAAAATTAAAGCTTACACGACAGAAATGCACTATGACCTGATCTCAATACACTGAGCTCATCTCTTATGGTCATTCTGTGGTCTATACAGTTGTTCTGAGCTTCTTTGGTGTAGCCCTGAGGCTAAAAATGAAGCCCACATGGTACTGCAGTGCTGTGCATAATGACCCATCTTCTTCGTTTATTTTGCAAAAATGTAAAGTAACTGGTAGTTTCACTCTGTTACTAGGTAATGCCATGAAATAACTAGTATTTTTGAAGCATTAAACAGGCATGTAAAGGAAGCACACAGTTGTACCTACAAGAAGAGCCTGCTGGACATAATGAGTGATCAGCCCTCATTAAGGCATCACATGCTTTGACACTGCACTCCTGAGTTCAACTGAGCTCTACTTTTGATTAGGTTAGCTGGCTGCATATATGGGTGGTGTGTGAATCCTTGATACCATTAATTTCCTGCTTGGAAGAAAATAAAGCATTCAAAATAAACTGAAAGTTGACCCTTGGCTCACCCTTGATTGAGGTCATTCTCGGTGTTGTCCAACCATAAGCGGACCGCTACTGCGTTGCCTTCCCGGCACTGTGTGAAGATATCATCCATGATGGGTGGCTTATTCTTCCTCTGTTAAGTTACACTTGCGCTGTGAGGGGTGGCTACACAACTGCACTGGGAGTACTGGGTCAGATAAGAGATGAAGGCAGAGGAATTCAGATGGGTCCTGGCAAGCATCCGTCCCTCATCTAGGACAGTGTGGGACACAATCAGGGATGCTTGCTGACACACACAAACCTGGAAAAAAACACACACACACACACACACAGGACCATTTAAGACTTATGAAGGCTTGAATCAATACTGTTTACCTATTAGGCTAATTTGATGATTTAGCTGATGGGTAACTTGAACACAGAATCATTTTCAATCAGCTTTAACTCTGTTCAAGCCAGGAATATTTACTCTCTCATAGATAATAACACCACAGCTCTACACACAAACCTAGGAAAGGAGAAAACCAGGCGCACAAGGCGTGAGCAGTCCTGTCTACCTTAATAATACTGGGTGGGTATGCGGATGAGCCATTTTTTTTTGCATTGTGATTCACCATACATGGCCGTGACTAAAACCCTGTGTAACTGTCCAGGATGCATGACAAACTCAATTTTAACTTTTCTCAGCAACAACTCATTACAGTAGGGTTGAACTGAGTGCCTACACTGGAAATATATTGAATGATAACACCACATCCCAACTTCAGTTCATATGGCATTACTCTCTTACTCTCGCCTCAAAAAAATCAAAACCAAGCACCTGGACGATGATTTTAGCATAGCAACTACCTATTTTGCATCAATTTGGCTAATCAGTTCAACATTAACAACCAGCTAGAAAGCAAGAAACGCTACTAACCTGCTAGTTAGGCGGTTGGACTGGCTAGCTACATGGTTAACCGGCTAACAGCGAGTGAAAGAAAGCATCTAAATTAGCTGGTTTAATCACTCAACACCGGCTATGTTATATCAGAAAACAGGCAGCTCGTCTGGTTATATGTCTGCCTTAAATAAGAGGTAACACAGCTACTTTGGTTGGCTCAAGCCAGGTTTGCTAACAAGCTAACTAACCGACTGTGTTGACGCCGCGGTCTCTGCTCCTCTCATAAAGACAACATTCTCGGCGTCTAACAGATAAAAGACATAAAAATTAACGTTTCTCAGGCAGTTGACTTACCGGGTTTATTCAGCTGTGCCCGGCTGACTACTCAGGCACAGCAGAAGTTATTTGCAGTGTGTGTTATCTGTGAAAGATTGAATGCTCCGGTAGGTACGTCCACACCCTCGCCGTCGTCCTTACGTACGTGGAAACGCCGAGGAGGAAAACATTCGCCCCCTCACGTAGCGCCCTCTAGAGGCGGCCGGCCGCAGCGCCTGCACGGTGTACAGTACATACATGATTTCACTCCCCCGGGCTATGTTTTTGTGAATGCCGGCCGTGTTAACTATTCAAATGTGGTATTTCTGTGTCTCCGGGGGAGTGCAGTCAGTGCTGGTGAATTTACAGGGAAATGAAAGAGGAAACGCTTGAATTTGCGGCGTCAATTTGATGTAAAACCGCAGGCTGCCGCATACATAACCAGGCGCTCACTTGGTGCTGTGGCTGGGCTTTAGATAGATAGATAGATAGATAGATAGATACTTTATTCATACCGAAGGAAATTCACAGTTTTCAGCAGTATCCACAGAGTACAAGATTAAGTAAATCAAAAATAAAGAATAAGTAAATCAAAAATAAAGAATAAAAGCTGACCCTGGAGATCTAAAGATCTAAGTACCAATGTGCAAAAAAACAATGTGCAAAAAACCAATAAAACCAGTGTGCATCGATGTATACAGTGTGCATAGATGAGGGCAATGTGCAAATTTACAGTGTAAACAGATGATAAATAAATAAATAAATAAATAGCACCCAGATGATAAATAGATGATAAAAAGCCAATAAAACCAGTGTGCATCGATGTATACAATGTGCATAGATGTGGGCAATGTCCAAATTCACAGTATAAACAGATAAACAGATGATAAATAGTAGCAAGCAATATGTACACTATAAACGAGGATAAAAAATAGAAATATGAACAGTTTAAACAGCAATATGAACAGTTTAAACAGCGGAGCAGTCTCAGTGTCATTGCAAGTTCTCCAGTTTCTGTCTTTACCTTTTTTTTTTTTTACTTTTTTTTTTTTTACCTCCAGTTTCTACCTTCAGGAAAGACTGAGTCGTGCAACTATTGATCCAACTGTCCCGAGGTTTAAAATGATCCTCAAATCGACGATTAACTGATCTCTATTGCATTCATCCTGTGACACAACAATAGCATTCTATAAACTTTGCAGAAAAATCACAGCAGTTAGAAATGAGTAATAATTAGTGAATTAGTAATTAGACTCGTGGGTGCATGTTTGATTATTCAGGGACATATTTATTGTTACAAACATGGGCAGTAGAGTGGTCTAACCTCTCTAGCTTTTGCCAACTTGGATGTGTTTGGAAGGCAGCTATTGTAAAAGTAGTCAAAAGTAATTAGGTTGCATTTCAAATTGTTATTGATCCCCACAAGACGGTGTGCAATCTGCAGCACTTTCAACAATTTATTAATGCTCTCTGGTGGTGACCGGTGGTTATCATGATATTTTTCACATTCAGATTCAGACGTACATAGAAATATACTGCAGCCTTCTCGAGATATATTGGGTAGTGGTGCAGTTACTGTGTATCACCATGAAAAACTCAGTTTCCCAGAGGTATTCGGCAGCCATTACGTCATTCACCCGCGCCTGTAGTATTGTTTTGCTTCCTTTGCGCACGTGAAAAGGAGTCGCCGTCAACCAACGTGGTTGGATTTTCTGAATAAAATACTGATATAACTCCACAGTCCAGTGGAGCGGCCACGGCAGTAAACAGCCCCTCACAGCGACAGCAGCAGGCTGCAGGTGAAGCTCTTTGTTTTGCTCCAGATTAGATCTTTAATCTGTGAACTGGCTAGCCGGTTAGCATTAGCTGCACCGTTCAGCTCGTGAAGTTACGTGTCATTTAGCTCTGAATTTTCTTTAATTCCTCACCAGCACAGCTCAGAATCCCTTTTCCTCAGGAAAGTGTGTGTCCCAGCTGTGTCTAAATACACCTGCCTGTCGCTCCTGCTCCCCGCAGTCCCTGGATCAACATGTTTATAGAGGATGAGGATTGGAGTGATGAACCTGAGGCTGAGGCTCTGACTAAAACTGTTTTCAGCTCTGCTCAAAAGGCCAGCAACAGCAGCGTCACGGTAGGTTTCATTTGTTGCACATGCATGCATTAATCTGCTGCAAGCAACCGGCGTTTCACACTTTTAAATTATTGTGATTTACGGCTGATTATTCTGCGTTGAACAGATCAAGGGTGTTGGGAAGAAGAGCCTGTTGCGAACCCTTCAGACGCTGGGATCAGTGCCTGACTGGAGGAGCGATGCCCCTCCACGGGACAGTGACAGTGAGGCAGAGGCAGAGGCCGTGCCCTCATCGCACACTAAGAAGAAGAAGAAAAGACGCAAGAGGCAAAAGCAGGTGGAAATATCAGCGGAAGAGGCACAAAATGGTGACTTAGATGTTGAAAGCAAGGAGGAGAAAACTGTAACACAGAAGAAGAAGAAAGCCAACAAATCTGGTGAGTGACAAAATGGTTGAAGCTTCACTTTTCTACCACGTAAAACACCTCTAATGTCTTGTTTTTCTTAATCCTGTAGGGGCCCAAAAGGTGAAAAACAAAGACAAGACGGAAGCTGGAGAAACTCCAACATCAGCGTCAGTGGAAGGAGAAGAGACACAGCGACTAAGCAGAAAACAGTGGAAAAACAAGATGAAGAACAAGAGGAAATGTAAAAATAAATACCGCCACGAAGAACCTGAGGGAGAAGTAAATCAAGCCGAAACTGCGCGTAAACAAAGCCAAAAAGATCAACAAAGCGCTGATTCAAATAGCAACGGCATCAACAGTGAACCACAAGCCCGCCAGGCGCCTGCCCTGAGCAACAAAAAGGAGAAGGGACGTAAACCACAGAAAAGAAAACTTGTCGAAGTTTGTGACACATCAGCCACACTGGACAAAGAAACACTCAGAGAAGTTAAGCAACCGGTTACAAAGGAGAATAAAACGAAGGGAGACCAACATGTCAGTAAAAAAAGTGATGGAGCAAAAGAGGAAGCAGGTGAAGCACGCCAGGGAACAAGCGATGAGCAGCAGCAGCAGCAGCACCCAGAGCCCGGTAAAAAACTCAGACTGGAGGTGAGCAAAGAGCAGAGTCGCAAAAAAGCGAAGCTGCGGCGGTTGCTCCACAGCCAGGAGCCAAATAAACAAGAGGCTGGCGCAAATCAGAAGGACGAGGTGAGGGAGATCCCCAAAGAGGAAGAGGTTCAGGAAGCCTCAGCAGCAGACCGCTCCTCATCCCTCAGGAGTCGCATGGAGCAGCGCTTGGAGGCGGCCCGCTTCCGCTACATCAACGAGGTTTTGTACACCACCACCAGCAGGGAGGCCAGACGCATGTTCACACAGGACCCGCAGGCGTTCTGGGTCTACCACAAGGGCTACACAGCACAGGTGCAGAGGTGGCCCGCCAATCCGGTCGATGCCATTATCTCCTACATCCGCCAAAAGTGAGATATTTCACAGCGTCCTGCTCGTGGCTCATGTTTTGAGTGGAATGTTCCTTTTTGTTTTGTTTTGTTTTAAGGTTTCTCAGTGGACAGGGCACCCAAAATACACTACTCACAAAAAGTTAGGGATATTTGGCTTTTGGGTGAAATTTATGGAAAATGTAAAAAGTTCACGCTACAGTGATATTATATCATGAAAGTAGGGCATTTAAGTAGAAGCATACACTGGTGATTTCCTCATCTCAAACAATTTCTTGAAACAAAAGCCAACAACAGTGGTGGATATACCACAACAAAAAATGTCAGTGTCAATAACTTGTCATGTGCCCTTGAGCATCAATTACAGCTCGACAACGACGTCTCATGCTGTTCACAAGTCGACTTATTGTCTGCTGAGGCATGGCATCCAACTCTTCTTGAAGGGCGGCCCTCAGGACATTGAGGTTCTGGGGTACAGAGCTCCGAGCCTCTACACGGCGACTCAGCTGATCCCACAGGTTTTCTATGGGATTCAGGTCTGAGAAAGTGCAGGCCACTCCATTTGAGGTACCCCAGTCTCCAGCAGCCGTTCCCTAATGATACGACCTCGATGAGCTGGAGCATCAAACACCTGATGTGAATTTTGCCGTTAAACTCCTTGTTAGAGAACAGCAACTTGTGCAAAAAGTACTGAAACACTGAACAGTTGGACATGTGCATTCAAAAGTTTACAGAAGGTCACATTAAGTTCACCTGTAAAGGTTATAATGCATTTTAGGTTCATCCTGAAATTTCACCCGAAAGCCGAATATCCCTAACTTTTTGTGAGTAGTGTAACTCCATTAAAGCTTGAATGGCCACCAAACACACCAGTTAGCCCCAGGCATTCAGGAAGTCAGCCCACTGTCAAACTTCAGCAGCTATTTACAGCTCAAAAAGAAAAAAATGAAAAAGTATAAAATGTCCATCGAATTTGCTCAAACAGCACGCACCTATGATCCTGCTATGATAGTGGTATTTTGTAGCTTTAACATTAGCGCTGTGGATCTAAAAGTCCAATATTTACCAGTTTTCTCATCTGTATGCTTATACACCATCCTTCAAAAATATAGAAAATAATGCTTTCATAGCTGTAAAGTTATGGTACAGTTAACTTTAATAGTTTGGAGGAATGCTGAGATGGAACCACAAGGCTAAATGGCGGTGTTTCATTGTATTATAAATGCAAGCGATGGACAGATAACGGCTGTGTTTTCGTTTTGGGGTGAACTGTTCCTTTAGGTTTGATTTCTTCTTTGTTTCAGGCCTGTCACTCAGGTGGTCGCAGACTTCGGCTGTGGAGACTGCAAGATCGCCCGCAGCGTCAAGAACAAAGTGCACTGCTTTGACCTGGCACCTACCTGTGATCTCGTCACCGTGTGCGACATGGCCAACGTAAGTGTGTGTGGTGTGTGTGTGTGTGTGTCTGCTCACTGCTGTGTATTTATTGTGTGTTTTTGCCATAAACCCTGCCTCGCTCCCTCCTCAGGTCCCTCTGGATGACGGCACCGTGCACATCGCCGTCTTCTGCCTCTCTCTCATGGGAACCAACCTGACAGATTTTTTAGTGGAGGCCAACCGCGTGTTGGTGATGGGGTAAGAGATCTGATGCTGATTCTGTGGACTAATGTTGAACGTTTGGGTGTATACATGTCATTATAACTCCCATGCATCATTACTGTAGGGGGGTCCTGAAAGTAGCAGAAGTGGCGAGCAGATTTGACAACGTGCGGAGTTTCCTGACCGCACTGGCGAGTCTTGGATTCAAGATGGTGTCCAAGGTAAGGCAGCCAACATAGGGGGATGATAACGGTCATTTTTGGAATGAGCTAACACATGTGACCATCATAAGATAAGATATTCCTTTATTAGTCCCACAGTGGGGAAATTTCAGGCATTACAGCAGCAAAGTGGACAGCAAAATATGAAGCAAATTTACATTATAAACAGTATAAACAGATAATAAATAGCAGCAAGCAATATAAACACTATAAACAAGGAATGTAGAAAAAATAGAAATATGAACAATTTAAACAACAGAAGAAAAAAATAACCTAAACCTGAGGAACAACCTATCTAATTTCACAGTCTAATCATGAGGAACATATTTCAAACTGAGGCTGGCACAGCATTATGGGCACATTTTGATGCCTATAAAAACATAGTATTGAGTTCCTTCCTAAAAGGGGAGGCACAGCTGCGACTTTTCATACTTGCTTGTGGCTGTAACTGATTTATTCATGAAAACATGAGCTGTGTCAAAAGTGCATGTAGAACATATGAATAGGATCAGGTAAGTGGAGCATGCATAACAGCAGGCTACATGTAAACCTCGCCAAAGGTTGTGTGTGATGAGTGTTTTGTGGTTGTTTCCTCTGATTTCTTTCTTTTTTCCCCTCTTTAGGACACAGAAAACAGTCATTTCTACGCCTTTGAGTTTGTGAAGACAGGAAATGCTCCAGAGAACGTAAAGAAAGCGGGCCTGCAGCTGAGGCCGTGTGTTTATAAGAAACGATGAAGACAACTTAAAAGGACCTCATTTGCAAAATATCTGTAGATGCCATATTTGCTCCTGTAAATCAAAATGTAAAAAGAACTTTGCGTCTTGTGTTCATGGTGTTTGTTTTAAAGGCGGCAGTTGCACGATTTTTTGAAGTATAAAAGTGGGACGCTGCGTTTTCCAACCTGTGTAATGTCCTTTTTCTCAACAGAATTATCGTTTTTAAAAGCTGTTGCAGCGCTGTGGTCTGCAGCCATGTTGTCACTCAGAGCTTTGTGTGCACAGAGATCCATTTCACTAAAGCACTGCTCAGCTTAATGTCGGTGATCAGCTCCTCCTCTCAGGGTGAAGTTGAGCTAATTAGTAAAATCCACTGATATGGCTGGAATGAAAACATACACACAGCTCTATTTGGCAAATGGGCTGCAGACCACTGTTACTATACCTTTTTACATTAAGAGAAAAATATTTAAATGTTTTGCATATGTAAAAAAATATGCATTTAAAAATTAATGTTGAAAGATTGATGGTGGTGGAAAATATATATATTTTTCTGAAACTAATCTCTTTGGTGTGTCTATTTAATACCTTGGTGTGGCACTGCAGTGGCTTTGATAGAGCACACTGCTTTACATCGATGATACTACTTTATATTTGTGAGGGAAATAGCCAGGCCACCAAAAGCTCTGGAGATTTGTAAAGGCAGATAGATGGTAAAAAAAAAAAAAAAAAAAAAGTAAACTACAAAAATATGAGCCAACAGACTTGATGAGAAGTTAAACCTTTTTCACGTTGTGGGTATAACTGTTTGCCACAAGAGGGTGTAATAACACTGCAGCAAATCTTGGATGAAACAGGCCGGAGTTCAGTCCCTGTCTTAAGTAGACATCTTAGTGGGACCGCATTAACCGAATTTCATTGTTTTCACACCATGAGCCACTAAAAGCAGGCAAAAAACAGCAAAAAGGCAGTAAATGTCAAAGTCAGTTTGTTTAATGTGCACAAATCAAGTCAATTCAGTTCAAAGAAAATGATGTTCACATAGTTTTAATGCAATAACAAAAAATATCCCTGATAAAATGTTACCTGGAAACAGGATGCACATAATTACACAACGGATGTAAAATTCAAGTAAAATGAAAAAGTGCAACAACGTGTATTTATCATTAATGCCATTCTATAACTAAGCAAAAAACAAAAACAAAAACAACAACAACAAAAAAAAAACAAGAATAGATGCTTAACTAGATAAACAGGAATTCTTATCTCTCATCACTGAGTTTCACTGCCCTGTCTGTGCGAGTCTCGAAAAAGAAGCTGACATGCTGAAGAAAGCGGTTTTCTAAGAGCTACCAAGCTTTCAATTATAATCTTTGATCAATGTACATAAAAGGTGGATTTGCTACCCACTGTGCAGGTTTTTTTATTTTGTTTTACTTCATTTTTCAGACAGTACTCTTGACATCAAGTACGATGGAGTAACTGACCAGGTGGGCATATTCCTGTTTGTCTCCTCCTGACACCGGTGCCTTTTTCAGCTCAGGAGAGCAGGGGTCCTGCATCAGAGATGTCAAGGCTGAAGAGGACTCCGCATTCTGAATTATTCGTGCAAGAGAAAGAGGAAAAATACACAGAAAAGACGGTCGGTGAGATGTGAGAAATCGCAAGGTGTCTGAACAGTGGAAACAAGATTAATGAACATTACTGAAGGAAAAAAAATATATTTGCAAGAGCTCAGTCATACCTTCGTTTGCCCATGATCACATTTTCCCCTGAAAGACAAAATAAGAGCAGATGTTTGTACTCATTACAGGACCAATCTGTGATTCATTGTGTTGTTTGGGGTTGTAGGACTGAACCGCACCCTTAGGTGGCACTGTGACTTAATCCAATCGGCCGTGTCAACTCAACTTGCAAGTGTGGATGCATTATGCGACAGGAATATCAATGGAGAACAGTGGTGACCCGAGTCATCCTCATTGATCTCTCTGATGTCAGAAGCAGTAGCTCACCTCATACATTATGACCCCAGTGACATTAACCATGCCAATGAAGACCCGCTCCTGTCAAAAAGTGTTCCTCGCATTGGCGGGGTGACGCAAATCTCAAAATAGCTTTTCTCCTGGGGCGTCATGTTTTCTCAGTGTATGCTGTTGTATGCTGTGTGACTGACCTTCCCAAATTAGCCTGACAGGACCCTCCCACTGGAACAGGGGATAATGGGACGGAGGCTCGCTCCACCAATGGCACCTTGACCAAATGTTCTGACCAGAGAAGCAGGCCTATTGAAGCGGCCTGTGAAACTGTATTGTGGGGAGCAGTGTGCCCGTATTCACCGCCTCTGCACACCGAGGCCTGATCTGGTCTTGACATGCATACTTGAGAGAAGTTAGATTTGCCGTGGAATGTGGGAATGTGGAAACTTCTGGAACGAGACACCGTAAAAAGCAGGTATCCCATATCAGTCGTAAAGGATAGTTGATTCTGTGGTTACGTCCAACAGTAACAGGGGTGAAAGTTGGATGTGTGGATTTTTTTTTTGTAATTCATGAATAAATCCAATTTGATGATGGATACAGCTTCAACAGATGTGGATTTTAAAAGTTTTGCCCAAGATAACGGAGACCTCTGGGCTCTGAGCTGATGCACCGACCAAAACATCTGAAAATCAAGAGAGGAAGGCCCATGCACACAGGATATTTTTTACAGATTTGAGTAATGGGGTATTTTTACAGAATGACTCTGATGAAAGTCTCAGGCTCAAACATTTTCCCAGTCTCTTCTCTCGAATCATTAATTTAGATCCGTGAAAAATAGCCCATGACTGCAGGCTGTCAGCTCTTTTTTTTTGAGTTTCAAATCATCGCTCATGCACAGCAACGTGGCACTAACGAAGCAAAGACTGCTTCGAAAACACAGACGACAGGAAATTGGAAAATAAATCTGTTGTTTGAACCACAAAGGCAGAGGGAACAGATTCTACCTGTCTGCAGGCTGGCTTGTGGTGGCAGAGGCACCTGTCTGCCTCAGCCACATTGCTTCCTGTTTGTGAGCGTGATAGCATGGCTCTTTGGTTTTGGTGAGTTGGGTTAACGTTCTAGACATCCTGTTTGTCTTATTTCAGAGGGCATCGGCTGCCTTGCCCTCATTTAACCATCAGCAGGTTACCTGCCGAGCTGCAGCCTGTCACCTGTCACCTGCAGAGGCATTTAACTCACCAGAACGCCCAGAGAATGACGAGGAGGATGAGGAAGATGGCTGAGGCTGAAGAGATGCAGATGATCACCAGTGTACCTGCATCACACACACACACACACACACACACACACACACACACACACACACAATATCATGACCTGTTGTATTAGTATATGGAGGATATTATGTCTCAGGAGTGGTTGGCACTTACAGATTTGTTCCTCGTAACTGGCAACTTCCACTTGAAAGTAGGCTGCAGCCTTGTGATGACAGAAGGAGACATGGCACTTGTATATGCCCTCGTCACGCTTTGTGACCTTCGAGTGGAAGAGCATTGCGGTGCCCTCCATCGGGACAAGTGAGCCGTCACTCCTAGAACACAATTAAATGAATTAGTCTTTTTAATTCATCTCAATTTTATCCTGTATCATGCCACAAACAGTGTTTATGTTGATAATATGAATATGTGCTTTGATTGTTCATGAGATTCACTGTAGGCCACAGGAGGTAACCTATAGCTCTTCAACAATTTAACGTATAGTGCAAAACGTTTTATGCTGTTGCAAACTAGCACATTTGCATTGAAAGGAAAAATCCATCCTAAGCATTTTATCACTGTTACAAAAAGGTTATTGGAGATCTATTACAGAGATGGAGATACCAAATTGCCCTTTGACAGTATTCTGAACAAAATGCGATATGATCATATGACACGTTGTCTTTTGAGCACATGGAGTACAAATTGCACTTTTTCTGAACTGGAAAAACTATTGCTATTATTTTGCACTACTAGTTTATATCCCACTGGTGAATGAAACACACTCAGACACCGTCTTTAGGGCCAGTCGAAAGGCATTCTGGCAAATGTGGGAAGTCACTAAATGAAGCAGAAATAGATGATGCAGGTAACAGATGAGGGGAAGTGCATAAAGCAAGCATAAATTACAGTATTTTTTAAAAATCACAAACGAATTCCTGGAATGCCCTGAACGTCACAGAGTCGCTGAGGGTGGAATTTTCCTTTAAGAAAAAGAAGGAGAAGGAGGCCCTGTCTAGCTTCCCATTCAGGATAATTGCTAGTTTATTGGCTCCGTCACAAAAGCACATTAGGAGACAACAGGATGCTCCACAGTGCACCATGTTTACTGATGCTGTCCCAAGGGGGGAAAAGGTGGTAGATTGCAGTTCGAGCACCTTTGACAAGTGATGTTGTACACTGGCGCGTTTCCATAGACATGGAGTAACAACTTCTGGTGGGGAAGATTCTCCTTGAGAGCCAGTTTGTGTATGAGGTGTTTGCCATGACGGTAACTTTGGAGAGGAGCTGCATGGCCTCCGGCTCTCGTAAAGGAAATATCTGTGGGAGAAAAGCTGTGCAGGTCAGTTAAGTGAAATGCCATATTTCAGTACAAACTTCCAAATGAACTAAGCCTGTTAAACTTGAATTGAATGCACAAAATACCATTTAACGAAACAAGACGGTTGTAAATTATTTTCATTTATGTTATCAAGATTCCTGTGGATGATGATATGCTCTTACACTTACAGTATATGGGGACATCCACCGTCCTGTTCTCCGTTTTTCCTTGTTGATTCCGATTCACACAGGTCAGGGCCTGCCCCTCGTGACGGGCCAGTGGAAACTGATATGTTAGCCTGGTTTTCACCGTGTGCCCTTCATACTCGGAGAACTGTGTGCTTTGGCCTGTGGTATTTTCAGGAAGGATCCAGGCAAGGTTAGCCGTGACACCCTCCCCTCTGTACTCACACACTGCCAGCCAGAGAGGAGAGTCCTGCTGTCTCACTACAGACACATTCAGCACTGCAGCTTCTGAAAGAGACCAGTGGTGAGAGGAAGGGGGTTAGAGGTGTGTGTGTCTGTGTGTGTCTTTGTGTTTATGTGTGAGTGTGACAGAAATACAAAGATGGGAGAATGGAGAGGCAGATGGACATACAATCAGTGACCCAGTGCTTAGTGGAGAAACACAAAGGGTGGTGTGGGGGAAAGTATTTCAAAGAGCTGCAAAGCTAGGCTGGGAAGCCTGAAGATAACTTACTGTACACAGGAATGTAGATCTCCCTTTTCTCTGGCTCCTCCAGGCTCAGATGCTCCACTACACAGGTCAACTTCTGACCAGAATATAAAGAAGAGCGGAACTGCACCGTGCTGTGAGCCGTCACCAAGCCACTGGCCTGCACCACAGACATCCTTCCAGTTGGCTGCAAATGACTGGTGGTATTGTCACCGTCAGTGTTTGCAACATGCCAGGTTATGGTTGCTGCAGGTGCAACACTGTTCACACGACACTCTGCCACTGAGTGCCTTTCACCTCCTCTCCACTCAACCCTGGAGCTTACAGTGATGTTGGGGCGAGCTGCATGGGGACAGACGAGTTAAACTGCAGGATGTGACAGATTGCATTTGAGCAAAAGTTTAAAATCTATGCTGTGCTAACGTGGCAAGATATGTCTATAACTCAGGCAAAATTATTCATTGCTTGATTTGTTGAACATACCGCAAACGGGGAGGGTTATGCTTCTGTTCTCCGGCTTCTCCCAAGCAGGGTGATTTATCACACATTCTACAGTGAGTTCCCAAGGCGAGCAGGCAGGGAGGAGTAAAACTCCTCTGACAGAGTGGCTTCCATTATGAGAAGTGAAATTGAATGAGGAGACACCAGACACACCCTCCGGTAGAAGCCAGGACATGTTGGCTGCAGGAACAGCATCAGCTGCTAAGCACTCGATGACCCTGCGTGCAGCTCCGCTCTGCAAATCAACTCTTATCATGGGAGGAACTGACAGAGACGGAAAGAGGTGCAGACAAGGTTCAGCATCAATAATTCAAAATAATATAATGATATAATGCAGAAGGTTCAAATTCATAAAACACTTTATGGCCACTTGGCAAGTCTTACTGATGACAGTCTCTTAACAGCAGTCAAGTTAGACGTAGTAAATATACAAAGAGTTTCACATACCAGGCTCTATATCTTTAGGCTTAACTGTGATGTTGAATTGAATCATCGCACTGTGTGTGTGATAGGAGAGGACACATTCATACAGGCCACCATGGTAAAACTCCAAAGGAGCCTGAACCCTGAGGGAACTACCCACCACCTCCACACCCTCAGGCAGTCGCTCGCCATCTCTGGAAGGAAACACAAACAAACAACCAGGAATTTAAGTTTCAGTGGACGTTGCAATATGCAAAATTGCAGAGGGCTGATTACTTTGAGGAACCTTTAGACTCAAGTACAGAAACATGCAAAAAGCACATAATTTGATGGTTGAGTGCACATAGTGCTCATTGTCGGACCAACTCTTTGATAGATTAGTTTCCTTTTTTCAAGTTTTCATCAGTAGAGTGTAAATAGCCCAAGCTGTAACTGATGTAATTATTACTGATATAACAATTAAATGATCACCATGGGTGAATTCAAGAACTGACTATGTCTTTTGGCTTCACAAATGATAATTTCGATCAGGAAGGACGTTTAAACTGGGTACTTGCTGTCTGCCACTTGTGGTTTGTTGCCACCAAACCTCTCACCACATCCTTAGAGAGATTATGTAGGCTGTTTAAATCTACGTGCTCACAAGAGTGGTAGTAATGATATTACTTTTTTGAAAGCGGTATTGCTGATTGATGAAATTTGCACGGCTCATTGAAATCAGCATGAGAAAAGTGATCTAAACATCTTCTCCTTACTTGTTGCAAGAAACAGAATACCGTGGCACATTCCCAGCGGCTTCCAGGTTAATAATGGTATCACTCTGTCCTTCCTGCAGCTCCAAAGACTCAATGTCACTGATCTCATCGCGTCTGTGTCCAGTCCCAGAATGAAAGAGCTGAACTCTGGACAAATCTGCAGAAGAAAAAGTGCATCCCTTTTTTTTAACGTATGCCTCTTGAGAATCAACAGCATTTTTCACCATGTTGCACTATGGTAACACTCACAGAAGGAAGGCAGTGTAATCACTCGTGACTCCTTGTGTGTAAATTTGGGGTGATCAAAAACACAGGTGACGTTTTGCCCCTCATACACCTGTGCAGGGAGGTGGTATGAGCTTGTTTGTATGTCTGAGTCTGTGTCATTTTCCTGCTGCAGCTCTTCTCCAGTGGCCAGAACCAAGGAAATGTCAGTCTCAGGTCTCCCACCAGATGCCATGCAAGAGACCACCCAGAACTCCCCTTCCTCCTGTTGTACCAGCTCTGCTTTGATGGTCACATTTGGAGCAACTGTGGAAAAGGAAGAAAGACAATCCGAGTAAATCTGATGTTTTGTTTGGTTTTGTTTTTCATCAAATTAAAAAGTCAGATAGCAAGTAGTGGCTTAGGGTGTTTTCTCTTAAATAGGAAGCTGGAGCCGGATGAGCAGAATATCGGCTAAACACAGGGCATAAGGGGCTCCAGCCTGGGTTTTGGAGAGTGCTGACTTAGGCTTATCACCTGTCCCATCTGTTGGCTGGGCTGCAGCTGAGAGCAGATGTCTGGCCCAGCTGCTGTCAGACCAAAACTAAGAGACCCACAAGCTTCAGTGCAGGGATTCTGCAGAAATCAGAGTTTATTCTCCAATACATTTAGGTTGTGGTGTCCTAGAGGTGCTGTGTCAAAGTCAGGCCACATGATAAGCAACACACATGCTTTATAGGCACTGGTGGAAGGTGGAGTGAGGCTTATGCATGATTAAAATGATGGAAACTGCACTAACTTTGATGCAACTTCATTTTGAATGCATCTGCACCGTGCAATGTGATGCATGGTTTGTCACTGTGGTATGATAAGCATGCTGCATACTGTGAGTGTGAGCTCACCATAAGTTGCCACCCTCACTGTTGTGAGTTGGGGGTCAGGTAGGGTCGGGTGTTGCACCACACAGGTGACACTCTCCTCGTCCTGCAGGTGGGTTGGGAAGCGGAGGACGCTCCTCATGGTGGCAGTGCCATTTGGGTGAACGGTGTCGCTCATCTCGACCGTAAAGGGATAAACAGAGGGGGGAAGCCCGTTGACCAACCAGCTGATCTGAGGCATGGGTCTTCCGTTGGCAGCAGAGCAGGAAACAGATTGGTATTGGGTGCCATTGAAAGTCTCTTCGTTCACCAGGGTTTCAATATCAGGTTGAGCTGTGTAAACATACACATGAATGAATGCATGAGCAGGTAAACATCCGCCAGGGAGGATGCAGCCTGGCTTGAGTGCATCATTAGCAACATGTAATGTCCCTACAAATGTCATCAAAATCGTATTGATGATGTAACAGTTGTGTCTTTAAAAAGTTTGAGATTTTGGCCTTAAATTATAGTTTCCCCCACTGGCCAATCAGTGTAATTTAACAGGATAGCATGATTTGTGTAACATATTACATGTCATTTTGAATTATGGAGAAGGGGGTAAGGCGTATCTCCTCCATAAGGCCACTTAATGTGGTTTTTGCAGAGCCCAGATTTTACAGAATACGGTGCCAAATTGCACCATCCCTTCAAGTTCTGTCAAGATTCACAGGTGATGTGTGAGATGTCTAGACCGGCACAGCGTCATAGTTCTCTGATTTAGTTTCCACAGATCACAAAGCACAGTCTGGGCACTGGTCGGTTTAAACCATTTGATAAAAAGGCAGCAAAAATGGGCATTAACAAAAATATATAGCATAATTTAAGTATAGTTTTAATTGCAGTGTCCCGAATAGGCAGTTTCCGTCATGTGAGGGACATTGAATGGATGAAACAATGATGAATGAATGAAGTTACTCATATACAGTATATGCATATATCACCAGATTCTTCCTTTCATAAATCTGCTTTTAAATTAGGCAGCAGCTTTCCTATGCCTCTTGTATCACATCACTCACATTGGCTTACCTACTACAGTGACAGTCGTCTTGCCAATGATCTCGTACTCATCTGAATCGAACACACAGGTGTATTCTCCCTCCGCCTCCACGCTGGATATGTTCACCTTACATGTGAGGTTGGTACGAGAAGCTGGCTCGGAGAAGTTGGGGTCAAAGCTGTACGGCCGGTCCCCGTTAAATCCCGCCAGTCTCATCATCTTCTTTTTAGAATTGCTCTGGCGTTTCCAGTGGGCACCCGAGATTTCATTCTCACCCAGATATATACAGCTCAGATACACTTCATCTCCCAGGAGCGCTGTGATGCTGCGTACTGTCTCAACCTCTGCCTCTTCACCTGCATCTGTGACACAGAACAGCACAGTGTTGTAGGGTTTTTCAAATGGGCCTAGTCTGATAAATGGGGGGTCGTAAGTTCACAGATTCTGTAAACACTGCTAAAACTGAAAAAAAAAAGAAGAAAAAAAGAGTGCTTCTGTTTGCCAGATGATGGATAGATGGTGATGAACGTGTTTTGGTGTGGCTGTGAAGGGGGTTTCAGTGACTCCTATTGTGTTTCACCAGCAGAGAGATGAGATGGATGAGGCATTGTGTACTCGATAGAAAAGTGCTCTGTTGTGGTTTTACCATGAGTTACATGGCAGCGCGAGTCACTGAGCACTGAGCACTGAGCACCGAGCGGTGCTGCAAGCCTGAAAATGATATAGAAGTAAAATGCAACCACAAGTAAAATATGCAGTGTCACCCCGCTACTCAAAGGGCTGAAGACAGGATGGATTTTATGCACATAATGACACTTGACAAATGTGGCCTTGTCCCTCCAGAATTTATTTAATAGAGGACTCCATTATGGTAATGAAATGAAAACAGTCCAGAAGTTGCGCCCTGATCCAAACCCAGACACCAGTGACCTGTTCCCTTTCCACTGTTGAGAAATCAGGCACGATTAGGGGAGGTTTCAGAGCAAAGGACATTTAAGAGAAGCTGACAGTCTTTGCCACTTAGAGAAGGACAGTGTGCAGACTCTGTTGCATATAAAGTCTCTTTCATCCCGCTTCCTCTGCTGTCTTCATCGAGGGCCACGTAAGGACACAATTTGCTCCATCAGCAAGTTGAAACTGAGAAAAGTGAACTTTGAAGTAGTTTGAACCACATAATGAGCAAAAAGGTGACAGCTTACAGTCATTCAGCGTAGAGTGGAAAAAGCGTGGCACATACAGCCAGCTAACAGCCAGTCTAATTTATGAAAGCAGACTGTTTACATCAAACAGCATCCAAGTTAATAACACCTTTATGCTGCTGGTCTTGCTATGTAACAGAACACATGGAAACAGTGTGGAGAGTTTCCAAAACCACTTAAGAGGGATGGAGAAGGAGAAATAAATATGCTGTATCAGTCAATTATTTCGAGAGGGTTCTTAATCCAAAAAAAAAAAAAAACAAATGGATTTACCCTTGCAAATTATTGCCAAAGTAAAAATTAGTCGACCATGGAAGAGCCACACCTTAAAGATACAAAGAAAGTAATCACAGAAATATTCATCTCCCACACTGGAGTTCTTGCAACACAAAGCAATTCATTCAGAATAGACCGGGTTGTGGTGAACACATTCATCTCACATCTTTAAAAAAAAAAAAAAAAAAAAAAATCCTAATTTCTGTCATCAGTTGCAGGTTGTCAAACATAAAACTGTCATCTCAAAGTTGAAGTCGCACAGATTCTCCACCAAAAACAAAGACGTTGCGGGCATATATCTCATTTTCAACCTCAAACTGTAGAAAGCAGGAAATAAGAGTTGGTTGCAGAGGGTTTTCCCAGGCACAATAAAAAAAAAGCACAACCTTGAAAGTAATATATTACCGTTAAAAGACTGTGAAGCAACTAAATCAGTTTTAAGAGGTGACACTACTGCTCAATAATACTGGACAAAGAGCCAAAGTAATAACACAAACATGCCAGCAAAAAAAAAAATGTGTTACATTATTAGCTGCTGCTCATGCCTGTCAGTGTGTTTATGGTATTATTCAAGATGCATTCACAATACTTAATATGTGTTCACCATGTGGTTTTATTACCTGGGAGCGTTAATAATTAGACTAATCAGTTAGGAAAACCATTGCACCACTGTTTAGTATAAATGCCACAGGTTAAACAAGACCTAAAGGGCTAATAAAATAAGCCCATAAACAGCAGACACTCACAGATGGATTGTAATTCTGCAGACTTACCCAGAGTTTCCAAGCAGTGAGCAACATTTAGGACAAAACCCAAGATCAACAGCCTTGAGCATCCCATGATGGTGTCACTGAATGAAATAGAGTTGAATCAAACTACCATATGTCTTGCTGCAAGGGTACTTTAAAGTGTGTGTCAAAGTGTGTGTGTGTGCGCGCGTATTCTGTGGTTTAGGTTAGAGGTACACACCCTCTCCAGCTGACTTTGACCACGTTTGTGCGCATATACGCACGCACTTTCATGCATGCACATGTGGTTGCCACCCATGTGTGTGTAAACCCCTATGGCTACGCATACACGGTCACAAACACACACATATATGTACAACGGATTTGTTCTATACTGCTTCTCCTTTTTGCTTTGTGAAGAAGCAGTCGAGCTTCTGTATTATTGTATATTTGCATGTCTATCAGTATTTTCACTTCTCACGAGTCGAGAGGCATTTTCTCAGCTGAAAGCCGTCCTGCAGGATGTGTCTGCTCAGTCACTCAGCCACCTCATATAGCAGTGTGCCTCGGGAGGTGTTGAGGCCATGCATCATTCAAACCAAACCCATCCTTGCAGGGGCCCGTCGAGACTGCCCGTCTGCAAGCCAGCGCGCTGCTGCTCATGCCCTGCTGTTTGGCAAACCGCTCTCTTCTGGGCATTGCTTTACAGCCTAGTATTCCTCCTAATTCACTTTGTAGCCCTGCTCTTTCTCAGTTAGACTTATTTGCTGAACACAATTGGTCTGTGTAACACCCCGCAGCTGCAAACGGAAACAAATGATGACAGGATGAGGATGAGAGAGGGGGGAAGAAAAGGGTCTTTCTGCTTTTGCAGTGGCATGGCACAGCGTTATCGTTTGAGCTGGATCTCTGAGAGGCTTCCATCTTCGACTTCCTGTTGCAGTTCATCAACTTTTGCATTAAGTCATAGAGGCCACTGTGTGTGTGTGTGTGTGTGTGTGTGTGTGTGTGTGTGTGTGTGTGTGTGTGTGTGTGTGATTGTGTGGCATGACAGAAAATGAAATGACTTGACAAAAAAAAAAAAGCCGTCAGCACTATGGTGTGTGGGTTCCAACGGCTTTTTGACTCTTGAGAGATAAAACTGACAGCGTGGGAAGTTGTCTAGCCCATGGAAAGGTGTTGCAATTTAGGATGTTTTTTAAAAACATATGAGCAACATAAAACCGTATTTTACTTCTCTTTTGACCTCATGATTTCTCTCTTTTTCTATCACACACATCACACACACAAACACGACATAGACTGATAGTCAGTACCTTATCTTGGTTACTTGCTGATTAGGTTACATTGTCTGCTGTATAGAAACAATAGATGTGTGTGGAAGCATAAGCAGGATATATCATGTTCAGACACTGTTCACATCTTACAGACCAGTAAAACAAACCTAGCCTCCACACTGCAGGGAGACTTGAGAGCGGTTTGCTCCACAAGATCTAAGGAAGATTAAGACCTTATTACTTCCAGTCTGCTCTCCTCTTATGGACTCTACCGTTTGGTTGCTGCAGATGATCATATCTCCGGAAGGTAAAACACAGTTCAGACTATTAAGTTAATTACATGCAACATTTGCTTTTTAGGGCGAACACTTGACACAAAGTTAACTCTATCGTCTAAAACCCTCACGGAATATGTATAATCACATGAACATGAAGCTTGGGGCTGTTTTTCCAGTTAATTAAATTACCTGAAGTGGGATTGCTAAAGTTAGGCAGAGGTGGAGGTGGCGGTGGAGTGGAGCTCGGGGAACAGTCTGCTCCCTACCCTGCACTCATTTCCATTTAAAATTGAGGTGTGCCTACTGTCTGAAAGCTAATGTATTTTAAAGCATTAACACTCAGGGGTGAAGTATTTTTGAATTTTGCAGATGTCCACTTGGCTTCCCTTTCTCTTCACTGTCTTTCTCTTTATCATACGCTGAATAGACACGCAGATATCTGGAAAAGAGGCTGGAAAAGGTGGTTAGTAATTAGCCACGTGACAAATTGTGCAGGGCACGGCACAGAAACTCGCCTGCATGTGGACGGCTGTGTTAACCTACTTAAGGCTATGGAAAGAACCTTATCGTCTTTCTCGTCACAAAGAGGAAAGTCTCTGATCGTCTCCGCCATCTCCGCCTGCTGTTCCTCATTTAGAGCAGAATTATCACCGAACCCTCCGGGCTGCAGAGGCGAGGCGCTTGCATAGATTCCACATTGACATAAAAATTTGATTGATGCGCTACCAGCAAACTGAAGCACCAAAATCAACTCATGACACTTCTGGCACTGGTCGCAGAGGGGAAATAACAGAAAATGAGCATGCACTTCTTTCACAGGGATAGATGTGGAGAGCATTTCTTTAAGGATAAGGTTATCTAACCTCACTCACTTTTTTAAAAGGTTGTTGTTGCCATTTTGTGACAGAAAGTTTTGGTTGGAAGAAGGCCTGCCCTGCTGCTGCAAAAAAAAAAAGAAAAAAAAGAAAAAAAAATCTCTATAAGATGAAACATGTTCACTCCCACGGTCTGGGAGACAAATGGGAGAGAAATGGAAAAAAGAGGTATCAATTTCCTATAATTTGCATTTGGAAAGTAATACTTTCTTTGACCTGCTTAGCTACGGTACATCATAAGGGCACTCATAAGGAATTATAATTCACTCATAATACCTTATGGCCGTGCCCAAAAGAAGAAATAATGATTACTGATGCATTATACAAGCCCTCATAAAAAACTGCACATACAGCTCAGACTGAATCATTGCCTGCATCATGTGACTGTTTATGGCAAGTCTATCTATCAGAGTTTGTGTGATGACCTTTTAAAGTCTGATGTCTCCTTGTTTTAAGATCGATCACTCAACAGTAGAACTGTAAAAAGAACAAAAATGACAACACAGTTCTTTTCCCGTGCATTTTGAAGGCATATAAAAGCCTAACATTTAATGCATGGATCATTTTATTGTACTAGGAGGGCCATGCAATACAATACTATGGTGAGTCATACTGAAACAGGGTTCTTATAATAAATACAGTATGCATCGTGGATGTTGTAGACAAAGAAAATGTTAACCAAAAAAAAAAAAAAAATGCTGCTTTTAGGGAGTCAGTGCTACTTGAAGGAAGGTTTCTGGCCACCCACAAAAACTAAGGGCTGAAAGTTGCAGTGTTGTGTCGAACATTCATAGCTCAAGACAGAAGAGGCTGTGAGGACGGTTGTGAACTTGGACTGACTGCGCTGCTGCAAGGGTGCAGAGCTGAGGGCCTCGTTCTGTGAGATAAAAAGAAAGAAAAACAACTTTACAAAGAAAACTTTCATCGCAAAGAAGTAAGTCATAGTGGAAGTTCAGACGTTTTCTCTAAGCACTCTATGAGTCATACTTTCTCTGGTCAGTCTTTTGTTCTTGACTGATGCCCCAGTATTCGAGATGACGCATCATGTTCGGCTCATGAGCCATTTCTGTACTGGAACCGGTTGAGCTGGTATGCTGAGTGCTTAATGGTTATTTAGTTGATGGAAATTACTCAAACACTTTCAAAGAGTGGAGTGGCAAATGCTGCCGTCTGATCTGGTCATTAGAGTAAGTGGTGGTGGATAAACCACGGCTGTGATAAATGGTCCTGCTTTGAAATACAATTCAAGCAAGCATAGACTTTTGTTTATAAAAGAAAAAAATATAGGAAGAATTTGGTTCCAAAGTGGAACAGCTACCGTTAAAAAAAAAAAAAAAAAAAAAAAATATGCCACCCGCTCTCCCACACTGGCTGCTGGCATGAAAGTGAAGCACATTAGGAGGAAGTTAGGAGTCATCTTCTGACATTTGCTATAAATAAATAATAGAGTCATTTATGTTTTTCTCAGATATTGCCCGATGTTTCCAAAATGGATATATAGCGTTTTGAAATGAAACCCTTTGTGTATAAAATCAGTGAGGTAACCATGGGGAAAAGGCGCAGCGTCCTGCCAGCCGATGCAGCAGGGACCGGGCTCTCGCACAAGGCTTTGGAGGATGGTGTGAGGATGAGGAGCGTTCGAGGGCTGCTGGCAGAGTATCAAGTGAGAATGTTAGTGGAGTGGACAGCAGATGGTTTCTGGTTTGTGCACCGGTTGTATTGGACTTGCTGAGCTATGGCAAGGCCTGTGAGATGTAAGGTGCAGCCCACCAGACCTGGCACCACTCCTGGCATCCTCCACGGCAGGGCTCTTCCAGGCCGGCTGTGAGCGTGGGCCAGCGCCACCTCTACAAGCCCCCAGGCATCAGAAATGGTGGCCTCTCTGAGCTACATCCAACAGCTGATGTCATGTCCTCTTGCTGAAAGTCTTGGTCTTCCTCTGCCACCGTGCTAATGCATTCACAAAGCCTGTGTTTACTTTTAATTTCGTTCGTGACCTTTAACAACAAGGGAGTAAACATTTGAGGCTTTTGCATCTTTCGATGCGCAAACCACAAAGGGATGTGTCGATGTTGCAAACAGGGGCCACACCTTAGAAACTCATGTCGGCAAGTGGTTAGTGGGTCAATACGCTCACGTAGACAGCAAACTCAAAGATATGACGATGAATTCCAAGGTTTATCTAAGGTGAAATTCAACTGTTGCTGTGCCAACACACATCTCCATCACAGGATTTTCCTCAGGATGTGAAGTGTTGGTACAAGGACAGAGACAGGCCCAATGAGTTTAGCTGAATTGATTAATCTGGGTACTATAAATATAAATAAATTTTTTAAAAAAATCTATGTACTTTCAAGGTTATCTAAAACCTTTTGAAGCCTTATTTTATTTTTTCAAATCTGTTAACTTTCAAGAATAAGGCCTATGTTAACCCTGTCTTGGAAGTCATTGTAAATAATAATCTGTTTATTGACCTGACTGCTTGAGTAGGGTTACACACACGCACACACACATACATAACATACATTTATGTAGTAGTCACAGTTAAGCAGAGGGTCATAAAACATTAAAAAGAAATCTCAAATTGCTTTTAAATAACAGTAAAGTCAAACTTTTATTTTCTGTCATAATTTACTGTCTCAGCACTGTCATGGTAAAGAGACACAGTCGGTTGCGGAGCCTGAATTATTGCATATTGCCATTTGAAGATGTCTGCTGCCAGAAGCAATAAATGAGTTAAAGATGCTGCTTTCCTTGACAGCAAGCTCTTAATTAAAACAGTGTGGGATAATTAGAGTTCCACCTCCTCTCAAGCGAGCCCCGCATTAAACTCAGCTGACACAACAGAAAATTCACATGCAACCTTAGACCTGGGGGACAAATTACTCCAGCGGCGGCCAGGCAGGGACTTGTGCAGGAAAGCGAGTAGCAAATCAATACAGTTTTATAGTCCTGAATCATACCTAAATGTCCCTTCTTAGTCGTGCTACTTCAAGCCATCTTTCATCCGGGCTGTCCGAGGGAGGGGAGAGGTGACGCTCACACACATACACACACTGACACTGCGGTGATGGAGAGCTTCTTGTTACATTCTCCTCCCCATCAGCTACCAAACTGAGGAGAAGCCGCTCAATTCTCACTCACTGTGCGGCCCACATTTGTAGATGAAGCGTAATGAGTCCACTCAGCTCTTTACTTTACAATGTGCTGCATACTGTCAGATGTAACAGAGCACTAAGTCATGGCAACAAGCCTGTGCTTTCAAAAAATAGCAAAACTCATGGCTGCCACCTGTAGGCAGGACTGACGGATGGATCAGTGACAAAATATGAGATGTAGAAGATGCTTAAGGAATTTAGGTAGATCCATTATTGTCAAGCTCTTTGTATTTTTCTTTGTTCCTTTTTTTCCCTTCTCTTTCTTTTTGCTGTTTGTTCGGCCTGAGTAATGTACTGTATTTGTTGAGTCTTATAGCCTTAGTAACCTAACTAAGGGTACGTACATAGGATAGGCTCCTATAAGCTTTAGCTTCAGCCTATTCCTTTTGATCACCATAACAGTGCAACTGATGTTTTTACTTTGTGGATGTATGATTTTGTTGATGTATTATTTTATTGATACTGTGATGATGATTAAATAAACTTAAACCTAAACCTAAACCTTATGTGACCGTTCCCAAACAGTGTGTGACTATGAAAACTAATTTAACCTGCATTTTTTTTTTTAACAGATACAAAACACCCTTGATGAGTGAGGACAGACATTTGGTTTCTTTTGTGATACACAAACAAGCAGCAAACAACACTGATGCCTCTCCCATCCCTGTTTCCTGCTGTCAGAGAGGTCTGTCCATTTCCTAAAGTGCTCTGTCACCTGTGTTATTGCCTAAGCCTCGCTCTTAGTGTCTTAGGTCAACAATCTTACAGTTATTGATCAGATCGTAATGAAACTAAATTAGTCCCTAAATCAGCTGAGCATGCATTAGGTATGAATATTTCAAAGGCCTTGCTTATGATGATTCAATCAGCTTGGTAGCCAGCAGGAGCAGTGATGGTCCAGTCCTCCTCCACAGGCCAAGACTAAGCAGAGGTGCCGGGGGCCCGCAGAAATCCCCGTGGCGCCTGTTGTGTATGCAATGACCGTTCAACCAGAGCATTCCTGCAGCACGCTGTACGGTGGGTCTGCCCATATCAACACAAGTTTCAACACAATGACAACAACATCCAGAGAGGCAGGTTAGGTGATCACTTCTGCCAGGCCTGATCAATATCAATATCAGTTCAAACACTGCCAGGCAGGGAGTCTTTTTTTTTTTTTTTTTTTTTTTCCCGGCCAAGACGTGCCTTTGCTGACCCTGAGTTAATGTCCGGTGATTATGGTGCTGATGTCTGTATGAAAGGCATTTATCCGGCGTTATAGTCCCACATCCTCATTCCGAAAAGCCCGAGGCGGTAAATCCCATTTTCCTGAATCACTCTTGAAAGGCCAACTGATTCCTCTAATGGGCCAAAGTTAACGACCAGCAGTGGTTTGTGCCATGCGTTTACTGTATCGTGTAAAGTTCACTTCAACTAGTTTAACACAAGTTTTAAAATCATACTGTGCGTTATTTTCTACAGTAACTTACTTTTATGTTATTTCTCCTTTTCTTATTTTGTCAGCAGCACTCAAGTTAGTGAGTTAGTATTAAAAAAAAATCATCAAGGATAGGCACAAAAAGTCAAATTTATGTCCTCTTTTGAAAAAGATTGTGGCTCTTAGTGGAGCTGTAAAGTTGAAAGGCCAATTGATCCTTTTCATAAGCCAAAATTAATGACATGCAGTAATTTGTACCATGTGTTTACCAAGGAGTGTAAAGTCCATTTGAACACACGTTTTCTACAGTTTCTACAGTAACGTACTGCACAGACTTTCTTTATTTTGTATCATGAAGTTGTGAGGGAGACTTTGCCAGAAATTCCTGGTAGCAGAATCACTGTCTTTATCATGTCTAGCTGTTGTAATGCTTTATTTATGCGCAGCTGCACTTTTTAAACTTTGTGTCGCAGACAGAGAGTGTTCAGTCGGGGTTACGTAGATAGATGTTACAAACAGAAAATGCTTTTATGTAAACAGATCTGCGGTCGAGACGCAGTAGACTGACTCACCTGAATCCTGTCCCGAACGGCAGACAAAATGTCACCAACTGCAAGGTTTGGCACCACATCAGAGACAAACAGTGGGACGTGCACAGTCGCCCAAACCTCATCTATGAGTCCAATATGAAATCGATACTCGCAGGATAAATTATACAGTGTCAAGATGGAAGGAAAAACTCAGCTGAAACAACCTCTGGAGCTTTTCAAAAGGTTAAACTTCCCTTAGTTGTTTTACAAGACACTCTGTACTTGCCTGTAATTAGATTTGGTGCATGACGGGGAGAGGGTCAATTGAACTCAAAAGCTCACATGCAAAATTAATATTGGATATGGGAAGTGAGGTTAGTAACAGAGAGCTTGGTTTCAGTGAGGGCGTATAAAATGGATATGTTTTTCAAGAAACTGGAATCATCATTTGGTTTAACATTTTCATCGCAGAAAGGTAAAATACACTCCGTCACACTGCCAGAGACTAAAAGCGTGAACTTTCTTTAGTTTTATATAAAGGATTAGTTACATTTAGACTGGTGATCGATCCAGGGTGTTTCCCTGCCTTGTGCCCAGTGCATGCTGGGGCAGGCTCCAGCCCCCTGTGAATAAGAAGAAGAAGCTGGCATGGAAAAAAGAAGGATGGATTTTACATTTAAAGCTTCTCCAGAAGTAGGAAATTAAAAAAACATCAGAGGAACAGCAGAAATAAAAATGTTTTCAAAGAAGTCATTTGTGCACAGCAGTTTATTCTGACATCTCTGACTAAATCCGAAGGAGCAGTCGCCAGTGACAGCGAGGATTTGATCCCTAGGAAACACCGTTTGTAAAACAGCAGAGGATGGAAAACACATCGTCCACATATCTGTTTTAAAAAGTAAACCAAACCAAATCTGAGATAATGTCTAAACTGAGAGACATACTTCAGCACAAAGCTGTAACTCCCTCGCCAACGTAAACACAGCCTGAGCAGACTGCAGTGACCTCTGTCCCTGGTGACGAAATTATGGTGTCTTGGTCGGGTTGGGACGCAGTCCCTCATTATAACACATAGGACTCGCTCCCCTATATAATTAGTGACTCACTCTTGCCCAATAGCCGTATAATGGCATCCACAATTTTGCAGAAAAGGCACTAAATGTCTATTTTCAGGTTTACATTCCACTTAATAATATTGGGGGATGGGGGCTGCAGCATTTTTGTCAATAAAGTTGGTCCGACTGGAGCCAGACTCAGGGGCTAGACAGTTTTATTGCATTGTGGGATTACTAGCTGGCTGAAATGAAAGTGCATCGTCACTGTTCGCAGAACCCCGATCCTCACTCCTCATGGCTGCAGGAGCACTGTTTCGTGACCTCTCCAGGTAGCACAGCCAGGGGTGCATTCATAATGAGTCCAAACTCTGATCAGAGCCAAAATGAACTGCCCCGTGATTTTTTTTCCTGATTTCACCACAGGAGACAGTCAGATATGAAGCTAATTGGGAAGAGAAAAAAATGACAGTGTGTTTTAATATGGACCTTTTTTAGGTTCAAATCATGTTTCCTTGCAACTCCGATATCTTTTGTAGACATACCACCAGAGGAATCAACTCATCTGCTATAATTAATGGTCACGATGAAGTATATGTGTGCACCTTCCATCAAAATCAGTGAAGTCAGACTGCAGCGGCACAGGCACACGTAAAGCCTGACAGCGCAGGAGGAGGTAAAGGTCAAGGTTCAGCGCGCGTATCCTTATTCTCATTCACACCATCACACCCTGCGCTAATGCAACTGGAGCCTCTCACCACCTCTGGTCTTCTTCCAAGTAATTTTCCCTCCTTACTCGGAACAGCAAGCGCTAACATGTGATTGGTCAGCGGGGAGCAACTTGGGATCATTACCGCCAATAAACCCAAGTGCGCATAAAGGTTCAACCTGACGGGAGGGATGAGGTGAAGAAGCATCATTTATTGGAATATTCATCTCATACTAACACCGAGCCGAGCCAAGACCAGGATGGTGCCATACCTGCATTTCCCTAACAACACTGTGAAAGTAATCAAGCTTCATTTTCCCCCTGCAGGCTGGCAAATGCGGTGTAAATGTTGTGTTTTGTTTTGAGTCTCCAAACCGAGAGGCAGACTAGTCTTCCCTCCTTCCTCTTAGCTGCAGGGGCAGCAGTCTCCAACTCCTGACCGTCACAGCGTGAATACTGCACCGGCCAGTGTTAAGCCTCAGTAATTAAGACTTCACGCTGTTCGACTTTAAAAGCTCCTAATTGGGCCTCCTGCAACCCCCCCTCCGTTTCTGCTGAAAGTAATTTATTCGATTTGACGTGAGTTGTGCTTAACCTCATCCTCCCCTCTCCGGCAACACACTTCTGTGTTGTGCTGGAACAATAGTGTTTCTCTCCTCCTTTGTCTGTATTTGCTTTTGTCATCCCCACTTATGTATATGATCGTGGTTGTGTTTAATTAAGTCAAAAGTGCCTCTCTCTTCGGAGTCAACCGGTTAACGATTGTCACACAAAGAGGGAAAAAAAATGTTCAATGCAAAGTGTTTGGGACAGAAGGAAGGGCAGATTAGCATCTGTTCTATATATGGGAATATTCTGTCTTGTTCTTACAGTGAATTATAACTGTAAATCAGATATGGTAAGGCGGTGCTGAAGTTGTGGTAACAGAAAAGCACATGTCCTGGCTGTAAACCCAAGTCATGGTGATGTATCATCTGGCAGAAACAGCTGACTGTGACAGACTCATCTGTCCAACTCAGTAGAGCTCTCCCTGCTAGATAAAAAGACCCATAAAAGGCTGAAGATAAATGTAGCAAACACAAATTACTGCTAAATAAATTATACACGCTCCTGGCCTTTATGTCTGCTTTCCTCTGCATGTCTATTACATCCATATTAACTAAACTCGCTGACTGATTAACAATAGGCTGAGCCGGCGGAGGCTTAATGCAAGGTAGAACATGAAGTTTTATGAGCGCTCATCTGCTCCAAGGATTAAGAACCGACAACAACAGCCTCCGGTGGTGGTCTCCTGGCTGGTGAGCCCTGACAACACACTGAGCCAGGAGTCATATGATGTGCGCCGTCACGTGCACACATGCACAGTTGGTGGTAGCGGAGTCGAAGGCAGGGCCTGCTGTCAGACTGGATCTGTGCACATGTCCAGCTGAACACTTGTTCCTGGGAAGCAGCAAGCAGGGCGTCAGACACAGGGAGCGGTGCCCGGCTGCTCCTTGGACGTCCGTGACTGACAGACACGGGCAGGTGAAGGAAACACAGCGTTGACACTAAAAATAACAGGCGAGGCCTTAAAGGACAGAAGACATGCAGACAGACAGAAGAGGACGCTGGAGATAATGAGACAGTTGTCAGAATTACTTTGGCTCCAGCTGACACTTAAACCTTTTTTTTTTTTTCCTGCTTTGTTATGCAAGAAAAACATTTGCGTAACGTCGCTGTTGTGTGTCAAGGCAAATTTTCAGGAACTAGGAAAAGCAGTTTTGTTTTTGCCTTGACGGTAGTGCATTTCTGAGGGAATCCAACAAGGTTTTTGAAAGGGTTTTATGAGATCAAGAGGTCAGAAAAGTTCCTCAGCCCGTAGAAGACCCCATAATCCTTCAGCTGAAAAAATGAAAATCACCAGAATCGAAGTTATGAGGTATTCCCATGACAAGCAGTTTTTTTTTTGTTTGTTTGTTTTTGTTTTGTTTTTTTGGCATGCAGGCACTAAGACGCCGTAAATCCAGTCAAACTGCGGCTGCATTTTAGCCAGTTCACTTTCAAAACGGCGCTGCTGTTTCCTTTTATATACTCCACGGACATTTCCCTGGGAACGTTGCATTGTTTTGCAGGGATTAAAATTCACTGAAGATTATATCTGCTCCAGCACTGCAGAACAATGCAAAGGGATGTGGGGCTCTCACTGTCGTGTCCCAGTAAGATGGCTGCCCACCCATTCTGATCAGAGCCCCCGGGCTGCCGTGAGCCCAATTAGGGCCTGATCCATAAGACAAATTTTGAGGTTCATATGTAAAACCGTGTAACTTTGGCCCCTTTTGCACTCTAACATGCATGTTTTTTTAACGTTAAAACTGGATGGGAGATGTGGGAGAAGGTCCATGGGTTCATTTTGCCCACGGTCGGTCCGCCAAGGGGAGGAAGGATCCTATGGATATTTTCTTACCGTCCCATACCACCCAATCTGTATGTTTATACCTTATTTATTAGACCCCAGAGGAAACCACTCCATCATCATGGTATAATTTCATATTGTGCAATAAGAGATGCTGCTCTCAGTGCTTTCCTCTAAACTGTCTCTGGAAACTTTCTGAGTCAGCAAAGAGAAACACAGGCTCCCAGTGCCTGAACGCAGCGAGCTTTTCATCCCGGCAGAGCAGGCTGGGAACAGCACGCACGCACACACACGCACACGCACACACACACACACACACACACACACACACAATCTGTGAATGGCCCTCAATGCAATCTAGAGTAACAATGTGGCTCATCGATGAAAACCTTCATTGTCTTTGCTCTCGGTCTCGGAGGAGCTACACGGCACAAAGGGGCTTTTGTCATGGCGCCAGACCTTTCATCTTTTTTCGGAAGTACACCCACGTACGCTGCAAACAATTGAAATTTACTGCGTGTATATATAGTTTGTGTAGGATTTTCTCTAAATGTATGGGGGATCCTGATAAGGAGCATATCCCTCTTTATAATGCTTGTGGGCTGCTTTTTATCTGCATTCTGCATTAAGTCCTGTGGTGGAGAAGCAGGGGAAGGATCTCCTGACAGTTTCAATCCTTAATCCCTAAAATGGAAAGCACCATGACAAAAAAAACTAATAATTAAGGCTACTGTTTGCATATGGCAGTCACGTTTGTGATTTAGTAAAGGTTCTGTGATACAGCGGGAGAAGAGGTCACAGGCCATTTAAAGGCTTATGCGGCATAATTCCTGCCAGCACTTGAAATAAGAGCGGACGGCAGGTTTACAGAGAGAAACGGTGGAAAACAAAGCGTGGCCCGAGTCTATACCCTCTCCATGACTTGGCCTGCTTTATGGAGTGCATTGAGCCAAATCACCGTGGAGACAGCACTCCTCTGCTGATGTAAGAGGAACCTCGCTGCCCCCCTTTCCCCGAGTCACTTTGTCTCTCTCCCACAGTCAGGGGTGCAGCGCCGGCCTATGTGGTTATCTGAAAAAAAAAAAAAAAAAAAAACTCTCCTAAAAAGCGACTACAGCGACCGCAGAACGCTGACCGAGACAATGTTTTCCGCCCGACCATCCGTGCCACAGGTGCTCACCGCCCTGCAGCGTCACACACTCCACACCACGGAGAGAGGGAAAGCAAGGCCACGGGCCATGTGACATTTTTGTTGTAACTGCTCCGCACTCTCCCACCCTCTGCAGCATTTCATTATTTCCAAACCCATGAGCTCAAACAATTTGACTGTTCAGCTATGTCAGCTGTGGCCTTTGATGTAAGCTCCCTGGTGCTCCGGTCGTGTTCATTAGCTAACAATCAGTGTTTTTTGGGTGGGGGGGTTGGGGGCACAAGCACAAAGCAGGAGTGGCTTTCTCTCCCTTTCTGAATTAATCGATCTAAACAAAACAAAATCAGGAGATCCATCGTCGAACGCAGGGCAATATTCTCCTACTGCCCGCCTAAGCAAACAGCCCATCTCTGAAAATGTAGTTTCTCAAGGTTCCAGTTTGATGTGAAAACCTACCTAGACCTTAACTTTGGGTGGGGTCTTTAAAGAATGTTGAAAGGGCCCTGCTGCTGTTTTACAAGGTAACAAAACTAAAACACGTTTGCTGACTGATTCATTAAGTGTGAAAAAAAGCCTCCTCACAGACAGCTGCAGAAAACCTAGGCAGGAAAAAGGAGAGGTAACCCAAGCCCACCAACACGGAGTTATTTACTCACACGGCCTGCACAAACATGCAGATGGTAGCAGTGATGGATTAGGCCAGGCCTCGTCCAGCCAGACAACACCGTGATAATAGAGTGAGTGGTTTTGGGCCAGGGCACTGTGGCCGCTGGAGTGATGAAAGCCCAAGTCGGAGAAGGGAGATTTCGGCGTGAAATGCCACAGAGGATTAAGTATCTGGTTTCTCTTCTTTCTCCTAATCTGGGCCAGAGGGGAGCGATTGTCACCTCACTAAAACAACACATATTGATTCTGTTCATGCCACTTCCGAAGCCAGGTTAACACGTGGGATTAAACAGAGGCACTTAAGAGTGGGAGGGCCCGGATTAGGAATTCCTCTCCTTTTTGAGTGCTTTCGGGGATAATTTCGATATGACAGCTTCACAACATTATGCATATCGCTGCTGCTCTAAAAGGACCAAAGGGCTGGGAGTGGACCACAGCACAGGTTGTGGGTGGTCAGTAACCCTCGAGCAAACGCAGGTGTGACAGAGCCGGCGGCCTCACTCCCCATTCTGCGAGCCGGTGATGAAGAGGGTGCTGAGTTGGACGGGCCAGAGAGCTGCACGGGACGGGTCAGTTAGTCACAACCACAGGTGTGGACAGTGGGAGCCGGTGAGGCTGACAGAGACAGATGGGCACCATCCTGAACGAGAGGAGCGTCTCTGCCCCGTCTAAACATGTGAAGGAGCAAAGTGTCTCCGTGCCTGTCTGTCTCTCGCTTACTCTAATTTAACCCCTTCAACCTCGCCAGTCCCATGCGGGTTCGTCATTACAAATGCTTCATGCTGCGCGATAGAGCTTTACTCAAATCCAGAGAAGTTCGCTTTAAATGTTAGTGGAGATTCCAGTTTTTTTTGGTTTTTTTTTCCCAAAGATACCAAATATGTCCTGCTGAATTACGGGGAAATGTCTATAACATTATGCACAAGACATCTAGATATTTTCTATCTGATGTCATGGTGCAGCCATAAAACAGCGGTGTCTTGGCTTTGAATATTTTCCTCAGTAGAAGAGAAGTAGCTTCAATAAAGTCTGGTAACCCGCAAGAACAGAATGTGACATTGTCCTACATTATGGAAAAGAAATGTTTTTGTCAAACTTTGAAGCTACTTAAGGAATAATTTAAGGGAAAAATCAGAGATACAGAAGGGAAGAATGATCCCATAGAGGGTTAATGGACAACCTGATAAACTATAAGTCCGTTATTCATGAAAGCAGAACTCCTGGAGACATTCGAGTGCAATAATGGTGGAACTTTTATTGCAGACAAAAGGAACAAAATACAATCTACGGCTCTTTCATTTTTGATTCCTGTGAGAGATCAATCATTTTAACAACAATATACAAAATAATTAGTCACAAACTCTTCAGAACTAATATAAAATGCAGCGAAAGGAAGAGCACTCACCGTGTACCATGAGGCAGGAGCTCCTCAATGCTTGTAAGATAAACTAATACTCTGAAAATTACAGACCTCATAGAAAAAAATAAGATTTTTTTTTTCAATAATAAAAAAACAGCCAGCATATTTACAGGACAATAATATTTTCAATGACTCTGGCCTGCCTAAAATTCCCAGTGAAACTTAACTAATTACAATTTTCTGGTACTCTGTAACGGAGCTGTTACATGTGTCCTCTGAATCTGTATAAGGCATAACAATCAACCTTTAGTCAACTTTAACATAGACTATTCGATAACGACAAAACTTAAATACCAAGGTGGAAGACATAATCAAGGACCAGTCAGTCCTCCTCTCTGACAGTAACAGCCTTTACACAAATCCATAAAATAATTATTTTAGAAAGTTTCTGTGCATTGCTCAGCCCGTCTAAGGCACCAACTATTCAGCAGAGGGCTTCAGAACATACTGTGTATGAACATGTCGGTCAAATATTTGCTGACAACTGGCTAATCACACATTAACCTATTAACATTATGTACATGTATACCACTACGATGTCAGTGATCTGAAATAATGAAGGCAGTAGGCAGAGAATAACTTAATCTGTGTGTAATGAGAAGATGATTGACCAAAAATTGGTCATAACAGTAAAAAAAAAAAAAAAGAAAAAGAAAGTAAGAAATCCAAAAAGGACAGAGGAAAAACTAAAACATTCACAACTTCAGTTTAAGTGTAAAACAGAAAATATTGAACAAACAAACAATCAAGAATTTAAGCAAAACCCGATGAAAAGCTAAATTTTCCCTGGCCTTGGATGCATTTTACAGCAGTCTCGCAGAAAGCAGTTTACAAAGAGTGGGTTTGTCCACTTACAGTATAAGAGACAGGCTGACGGTTATGAATCAACCATTACACACACACACACACACACAAAAAAACACCCTGTGTATGCAGACACTGAAGTTATACTGACAAGGAACACTTCAAGTGCACCAGGAAGGGGAGGGAAAGTTCAAAGTTCATTAAAATGAGCAAGAGCTTCGAGGTGACGGCTAGTCTTTGCATGTGGGCTGGAGTGGCCTATGTAGTGAATGAGTGGCATGCATGTATCTGTGTGTGTGTGTGTGTGTATGTGTGTGTGAGAAAATGAGATTAAAGTCGTTTATGCTCAGACATCGACACCCTCAGTTAAAGCGCTCACAGGGCTGTGGAGGCAAATGATGGCGGAGAAAGAAAAAAAGAAATGCAGCTCAAATGAAAAAGTGTGCCGGCAATCTGTAAAACCCTAATAACAAAGAAAGAAACCTCAAACTATAAGCAACCCCACCTCCCCAATCCAGATTTCCCTATGAGAGACATACATGGTTCTCTCCTCTAGCAGCAAACACCCTGACAGACTAAACGGGGGGATCTTTCCAGAAAGGACATTTTCCCTTTCATGGTGAGGCTTTGCAGAGGCCACTTTGATCCTTGTATCATTCCTCAAGGAAAAAAAAAAAAAAAAAAAAAAGTAGCTACAGGCTGAGCAGGAAGCGTGAGGTCAAATCAAGCAATGAGAGATGAGATCACTGGTGATGTCAACTCTTTTGTTTCAATTTAATGTCATAGCGCTTGTTGTTAGCATTAGAAACAAAAAAAAAATTCCCTAGAGGAGCTATTAAAACAGACAGAACTAAATGGTTCTTAAAGCAATCTTTCAGTCGGGTATAACATTTCTAGTTTTCCATGATCGCTGTGTATCCTCACAGGAGCTGCTGAGGAGCCAAGCCCCAGTTTTAGCTGGCCCTGTAATCAGTAGTGATGTCAACTGCCAGCTTTGTTTCCAGCTGTGTTGTGAGGTAGTCACATAATGATACTTATAACACTTATGCCAACTAGAGCTGAAAGACCACAATCGCTCCCTCTCTGTGTTGTGGGAACACTTTTTCAACCAGCATTTCTCCCTGCTTACAATAATTAATAAAGACTGAGGCAGGGGAGCAGTGAAGACGTTGGTGGTGCGTGAAAATCACTTCATGGGGGCCACAAAATGTCAGATGATGACAGCGTTGACAGTCGCATCTGGTAAAATTTTACAGAAATGCTATACCAGCATAAAATACTATGTTAATCCTGTATTTAATACAACATAATCTGTGTTAATTCTGGAGACAAAGTTGAAACAGATAACCATCAGATAACACAGAAGCAGAGGATGGAAAGGGCATCAGTGCTGCTCTGTGTGTTATCATAGCTCGCTGTAGAAGCACAAGGCCTGGTTGACTTGCTGTGATGTTTTTTGGCAAATGCAACTATAACAAGGGTGTTAACGCCTTTCAGTCAAAGACTGCAGCTGCATTGAGACATTTCAAAATGAGCAAATCAGCCCGCTGCTTGTTCTGATCAGGATTGGCCAGCTACCTCGCACTTCCAATTATACTAGACCTTGAGACAACCCTTTTGTATCCAGTTTATATACCCATCTATAGCTTTATGAATGTTAAAGATCAAAAGATGAAAGAAAAATACTTCCACAGGGAGTGACTTCTCTCTTTGTTATGTAGCTCTCTTCACCGTCTGGTGATTAGACAGACTTTTACTGAAAGATGATACTGTTTACAAAAGCTGGCATGAATATTTAAATCAAAAGGATGAATTATGAGCCAGCAAAATAATTACTTCAATTTCTTCACCAAAGGGCAGTGCTTTCCTGTAAATGTACTCGCGCCAGTCAGCCTGCTTTTCCCTAAGTACAATTCCTGTGTAATTCTCCCTTTTATTCATGTTTGATTGAATAACTTTCCCTTTCACTTAATGATACATTTTGTTTTACAAAATCCATGCAATATATTTGTATTTTGAATGCTCTTCGCAGCCGTGATGAAAATTTGACCTTTATGAAAAGGTCATTTGCACACAGGTAAGCGATCAAGTGTCCATTTTCAAAATGCCACAGAATTTTAGGGTTTCATGGCAATGCAACATATGGGCGCAGCGCTCAGTCAGGAATATAAAGACTTCTCTAATAAGGGCCTGAAAGTCTGTCCTACGACAGGTGCATACGTACACAAGCAGAAAACAAAAACTCTTTCACATCTCTTAAAACTGAATGGTATGCCAAAGCCTCTTAAGGTTAAAGATAATATCAATGAGGCTATCCCGGCTTACTTGTAGCTCCTTGAAATGCTACAAAATTGAAACAATCCACACACAAGTCCTTAAGGTAAGTGGTTACAATCAAGGCAGAGCAATAACCTTTGAAAGCTCATTGTAAAACTGAGCAGGAGATTTTTATTCATCCTTTCACCGAACTGATATAACTTTTGATGATATTCGTATCTGAAAGTTGTTAAATTATTCTCAGTCAATTACTGCAAGGTCCTTTTTCCCGCTGCCTTCCTCAAACATACCACTCCCTGCGTGAAATCACAGATCCATCCATGTGAGACACATAGTCGCTGTCTGTACCATTGTCATAGCAGTCTTCCGGGAGATAGGGGGAGCCGTTGTTCACTATGGGACTGTGCACAGGAGGCCCGCAAGGGTGCATGTTATGGGTGTTGTTGTAGTGCTCAGGGTAGTAGTTGCCCTCCTTGAGACCCCTGTGGATGTCGCCCTGGTCTACCCAGTCTTCCCTGTCTTTGCGTTCAGAGGTGTAGTCCGGGTAAATGATGTCTCCTCCTGGTTTGGGTTTCAGCTCCTGGCTGCCTTTGCTGCCCTTGTCCCCATACACCTCCTGTAGCTCATGCGGCTGCAGGACATCCAGCTGAGACTCCTTTTGCATGTCGGAGGGTCCCAGGTACTGCTTGGTGTAGTAGTCTCCCCTGAAGGTTCTGCGCTGGCGCATGAAACAGGCCCCGCCCAGAATCAGCAACAGGAGCAGGAAGAGAACTCCGCCGACTGCGCCGCCAACTATGGTGCCCAGGCTGCTCTCAGGCAAGGAGGCCAGGGTTGGGGAGGTGAACAGGGCTGTGCGCTGGTCCACGACAGTGCTGGTGCCAGTGGTGTCCTGGAAGAGGGCTGCAGTGGTGGTGGGGGCAGCTGTAGTGGGGGGAGGGTCTGTGAAGTGAACATGTGATAAAGAGATTGAGCAAACAGGGAGAATGGCAGATGGGAGTAGGAGTCATAAAAATAAACAGTCAAATATTCTGAGGAGAAATGCTGCAATTTTTGTTCCATGCCTATCCACAAAGAAATGTAAACGGATCTTGAATTTCTAACATAGTGTACTCCTGAGGCAGAAACATGCCTGGCCTGAGACTGAAGAGCCTGTTGAAAGCTGTGCTGTAGAGCGAAAAGGGGGTATGAGAGGGGCAGAGAAAGGTTAAGTGCTATATGTCATTGTATGTAAGGGAGAGAGGGGGAAGAAGAGAGAGAGAGAGAGGCAGAGCATGCACTCCTGAACGTCTGAGTAAGTGTGATTAGTTCTCCCCCTTTCTTTTACACCCAGCTGTGGGGAAGTCATGTGAGAAGATGAAACACTGTGATCGATGTGAGGCTCCTGCATTTGATTTGTCCTCTGATGGCCAGCAGTTGTGATGGCATCCAGAGCCAGAGAAAAGGCTTCTGCAGAACTCAAGGTCAGGATGAGTGTCTCCATATTGACCTCCAGTCTCCAGGACAAAAAGCAGCCTGACACCGCCAGTCTGTCTCTGGACAGGCACATCAAAGGCCGGACTACAAAGCAGTATGACTTGCACTTAGAGGTTTGCATAGACAGGGGATTTTAAGGTACGAGTTATCAAGCGCACCAGAACCCCTGTGTAGCTATAATGACTTTCCATAATTTGTCTTACAGAGGAAGCATCAAATTGTCTGCAATTATGCACCATGGGTATGCTTGGAGGGTCAGCGGTAAAGTAGAAAGGAAAAGGAGACAGATGGAGACAGATCAAGGTCAGTGAACTGATAAACTGACAGTCACCTGCTCAAGTC